>NW_024038819.1:607500-949971 GCF_016077235.1 Cyprinodon tularosa
ATAGATCTGCGGTTTTGGACAGGTAACCAGGATCTGTGACGGGCTTTGTTGATGTTCATTACTCAGTCATTTAATTTGTAAGTGATTAGATTGATCTCGGATAATAAAGACATAAATCTTGGTGTTATTTTTGTTAAGGACCTGTCATTTTAATCCCATATCAAAGAGGTTTCTAGAATTCCCTTCTTTCATCTGCACAATCTTGCAAAAATTACAAATATCCTGTCCTGTGGTGATGCTGAGAAACTAGTCCATGCATTTGTTACTTCAAGGCTGGACTATTGTAATTCTTTACTATCAGGAAGTCCACAAACTGTAGTTAAAAGCCTTCAGCTGATCCAAAATGCTGCAGCCAGAGTTCTGATGAAAATGAAAAAGAGAGATCATATCTCTCCTATCCTGGCTTCTCTTCTTTGGCTTCCTGGTAAATCCAGAATAGAATTTAAAATCCTGCTTAAATGGTCAAGCTCCATCTTACGATATGATTGTTCTTTATGTTCCTAACAGAGCACTTCACTCTCAATCTGCAGGTTTACTAGTGGTTCCTAGAATTTCTAAAAGTAGAATGGGAGGCAGATCTTTTAGTTATCAGGCTCCTCTCCTGTGGAACCAACTACCAGTTTTAGTCCCTGAGGCAGACACCCTGTCTACTTTTAAGGCTAGGCTTAAAACTTTCCTTTTTGATAAAGCTTCTAGTTAGAGTGGCTCAGGTTATCCTGAGCTATCTCTATAGTTATGCTGCTATAAACATGACAAAGGGACCCCCTCTTCATTCTTTGTCTTCATTCTATCTCTATTCTAATTTGTTAGTTCAATCTCTAACATTCTTCTATCTCTGTTTTTTCTCATAGTAGCTTCATCTGCTCAGTTCCTGTTTGGCTCTGACTCCATCATGGAGAGAAATATCAGCTGTGCTGCTGTCATCAATGCTTTTGTTTATAGATGTTGAGCTTGGCCTGTTTTTCAGTGTAGTCCTGTTTCTCTGATTGTGACAAACTAGATGTGCTCTCTTCATCCTCTGACATTTGAGCCGGCCTGGAGCTCATCTGCCTGGCTGTGTGTTTCCTGGACGCAGCCGCCTGTAGAGCTGGTTGACAGTTGCCTTTTGTATCTGTGCTTATTTCTGTATCTCTGCTTCTGTCTCCTTGAACCCCAGTGGGTCTCAGCAGATGGCCGCTCACACTGAGCCTGGTTCTGCTGGAGGTGTCTTCCTGTTAAAAGGGAGATTTTCCTCTCCACTGTCACTACAAGCATGCTTAGTGTGAGGGATTGCATTTGAGTCAATGAGTCGATGCAATCAACTGGTTTTCCATAGATAGAAAAGTTTGAATACTTTGACTTTATGGTCTGGTTGAATTGTCTTTGTAAAGTGCCTTAAGATCACGTGTATTGGATTGGCGTTATATAAATAAACTTAACTGAATTAAAATTAAGCTGAAATTCTGCTCACACATGTAGGTCGAGCCAAGCAATGCCAGCATCTTCTGTGCAGTCTTTTGGAGGTTTGGAAACGTTGCTTTGTTAAGTGAAGCGTAAAAGTCTTTAAGTTTAATTGATTTGTACTTCTCTTTTAAAACATAGTCAGACTCAAGCTCGATCAGCTCCAGTTGCAGCTCATGCACTGCTGTTTCGGGGTCTTGTAGCTTATCAATTTTCTCAAAATCAATGAACGGATGGCAGAATCCTCTGTGCATGTCGTCCAGTGATTTGCAGTATTGTCACAGCCAAGCAGGAACAGACAAGGCGAAGCTACTTTGGCAAAAGCAGAGAGAGCATCCTCAGATGGGAGCTGGCTCGGAGTTCACCTGCATGGCTGTGTTCTAAACGTCTCTTTACATTTTTTAATCTAGTCATGTTTTCAAATTGAGGCAATCTGCTATTTTATGCCCCATTATAGCATATTTACTTTACAGTACATAATTTTAGCAGCAGGTTGTCCTTCTCCTTAATCTTGAAAATGTGTTTTTTAGTTTATCCTCCCTCACACCCGGGGTAGTTCCCATGGACAAACTCGAATTATTCGCAAGGCCTATGAGCAAGACTTTTACACTCGAATGATGGAGGAATGCTACCGTCAGTGGACTCAACTGCAGAAGGATGCCGGTGTGCAACTGTTCAGGTTAGCCAGTCTAATGACTTGCCTATAGAGTTATGTTATAATCATGGTACTACATGTGCATGTGCTGCAATAGGATAAATATGGATACCAGCATATGGAGGTGATGATGGTGATGATGACGATCATCATCATCATGAACATGATGATATTAGCAGTCAGAAACACTTTGACGACCTTGTTTTCCAAATGTAGCAGAACAAGTTATGTTTATTTCAGTTTGGATTAGGTGAGCCTTATAACTCTAAGATCTTTATCTCTACAGACAAACAGGACTGTTGGTCATGGGACCAGAAAACCATGGAGATTACCAGTTATTCAAGAATACTCTACAGAAGAATAAGGTTCCCACAGTGATTTTGACCCGTGACAACTTCAAGCAGAACATCCCGAATGTCATCCTGGCTGAAGGAGATGGTGCCCTGGTAGATGTAACAGCTGGAGTCCTGTTTGCAGACCGCGCCCTGAAAGCTGTACAGGTACGGTTCACTTAGTCTTAGGAAGTAACTCTTTCATTATCTAGAGCAAAGAGAAAAAATGTTTCTTCCAGTTATATTCTCAGAATTTAATTTTCCTAAAGTAGGGCTACATCTTCTAAAGTGTATGTTCTAATCAAGCTGAAATCAAGCTGGTTGCACGACAGTAGCCAGAAGCTTGTAATGACACTTTTGGCAGCTATTGTTAAAGTTACACAAATATACTTATTTAATTACATTTCCAAGAATATGTTAAAAAACATTAACATAAATAAACCTGTAATTTATGCTTCATACAGTGGTTCTCATCCCTGGTCCTGTATCATTGTCCTGGAAGTTTTAGGTCTCTCCTTGCTGCTACACACCTAACTTATATGAAGAAATGATTAACAAACTTCTGCAGAACTTGATGTCTGCTCAGCAGCTCCTGCAAACAAGCAGGAGTACTGCAAAACCGAGATCTAAAACAAGCAGAACTAATTGCTTAATAAATTTCAGGCTATTAAATATATTATCTTCAGTCATACCAAAAAAAAAAAAAAGGCCAATTCCCTATTTTCCGAGCACCAAACTGTCTTCATCAGCATTTGGATCTGCATCAACTCGGAGACAAGTGAATAGAATTAGTTTATAAGCATTTTTGATCATTTTGTAGTTTTATTCTGCATTTTTTTAAACAAATAAATCTTTTCAGTTTTGGAAGGCTAAAACGCGAGTATGAACGTGACTTCACCCTACCATGTTCCATGCTGGAAGCTCGAATAATCTGGCACCATGGGCTGGGAACCGGTGGCATAAATAACAGAAGAAACAGGTGGATCTGATAAGAGATAATTATGGGAAGGAGCAAAACAGATCGAGAAGGAGTAAAACCCAGCCTATGGTGCCACGATCATGACTCAACTGTTTATTTTTTTAGACAGAAAACACTGAATCAATTTGACTGTATGATTTGGTGAACTGTAAAGTTCCTTGAGATGACGTGTTGTGAATTTGTGCTATATTAATACACTGAATTGAATTGAATAAAACTAAACTAGCAACTATATTCTCCAGAATTTGTGGAAAGAATTTGTGGAAATAAACGTATTAATTTAATAAGTTGGATTGAGTGAAGGTTTCATAAGTAAAGGTTTAATTACAGCTATTTTATAAACCTATGGCACATATGTATTAGGAATTGATCGTTCATATCCGAAATAAGGTGGAAATCAGAGCTTGCTTAAATGTTTTGGTTGGAACTGGAGAGGGGATCGAACTTGCAACCTTCTCAGAGCACAAAGCTCTAACCACTAGGCCAACAATCCCCCTATAGGTATGAACTACAGTTGACATGCTGATTTGACCCATTTAGCTCAGAGAATTTTAGAGCTAATTTATACTTGAAATGATGTAACTAAATAAATCTAGAAAAATTCTACAGTAACCAGCCCTCAATGCAAAGTATTGATAATTCAAT
The DNA here is from genome assembly GCF_016077235.1 of Cyprinodon tularosa. Taxonomy (NCBI): domain Eukaryota; kingdom Metazoa; phylum Chordata; class Actinopteri; order Cyprinodontiformes; family Cyprinodontidae; genus Cyprinodon; species Cyprinodon tularosa. The sequence continues at coordinate 611,552 of NW_024038819.1, forward strand.
TTAATTTTAATTAAGTTTATTTATATAGCGCCAATTCACCACATGTCATCTCAAGGCACTTTACAGAGACAGTTCAACCACATCATACAGTCAAAATATGCAACAAAGTTTTCTATCTAAGGAAAACCAGTTTATTGCATCGACTCATTGACTCTTCAGCAATCCCTCACACTAAGCATAAGAAACCTGACCATCTGCCGAGGCTGACTGGGGTTCAAGGAGACGGAAGCAAAGATGCAAAAGGCAACTGTCAACCAGCTCCGTCCAGGAAACACACATCCAGGCAGATGAGCTCCGAGCCAGCTCCCATGTCAGAGGATGAAAGAGAGCACAGCAAAGTCAGAGAAACAGGACTACACTGAAAAACAGGCTGAGTTCGAACATATATATATATATATATATATATATATACAAAGGTGTTGATGGAAACAGCACAGCACATTCAATGCAGAACTCACAAACCCCCTGACTCCCACATTGAAGACCGCTGAACAGTCCGTAATTTAAAAAAGGCAAAAAGTGATCCATCTTAAGAAAGCCACACAATTGCATGAAGTTAGGAAATTTATGTTAATCACTCCTCAATTTTATATTCATTAATTGCAAAACTGTAAAGAAATGAATTTAGGTTCAAATAAATTAAAAATGTTAAAGTTTCTTTGCTGTTTTTTTTTAAATACATGTTTTGAAGCATTAATATTTATTGATTCAAATTTGGATAAAACTGACTTCCCTTCTCACAAAAAGTTGTATTTATTTTTTATTTTTCCAGGGCCAGTTTCAGAAGTTGGGAGGGGTCATAAGAGACAATGAGAGGGTTATGGAAATCAAGCCTGGCTCTGTTGTCAAGGTGACAACGTCTAAAGGAGTTTATCAAGCGAGGAGTGTTGTGATCACTGCTGGACCCTGGACCAACAGACTCCTGGCTCACACTGGTTTCCAGTTACCACTGGAGGTATTCAGCAGTTCTTATGTGTAATATTGCTGGTATGACTGTATTTACTGTATGCAGCATTGCAACATTTCATAGGATAAACATGATTATAGTAGTTTTTTGTGAAGTGAAGCATTTATGATTATTTAAAAACTAAAATCCAGACCATACTAGAGAATCCCAGCCTAGAATCAACTGTATGTTGCAATGGTTATCTGCACACCATCATGATCTCAGCCAGTTATGCATAATTTGTTTCCTGGTTAGAGCCACAGTGGTCCTTTTCTGGACAAAATTCATTAAGTACATTTGTCTTCAAAGGTATTCTAATTTAAACCATTTGACTAATGAATCTCCCTGTTGTGGGACAATAAAGGGATTTTCTATTCTTCTATTCCAAATCTCTTTTGGTTTCATAGGATATTTTTAGTATGATGCACACCTGATGAACAGACAGTAGTTGGGAAGCTGAGGGACCTTTTCTCACTCTGTACACCTCTGACATCAGTCTGATTCTGTAAATACTGAAGCTGTCTGATGTAGTTTAGATATGTGCATCAATTTTCAGTATTGTGTGGAAACAACCTGGTCTTGAATGAAGACAAAGGATATAGTCATCGATTTATTATAATTATAAGCAGAGATTATTCTTATTATGGGAAGTGATGGAGGAGTAAAACTTCCTGAGAGTTCAAATGCACAGAGCTGCAACAGTGATGCCGTTAACAGGAAGGAACTGAGCGGACTGTACCTACAGAGACAAAAATGACACATTACAAGTGCCAGGACATGTTCTATGCTAAAAATGAACTGAAACTGCATCAATAGGTTCAAGGGAACAGAGACAGGTCTATAACAGCTAGCAGCATCCAGCTCTCATGCACCAGCAGATTGTTTTATTTACCAGAATCAGTGACTAACAACCATTAACATACAAAACATTGATTGAAAGACGGCAGTCTGAAGAAAGTGATATAGGAAGTGATGTTTCAGTATAACAATATTGTTAAATTAATAAAAAATATATGTTTTCTTTAACATAGAAAGTACTCATGAATCACTGCTTCTCTTTAGTTCTATTGCCCAAAGTAGAGGTTTTTCCAGGTAGCTGCTCATACTGAGTCACTTTAAACTGGACTTTTCTTTCAGTTTTCCTTTCCAAGGTCAACACTGCATGCTCAGTAAGCGTTACAGTCCTAAAGGATCAGTGAATTTTTTCTATAATCGTTCTAGCTTTAATATTTTAATGTATAATTGCATTGATTTGACTCCCTGTAAACTGGATCATTTGCTTTATAAACTTAATTCAGTTCAAGTTTGTTGAGTGCTTCTATATAGGGCTAACTCAATTCAGTTCATTTATTCGGGTTATTTTATATAGGGCCAATTCACAACACACGTCATCTCATCACATGTCATCACATGTTCAATAGATCATACAGTCAAACTGATTAAAAGTTTTCTAGGAATCTAAGGAAGAAAAGTTGATTGCATTGACTCATTGGAGCAAAGGCAATCCCTCACACTAAGCATGCTTGTAGCGACAGTGGAAAGGAAAAACTCCCATTTAACAGGAAGAAACCTCCAGCAGAACCAGGCTCAGTGTGAGCGGCCATCTGCCGAGGCCGACTGGGGTTCAAGGAGACAGAAGCAGACAAGAGTGACATAGAGATTGGACTATAATTCTACAGAGTTGGAGAATAGAGATAGAATGAAGCAGAATTATGAAAAAGGGGCCCCTATGTCCTCCAGCAGTCTACGCCTATTGCATCATAATTTTAGACATGCTCAGAAAAACCTGAGCCCCTCTACCTACAGGGAGACATTTGGGAAAACAAGCAGGAGAAGCCAGGGAAAGACCAGGAGAGATGAGGAACCAGCACTGAGGAACTGCACAGGAAGAGTATTTATGGTTGATTGAACAGATGGAGGATTGTTTGGGAGCAGGTGTGAACAGAGGCTTCTAGGAAAACAGCTAAGGAAAAGGAAACCAACACAAGAGGGCAACAAAGAAAAGTCTAAGAAGTCAAATACAACCAAAAACACAACAAAATAGGAATTAAACAAATAAAACTAGAAAACAAAAGACATCAACATGAAACTGAAAACTGAAACGTATAATTATTTCATTTAAGATTGTTGTTTTTTTTATGTAACTGAGGTAATCTGTGTTCTTGATTTGACCTTTGCACTGCAGGTAGTCAAGATCAATGTTTGCTACTGGAGAGAGAAGACTCCTGGGACATACGATGTGAAGCAGCGCTTTCCGTGCTTCCTACTCACTGAGGGTGCGGAGACCAAAGAACACATCTATGGTCTCCCGTCCAATGAGTATCCAGGTTTGGTAAAGGTGGGTGTGTGTTTTAGACCCTTCAGCATTGTGTGCTAACCAGTAGGATTACAGTAGGACATCGGTTTGATTATTGAGACAGTTGAAACTTGTTTAAGTTCTCTGCTTGTCTTCTATTGCTTTTCAGTTATAATATATTTATGCCTTTTTGTGCTTTGTGTGTCCATTGGTGTTCATTCTCTCTGTCCCTCTGCTGAGCTAGCCCTTTGACTGAAACTATTTGATTCATTTGTTTTCTCTCCGGTTGTCTACTAGACTCCATTTTTGGGCTTCATTTTGCACAGATTAAATGTAGAGTTTAGGATTACCACTACCAGTAAAATATGTTTCAATTTGCACCCGTGATGATCCTTAACTTTAAAAACTCAAATCTAGCAGCATGATTAATAAATTCCCTATTTGCCTTCATCTGCACTGTCAGAAAGTACACAGCTTACAAAAACGATCAATAAAAAATATTTCCATGTGACTAGGTTGATTAATTCGATGTGTATTTCATCCTTGCAGATCCCATCTGGTTTTGTTTAGTATAAAGTTAGATGCAGCTTTTCTTTTAAGACGGCAGATGCTAAATGCTTTGTTTCCTCTTATTTATTTTAATATTTGTTTATGCACAGACAGGGCAGGGATTGCTTTCTGGCGAATCACAGATTAGCAGGTTAAATGGTGGCATATATATGAGATGTGAAAGGGATTATAAATCCTTTTGATTTAATTTGATTAATTTTGTTTACATAATGGCAATTAACATGTCATCTAAAAGCATTTTTAGAGTTAATTTAAACAAATCATCCAGACAGACTGATTAAAAGCTTTCCATCTAAGGGAAACCAGATGATTGCATCAAGTAAACATCTTTCCATTAAACACTGTAAGTAATCGGCCACAGTGGAAAAGTCCCAGTGTGAAGTTGCATCTGCACAATGACTGGAGGTTCTGGCAGACAGAGAAGAGAGACAGAAGAAACACAGAATCAATGGGCCTCAATCAATGATTGTAGAGATGCAGCAGAGATGGTGTCCTCTGTGGAGCGGTTGGGGGTGGTTGCATCAAAATTCTCGGACCGCAGTGTATTCTTCGTGCATAGCACACACACACAGACACACACTGTCTGCCCCTCCTGTTGCTTGAACGAACTTCTACTGTTGATGTATGAGTTTGGTTGTAACATGCTGGTGTTGTTAATTTATTTTTAACCACTATTTAAGCTGAATGTATTTACGTTGTTTTTAATTGCACTGTTGTCATCATATCTGCTGCTATTCCAAACAGACACTATTGAATTTATTAACATCTGGTATTTTGGACAATCTCAGAAGCCAATTAAACGGGCTCTTAGGGTTTTGTTCCTTTTCTTTCAAAACTAGTCACTTAAGTCTACCTCGTGTTTTTTTCTGAAAGCGTGTAGTGTTCTGCATAGATGTTAGATTTCTGTTATCCTAAATTATATAAAATAAAGACATCATTGTTTAACTTGAAGTTGTTTTTAATTGATATACGAATGATTTATCACTCAGGCCAGATTCACCCTCTTTTGGTAACATAGATAAATAGGTATTTGATTTATAATAAAAAGCTCTGCTGATAATTTAGCCTAAGTCACTAAATTGGTGGGGTTACCTGGATTTTAACAGCCGATCCGGGAACCATCCAGAGGTGAAAGGCTTAAACCCTGGTAAGTGAGCAAATTAGAGCTACAGTTATTCAACTAAGCACACTAAATTATTTCACCTCCAATTTTGAATAAGTAAAATAATTAACTACAACTCCAGTTCTAGTTAATCTATTCATTATCTGCAGGATATAACATTTGGGAACACTGTGGTTCTGCTTCGCTGATCTGAGGGCACGGTTGAAGTTGGCACACGCTGTCCTTCGTGCCTCTCTGTCAGCAGACTTGAAAGCTGAGTTCCGGGGCTTTTAGCAATTTCCGAACCTCTCCATTGATCCAGGGTGGTTGGTTGGCTCAGGTGATGATGTTCTTTTTGACACTGACGTCCTAAATGCATTTCTTAATGTAGGCTGTCACAGTCATGGCATACTCATCAATATTTAATACGTTTTCATAGGTTGCAGCAGCTTTGAAGATGTTCTAGTCATTAAAAACATTCTTGGAGTTTCTCCATGGCGTCCTCAGACCACACTCGGACCTCTTTAACTGTTGGTTTTGGCCTGACCAGCTGGGGCTTATATGCAGGGATTAGCGTGACCCAGATGTGATCTGATGACCTGAGATGTGGGTGGTGGGGGTGGTGTGAGTGGGGTGGGGTTTGGGGGGGGTGGGGGGAGTGGGGGGGGGGGTTGGGGCACTCTGAATGCATCATTGATGTTAGAGTAAATCAGGTCTAAAGTGTTTTCACCAAGAGTTGCAAACTCCCCATGTTGGTGAAAATATGGGAGCACAGTCTTCATGTTAGCCTGGTTAAAATCCCTTAGCAATGATGAAACACCCTCTGTGTGCAGATTGGAGCTCAGAGATAGCCTGGTGTTAGCACATTTAATGTTAGCAGTGGGGGCACATAAAGGAGATGAAGAGTGGATGAAAGGATGGCAGACGAGGGCTGGACACCTACAGTACCAGTGTGAGTGTATTAGAAGCAGATTTAGCAGAATGTTGTCTTTTTTGTTGATATTGAACTTATATTAAGCATTTCCATCATATAATGCCCCTCTTGCCTCCATCAGATCTTTTCAATGGTTTCAGATCAAATTATTTTTATTATTATTTCCATATTTTTACTTTATATTCATACACTATATTGCCAAAAGTATTTGCTCACCTGCCTTGACTCACATATGAGCTTAAGTGACATCCCGTTCCTAATCCATAGGGTTCAATATGACGTCGGTCCACCCTTTGCAGCTAGAACAGCTTCAACTCTTCTGGGAAGGCTGTCCACAAGGTTTAGGAGTGTGTTTATGGGAATTTTTGACCATTCTTCCAGAAGCGCATTTGTGAGGTCGCACACTGATGTTGGACGAGAAGGCCTGGCTCTCAGTCTCCGCTCTAATTCATCCCAAAGGTGTTCTATCGGGTTGAGGTCAGGACTCTGTGCAGGCCAGTCAAGTTCATCCACACCAGACTCTGTCATCCATGTCTTTATGGACCTTGCTTTGTGCACTGGTGCACAGTCATGTTGGAAGAGGAAGGGGCCAGCTCCAAACTGTTCCCACAAAGTTGGGAGCATGGAATTGTCCAAAATGTCTTGGTATGCTGAAGCATTCAGAGTTCCTTTCACTGGAACTAAGGGGCCAAGCCCAGCTCCTGAAAAACAACCTCACACCATAATCCCCCCTCCACCAAACTTTACACTTGGCACAATGCAGTCAGACAAGTACCGTTCTCCTGGCAACCGCCAAACCCAGACCCGTCCATCAGATTGCCAGATGGAGAAGCGCGATTCGTCACTCCAGAGAACGCGTCTCCACTGCTCTAGAGTCCAGTGGCGGCGTGCTTTACACCACCGCATCCGACGCTTTGCATTGCACTTGGTGATGTATGGCTTGGATGCAGCTGCTCGACCATGGAAACCCATTCCATGAAGCTCTCTGCGCACTGTTCTTGAGCTAATCTGAAGGCCACATGAAGTTTGGAGGTCTGTAGTGATTGACTCTGCAGAAAGTTGGCGACCTCTTCGCACTATGCGCGTCAGCATCCGCTGACCCCGCTCCGTCAGTTTACGTGGCCTACCACTTCGTGGCTGAGTTGCTGTCGTTCCCAAACACTTCCATTTTCTTATAATACAGCTGACAGTTGACTGTGGAATATTTAGGAGCGAGGAAATTTCACGACTGCATTTGTTGCACAGGTGGCATCCTATCACAGTTCCACGCTGGAATTCACTGAGCTCCTGAGAGCGACCCATTCTTTCACAAATGTTTGTAAAAACAGTCTGCATGCCTAGGTGCTTGAATTTATACACCTGTGGCCATGGAAGTGATTGGAACACCTGATTCCAATAATTTGGATGGGTGAGCAAATACTTTTGGCAATATAGTGTATATGTAACAGTGCAACCACATCATTTTCAGCTCGGCTTTTACTGGCCCTTTAATTCTGCTGCTCAGCCCTCAGTCAGCATATCCTTGATCTCCAAAAACAATCAATTTTTTCATCTTTATCTTCACTGCCCTTTCTGTGAAACATGGACAGTCATGCCCCTATATGGCATTACGTTTCCGGGGAAAGTACATCACTGGACTTCATCAGGTTTTATGATAATTTACTGAAGTTAGGAATGTTTGTTGAATCTGATGTGGTTTATTCATAAAAGCCCACAGTAGGAGAAAAAGTATGAGAAATTAAGCTTAAGTGAAAATTCAATCTGTTAGACTCTGATCATGTTTACCTGAACCACCTGTGATGTCCCCTGTTCAGCTCCAGCCAATCAACTCGGGGCTGCACCTTCTCAAAGCCAATCATCTTTTTAGATCGCCCTCATTCAGCTCCTGGCCTAGCTTCTCTCTCCCACAGACAAGAGAACTTTCACTCATCTTGGCCCCCTCTCCTCCCTCATTTTTTGTCCTTCTCACTCTCTGGCTTATTCCCCCACTGGTGTCCGGGCCCCGGGGGGAAGGCTACTCTAATCCTTTTCTAAGTTACTCCTCCAACTGAATGTTAATTCACAGTATGGAACTCTTCTGCCGGCGTCTGAGCGCCAAAGAGCTTATTTATGTCTTTATCTGCGCCTGTCTCCTTGAACCTCAGCAGATGGCCGCTCCCGCTGAGCCTGGTTCTGCTGGAGGTTTCTTCCTTTTAAAAGGGAGTTTTCGTCTCCACTGTCACTGGATGCATGCTCAGTGCAAGGGATTGCAGAGGGTCAACGACTGATCCAATCAGCTGGTTCGCCTCTGATAGAAATATTTTGAAGAATAAGATTGTGCTAAATGTAAAAATAAATTGAATACTTTTCTCATTGCAGCTTTTCTCTGTGTTTCTTTGGGTTGAAATTTACAAGAATATAAAAATGTTTATGCATGAAGCCCATTGATCTAAAGGTACTCTGTATATTAGAGAAGTTAATGGTTGACTATTTCCATAACAGGTTCTGACTATGAAATGGAAAGTATAGATATAAATATGGAAATAGATAGAATAATTGAATATAATAATTGATAAGACTGCATTTTCTTTTGGCTGCAGCAAACGTCTCAGCCATAATGCTTCATATCCAGTTGAAATACCTTTTTTCTTTTTCTCACCTGCCTCTGATTCGTGTGATGCCTTGAATCTGAATTGACGTTAGGTTTTGTTGTTTGGTTTGTTTTGTGCAAAATCCAATAAAAAACTTGCCTACTGAATAGAAGCAAAAAAAAAAAAAAAAAAAAGAAGAATCTAACTAAAGGAAACAGATAAAACAGCTCAAAATCAGGATTTGATTAATAACTTCTTACCACACATAGATATGTTCAGTTTTAATGCAGTGTTGTTGGTGTCACTGATCTTAATTTCTGTTTGTAGATATGCTACCACATGGGTGCCAAGACCGACCCAGATTACAGAGACCTGCAGACAGATAAATCCGATATTGACATCCTGAAGCGCTACGTAGCCCGATGCATGCCTGGCCTGATCCCTGAACCTGCTGTGGTGGAGAGCTGCATGTACACAGTAAGCTAACTTTGAAAACTTCTGTTATTTTACTGCTGGGTTCACTTTAAAACCACGCCAACAGCTCTAGTCCTTATGAGGGTGAAGATTCTCAGTCATCCAGGTCGTAGTCATTCCAAAAAGTAAAAAAAAAAAACCAATCCACTGGACTTTGTTTCCAAGTTTGATGATGTTTCTCTTCCCATCCAGGAAGCTTTTTCAATTCAAAATGTCAGAAATAGTTTGAGGCTTTATACAGTAGCCTAACAAAGCTTTGTTTTTGCTTCGACAACATGCAAATTGAAACGAACAGGTCCATCCCTTTGGAATGGGGGTCGTTTGGCTTCTCTTGTTGGCCAGCAATACCTCATACCTGTCTATGTCTAGAAAAGGGGGGTCGTTAAAGGGAATTGTTGGCCTGCTGAATAGGCGAGGTCTTCCGTTCACCTGTAACGGGGTTGTGGTTGCCATGATAGCGGGAAGGGATCAACTCAGTTGCTGCATTGTAGGTTTTTGAAAGCTTCAACCCCAACTGCTTTACAGGAGACCAGAAGGCTTTATTGGGTTACTATATAAAGCCTCAAACTCAACGCTATTTCTAACATTATGAATTGAAAAAAAGCTTTAATTCAATTCAGTTAATTTATATAGCACCAATTCCCAACAGATGTCATCTCAAGGCACTTTACAGCGCCACTGTTTCACTTCCTGGATTAGAAGCGAGACGTCTTCAAACTTGGAAACAAAGTCCAGTGGATTGTTTTTAAACTTTTTTGGAATGACTAGTCCTTATGACAGATTACTGATATAAAACAAACAAACAAAAAAAAAAAACGACCACACTTATATATATATGATGCTTTTATATAAGTTAACTTTATTACCAAATAATTCCCTACTATTGTTCTGTTCAATAACCCCAAAAGAAAACACTAAACTACTGGGAAAAAAAACACAAAACATAGTGAGGTCAGCAAACATGCTGGATCAGAACTGCAGCTGTTATTTAAACCTTGTTTAATCTCAATAATTATTCAAAGGAAGGATTGTCCGTCTATTAAATAAGTATTTTATTTAAATAGTGCTAATTCACAACACCTCATTTTCCAGCATTAACCTCCAAATTCAATTCAAATTAATGGATTTTAATTTCCATTACTACTTTTGTAGAAGCCTTTTTAAGTCCTGTGGTGAAGGCCAGCATCTTATGCTAATTCGCAAATGTTGATCTTACTCATGGATGTAAATAAATACAAGAATCAGCAGTTTGGCTGCACAGACATTTCCCTAAATTTAAAAAAACAAAACCAGAATGAAATAGTCAAATATTACTTAATTGTTACAGTGTGATATGTTTAAAGGCAGTAATCTGTTCAAGTTATGACTACTTGTAAAATGTCTTGAATGTCAAAATATAAATTATTTGTTAGAACTTTCTTACTCGTTATATATTTTTGCTTGTTTTTTCTTTGTAGCTAACACCTGATCGTCACTTTGTGCTGGATTACCATCCCAACTACAGCAATATCATCATTGGAGCAGGATTTTCAGGTATAATGATAATTAAAAAAAGATTTAGTCAGCCAATCACCAACATTCACATTTTCCCTCAAAGCTACAGTAAGTATAATCTATCTGATTGCTGATATGCAGATCTGAAAACTCTCCTCCCTTTTGGTTTTTTTTGGAGATCTCTTTTCCTTCAAAACTGATTAAAATAACTGGTCTTTGTTTTTTTGACATCTGACATAAATAATAATTTCTTACTATGATTCTTCTCTTAAGGTCACGGTTTCAAGTTTGGACCGGTTATCGGAAAGCTTCTGTGTGAGCTCAGCCTGGGAGAGGTGCCCTCCTTTGACCTTTCACCTTTCCGAATCAGACGTTTCCAGTCAAAGACCAAATCAGCTTTGTAGAGTTGGAACTGGTTTCAGCACCTCTGTTTAATTTTTCAAAATCATTGATAAAATCTACAGCCAAATATCAGTTTTGTAGCTCTGAAAGACATTTATTGTTTATGGTTTATAGGTAAATACAACCCATTGGACCACATTGATTTCTGTTTTATTTTACATACATAGTTTAAATCGATAACTGGCAGCCTAGTGGTTAGGGCATAGAGGCTGGAAATCTGAGGTTCTGAGTTCGAGCCCCACTCCCACAGACTGCCACTCTGGGTCTCTGAGCAAAGACCCTTAAACCTCACACTGCTCCCAGGGCGTCCCACAATGGCAGCCCACTGTTCCCCAAGGGGTTGAGTTAAATGCAAGGGTAAATCTCTTCTCCAAAGAAATCAGTAAAGTTAAATTATTATTAAATCCTACCTACCTTGGTAGAGACAGATTTAAATCCTAAATTAAGGATTTAAATCAGCAACTCTTTAAACAGAAATCTAGGATTACTCAGAAACCAAATGTATTGAATCTATTGCAAAGCATAAAATTAAATCTCATTTTTTGAAATGAAATCGTTTTATTAGTAGAAACGTACAACTAAAGTTTAAACAAGTGTTGATTCAATGTTATTCTTTTTTAACTCACTGTGCCTTTTCACGGGTCTAACGTGATACTCTTCATATGTAAGAGAATAAATTTGTATTAATTGATTAGACTGGAATAAAGCAGAATATGAAGCCTCTTAAAGAATAAAAATTTGTTTGCCGTTTCCCTAAAAAGTCTCCAAGGTCCTCGTTCTCAGAGGGGCAAGACCTCAATATGTTTTTTTTTACTGCAATCTTTGGGTTATAAAATAACTGGAAGACATGTTCACCATCTAGACAGAAATCCATCTTGCAAGCACTAATATTTGAATAGAAAATAGATAAATTCAAACACTGTCTTAACTAAATTAAGTTGTCTGCCAAGTCGGCCCTTGTTTGGTTTGAAATCTACTGGGATTTTGTGTTTGGAGAATAATTCTCGAGTTTTTCAGACTCCAGCAACAGTGGGGGTTCTAGACCAAATGTACCAGGGGGCCAGGAGGGGGCCAGCGTGTTTTCATGGGGGCAGAGAAAAGCATGAAATAAAAAACAGGGATTCAAATATCAAAGCATAGGGCTTTGAATCCTGAGATTGTGAGTTCGATCACCCACCCCCACAGACTGCCACTCTGGCTCCCTGAGCAAGACCCTTAACCTCACACTGCTCCCGGAGCACCTCACAATGGCAGCCCACTGCTTCCCAAGGGGGTGGGTTAAATGCAGAGAAGTAATTTCCCTTTGGGATTAATAGAGTATATAAAATAAAAAAAAATAGGTCAATATAGATTCAGAATTTAGGAATATTACATTTTTTAAACTTAAGTTGAAATTACAGTTTTCTATAAAATCTGAATTAGAGTTTAATTAGATTATATTTTTTTTACGTGTTTTGAAAAAAAAAAAACATTAAGCAGATGAAAACTGGGATCCTATCTCAATACCACTGATGTTATGTTTTTGTACAGTTAATAAAACAGAATTTGTAAAGAAAAAAATGAAATAGATCCAAAGGATCTATTGGTAACCATTTCTGTTCCAGTGCATATCATTAGAATTTCTTTGAGTATTAGTCTTCAGTACAGGGGCCCTGGCCCCCGTTGGCCCCTGTCTAGAACCACCCATGTCCAGCTACATATGGGATGGTGATGTTCTTACATTTAATCTTTGAGTATTGCAAGCTAATAAAGACCTTAATGACTCCCCATTACTAAGGGGCGGACCTGTTCTTCCAGTTCAATTTCATGTTTTCTAAGCCAAAACTAGACGTTCTTGGGCTACTCTAAAGAGATTGGAACTAAACGCTAATTTAGACATTTTGAATAAAAATCGCTTCCTGGATTGGAAGTGAAAGTCCAGATTTTTTTATGAACTTTTTTGGAATGATTATGAATGGCTACGACCTGGATGACTGAGAATCTCCACCAACAAGCCAGATTCCAGAATAGCTGTTAGGAAAAAAATGATCTGAAACACACTTCAGGTCAATAACTAGAATTTATTTACACGTTGCAAGATTAACAAGTGGTCAGCAAGTTTTCCAAAGCTAGAAAGAATCATACATTTCCTTATATAAACACAGTGTGCAGTAAGAGCCAAATAAATGGGGAGGCTGGTTGTCAGTAAAAATACGTACTTTAGCTGTTGAGTCTATTTTAGATATCTCTTTAAAAAGCTTCAATAAAGCACATATTGGAAATATCCCACCCATCTGAACTCCCAGACGGATACCAAACCCTCGTCTTTGAAAGACTTAACGGCTTTCGGGCTCTTCCAAGGTTAATCACTGGAATGCATCAAGCCATCGAGCAAATATCAAAATTCAAGTACAGGTTTGTTGATTTTTGCTGCTTAAAAATTTAAATGGAAACAGGACACACTAAAAACACAAACAACTTGGCTTAACCTGTAAGACATGTGACTGTGTTTCAGGAGGCTGTGGGTTAGCAAGGAACCACGGAAAGATGAAGAGTAATGCCTTTAATAAAAAGAAAGACTTTAGACAATCGGAGGCACCGTGCAGCAATCCTCCCAGCCGACCAAAACTACACTGATGCTTCTTTGTGCTCCATTGATCCTTTTTGATTTTAAATATGCCTGTATCGGAGCAGTTAAGCAGCAGCCATAACACGCAATTAATTTACACACAGCACAGACACACGTGAAGCTAAAGAGAAGGTAAGGCCCTGTTGGACAGGTCATGCCGTGATAAAGCTGGATGGTTTATGGTGCGGATCTGCGGTTTACAGCAATTACTCCAACAGAAGGAGGCTGCTGCTGAGTTATCTATGTACCTTTTCCATTTATAAAAATAAAGACCTTTTAATTCAGAGAGTAGAGCTGGGATCAGACTCTACACAGGAAAAAATAAAATCTAAATAAGTCCTTTTTTTCTTAAAAAAAAATATAAAGCGCATTTGTTCTTTAATTGATGTGGTAAGTGAGACACTTTGCCGTGGAACAAGAACATTTACATTTAAAATAGGAAAAAATAAACACATTGTCTTATTTCAAATGCATATTTTATCTAATGATCTTATTTTAAGAGTAAAACTACTCATTCCATTGGCAAATCATCTTATTTACCGCCTCATATTAAGGGTAAATACACTTTATTTAAGAAATTTTGAAGTATATCTAGATTTTCTTTGCAGTTTAAACAGGCCTCATTGTCAGAAGGTTGAATGTTGATCTTATACACTGCAAAAACGATCTAAAAATTTGTAAAAAATGTCTTAAATTACGTGTATTTACCCTTAGTTTGAGCAGGTAAATGAGATAGTTTGCCAACGGAATGAGCAATTTTACTCTTAAAATCAGATATTTAGATAATATGCACTTGAAATAAGACAATGCAATTGTGTTTTCTAAAGTGTAAATTGTCTTGTTCCATTGGCAAAATGTCTCCTTTACCTCCTCAATCCAAGAACAAATGCATTTATTCTAAGAAAAAAATGACATATCTAGATTTGGATTTTTTCCAGTGTAATAAAATAATGTTTAATATTCAGTGTAAATGTAGGTGTAAAGTTCAGTGGTGTTAGGGTGTTAAAAATAAATATGTGAAAAGTGAAACATATCGGATAAACAAGTAAGCCAAGCATTTAGAATGGAAAAAGTTTCCTGGATGGGAAGGGAAATGTCTTCAAACATGGAAACAAAGTCCAGTGGATTGTTTTTTAACTTTTTTTTTGGAAAGTAACCTAAGAAACAGCAGAAATATTAGGTTTTAAAATCTCATTTTTACTTTGGGAATTCTGTGGTCTTGAAGCTCAGCAGACCTGTTCGTCTGAAGTTGGTCATCAGCAAATTCTTAGAAAGGAAAATGTTTTTTTGTGAGGAAAAGAGGAAAGAAGAAACTGACTGAATGAGAAGCAACAGCATCTCAGAAAGATGAGAAAGAAAAGTTGGTGTTTTTCTCAGGAATTCGCCGTCATTGTGAAACGTTACATCGTGTAAATGTGAACTCAATACTTTTTAGCTTCACACTGGTATAGAAACTGTAGAACTTTGGTTTTTTCAGTGTGAACTGTGGGGGAAAAAAGTGGAAAGAGACATTTTATTTTGCAGAATCTGTTATTCAGTTTACAACCAAACAGCAGAAGGTTAATTGAGCAAGCAGCTGCTAACATGGAGCTGCTCGGTTGGCTCCATGGGTCTATTAGTGCAGATCAATGCACTTTATCCGTGTTTGATTGTCCAACACCGGAGGCAGTTCTGCATGCAAACCAAAGTGTATGACTTGGCTGAGAGTCCACTCCACAGGGTGCGCAGCGAGGACTACGACTCCTCCTCCTCGCCATCATCTTTCAAATGACTGCTGTATCTGTACTTGGATAAGCCCGGGGTCCCTGGAGCATCTTCCTCTTCATCAGATCTGTCAGTGCGGGAGCGCCATCGGCTGGGGGAGCTGGAGCAGCAAAGACAGATAGGAGACAAAGGGGATAAACAATCAAGTCAAAAAAGAAAGAAATTGACATCATCAGGAACTATGAGCTTCAACCAAAGGAAAGGCAGGCAGGGAGGCTATACTGATCCTCCATCACAGTAGAAATGTTAGTTGAACTCCTTATCTCAGTGATTTAGTTGGTTCAGTTCCTTCTGCAGAGATCAGTCCATTGTGTAGCTCTTGCTTCACATGCTGCTAACTTCAGCTAATACATGATATGACTGCAGACACGTGACAGTTTAAATTCAAAGCATGCATGTGACAACAGGAAGAGTTGGATCAGCACGCATGGTTCCACTTTCTGTCCACTTTCTGACAGCAAAGTCAACAGAAACACGACCACCGAGGTTCGAGATCGTCTTTTCTATCCACACCTCCTACTTCCACGGACTGATCCACTCTGAACCACACCTACCAACAAAGACTAAATTATTCTGACAATAAAATCTGTGGAAATCTGGAAAAATCTAAAATTCTAGGAGCTATTTAAAAAAAAAACGAATGAATATAAACAGGGTCAGGGGTCGGTAACCCATGGCTCTTTAGGGCCCCCTTGTGGCTCGCTGGAGCTTTTTCAAAAATGTATGAAAATACATTTATTTGTTTATATTATTATGGTGTGCAGGAGCTCTAATAAACATTCATATTTTTTTCAAATCCTGGAAACATTTGTATAATAAATAAAGTTAAATAATCAATGTAAAAATGTCCGTCATAGCCACAGAGATCAGTGGTCACAGCCTGCAGCACACGTTTCAGCGCAGGCAAAAAAAGCGACGGGTTTGTCTCAGACCATGGATCCCAAAGAGGAAAAACGAAGATAGCTGATGAGAATAGAGGATTCAAAGAAGAATGAACCGAATCATTTGCTTTCATCATCAATGTGGAAGGATTGCCTGCATTTATGCTTTGTAACAAGAGTTTGTCAAAAAATAAAAACAGTAATTTAGAAAGGCATTTTCAGGGAAGTCCACACAAGCTGGGAGTGAGAGAAAAAGTGCGATTGCACAACTTCTGGATAAAGTAAAGGAGAGCAAAGATAGATTTAAGAAGTGGATTGCATCTCCAAACTCCGCTACTGCTGCTAGTTTTGTTGCAAGCATAGAAAACCGTCCACAGATCCAACAGGTAGCTCTAACATGCAGGTATGTGAACTTTCTTCAATTATTTCCCCCAAATCCTCAAAATAAAAACAGCACCAAGGAACGCTGGAGGTGGAGGATGATGGATTTCGGGGTCAGAGAGCTCTGCTCTGATGGATGTCAGTTCCTGCTTGGTTCCTCATGACTCAACAGAAACTCGTCCACCATAGAAAGATTCCTTTATCCTGTTTCTATAATTTCATCATTGCAACAAAACCTAATAAATACAAACCACGTGGTGAAGCGATACGCGGTGAGAGCGCTCACTGCTCCACCCTCACGTCGTGCTACTATCTGACATTTGCGGCAGGATAAACAGTTAATCATGACTGCTTATTTTATATTTAAGCCCATGCACATTTATCTAATATTTTTTGTAGTGGGCTAATACACTTAGAGCACATGTTCCCATACGAGGATTATAGAAGACTTTTTGCAGCTCCAGACAGATTTTATTATAATTTTTTTTTTTTTGATCCAATATGGCTCTTAGAGCAGTTTGGGTTGCCGACCCGTTTTAGAGGAACTAAACAAACTTAAAACCTTTGACATGCAGAGAAGTTTAAGGCATGTGGAAATAAGCTGAGGATATATTTCATTACGTCCTGACTTTCATATTCTGTTGTTCCTTAGAGGAATAGAAAATGTTCTCAATTGAAATTCAAACTGCTGCCATGCAGTAACAAAGTGGGGATCCACACATCCACTCTGTGATTGGTTAGGTCACACCATGCTTCAAAGCATCCTCCAAGCCAGGAACCTACTGTCTGCCTCAGTCGCTCTCATTCTGGTACAAGTACTTCATCATCAGGCTGTCCACCTTCTTCTTCCTCCTTTTCTCGCTCCCTCTCCGGGTCTCCTTGTCCTCGTCTGGACTGAGAGCAGATTTATCCAGGGCTTTTTTCACACCACTGCAACTCCGGTAGGAGATGGTGGATGCATCAGAGCTGGAGGAGGAGCTAGACTCTGAATCGGATTCGGATGATGTGGAGGATGAGGCATATTTAGAGGAGTTTCTGGACCTTCTTCTCGAGCTGCTCCTTGGAACAGGATCGTCTCCAGAGCTGTGAGAATCAAAGCTTCGGCTTCTCCTCTTTTTCTTGCCCTTTCTTTTCCTCCTGCTGTCACGGTGATTGCTGCGGCTGCTGGCACTGCGGGACGGTCTCATGAAGTCCATGGCAGACTCAGAACGTCCAAGATTGCTGCTGGGATACATCCTCTCTCCGTTCTTACTACTTTGACCCTGATCTTTACTCCTGGATCTTGTTTCATCTTCAGAGTCTTCCAAGCTCCTCCGCTTGACTTTTATTGGTTTAAAACTCAAAACTTCATTGATGGCTTTCTCCAAATCAGGGTCTAGGTAGTTCTGATGACGGACGGGCCTGATCTCTGAGCTATCGAGTGGCTGATTGGCAGAAGCGGACCTGTCTCGTGGTGGTGGCATAGAGCAACTGCGACCAATGAAAGAGAGGGGGCTGTATGTGGACCCCTCAGTTAGGGACACCCTTCCTCTGTCATCCAGATCAACGCCACCATCCCCAAGGCAACAGCTGCCAACCAGCGATACCCGGGAATTGGGTTGGACAGCACTTCCCGGACTTTGACTCCTTGATCTCTTACTAAAGCTCAGGCTACTGGGAGGGCTGCCTCTCAGTGACACACTGCTGCTGATTCCATCCATCCTGCTGCCAGGACGGACCTTCTGCCCCAGGTTCATCTCAGGAAGTGTGGAGGACCAGCCTGGCTTAGCCAGCCAGCTAGATGCTTCTGGATCAAGCTGACCCCTCCGACTGTCTCTCCTGATGCTGCTGGCCACTGAATGGACGGAAATGACTGACTGACCGTCACTTTGGTCGTGTAGGGAAGGAGGACGGACTGGGTCGGGGTCAAGGTGACCTCTCTGCTTTAGCAGATCAGTTCTGGATCTGCTCCTCTTGAAACTTAGGACGTCATCTGGCTCTGCTTTCTTCTCGCTTTGGCCTTCAATGAAATCTAGGTTTGATTGTTTTCTGTAACTCAGAGAGCCCAAAACAGTAACTGGCTTGTTTGTCTTTCCCTCTCTGTGCTCTTTCTGTGCCTCTTTGACCTCCTTTATGTCTGTTTTAACAGCATATCTAGAAGGATACAGGTACAGCAGGTGAACCAAGGAGGACAGATGAGGGGAAATTTAAAAAGTACTAATTCAATAATGTCAGAAGGGAAAGAAGTCTGCTAAACGTACAGGAGTCTGGAGCTGACCAGATTAGCTGACCACACCTCAGCTCCCATCTAAGAGGTCAGTTTATGTTGCTTACAGCCAAATAATGTCTGACAGATAAACCAGACAACTTCTACAGAAAGAGCAGAAACATTTCCACTGACCTGCGGCCCTTCAGGCTGCCGTCATCTGACAGGTTCTTGGCAGAGCTGTCATTTTTGGACAACCAGGACTTCACTCCGTCCACCCGATCCTCCAGCTCAGAGTCTGTATCCGACTGGCCCTGACTGGTCAGAGCAGATCAGAGAAAGAAGAGAAGTTAGAAATGGTAGAAATCAGAGAAAACCCGGGTGTGGACGTGTTAGTCAGCTGCAGACTGCCCTGACATTCAGAAATTAGGAACAAAGCATGTGGTCAATAGGAGGGCCCAAGAAAACAGACTGAAGTGGTGGTGGGGAGGCAGAGCATCCATCCATCCATCCATCCATCCATGCATCTATCTATCCTTCAAGTGGAGATCTACATTTTCCTTCACTCTGGGGGTTAATCTCAATCTGCATCACACATCAGTTAAAAAGGAGAAATTTTATTCTGACTTCATGTTTTAAAATGCAGTTAATAGCAGGAAAGTTAATGAGACTGGATGGGAAGACATGCAATAAAACAGTAAAGGTTGGTTATGGGGACAGGTGAACCTTGTTGATTTATGACCAAGCAGAGTAATGATGTATGAGTGCATATTTGAAACAACAGATGGAGAAAACCAAAGCCAGGTGCTGCAGTAATGTTTGTAACCGTTTGGAGATGCTAGATGCATCATCGTCTGCAGCAAAGCACAAAACAACACATGATCCTCACGTTCGGTTTCTTCTTCTCTGGTACTTTGCCACCATGTCCTGCAAACTGGCCGTAGTGATGATGGTTACGATGAAAAGGTAGAAAGGAGAAAAATAAAAGACAACAGAAGGACATGAGATGAGAATCGTGTTAAATGAACTGCAGAAAGGTGAGCAGTGTTTTGGGTGTGATGGTGAGAGGTGGATGGATGCTGGGATCAATGTTGAGATGTTCTTTCCTTCACTGAACGGAGCTGTTTTCAGGAAGCATGTCTGTTTCCTGTTCCTGATACAGAAAATCTCTCTTTAATTCTCTAATCGTTAACTGGAGTGTCTTTAGGTGACAGAGGAACCCACTTAGAGCAGTACTTATATCAACAATGTAAAAATAAATATGTAAACGTTTTGCATTCAAGATAAAAAATAAAAAAAAATTCTGTCAATATCTATCCAGAACTCCTCAAGTGGAAAAGTTTTCATTTCATTAGAATTTAAAATCCTCCTTCTCACATATAAAGCCTTAAATGGCCAAGCTCCATCTGATATCAGAGATCTGATTGTTCCTAATGTTCCTAACAGAGCACTTCGCTCTCAATCTGCAGGTTTACTAGTGGTTCCTAGAATTTCTAAAAGTAGAATGGGAGGCAGATCTTTTAGTTCTCAGGCTCCTCTCCTGTGGAACCAACTACCAGTTTTAGTCCGTGAGGCAGACACCCTGTCTACTTTTAAGGCTAGGCTTAAAACTTTCCTTTTTGATAAAGCTTCTAGTTAGAGTGGCTCAGGATATCCTGATCCATCTCTATAGTTCTGCTGCTATAGGCTTAGACTGCTGGAGGACATAGGGACCCCCAATTTCATCATTCTGCTTCATTCTCTCTCTGTTCTCCTATTCTGCAGAATCTGTTAGTTCAATCTCTAACCTTCTGCTCTCTCTGCTTTTCCTCAGAGTAGCTTTGCCTCGTCTCCTGTCTCTTTCAACCCCAGTCGGCCTCGGCAGATGGCCGCTCACACTGAGCCTGGTTCTGCTGGAGGTTTCTTCCTGTTAAAAGGGAATTTTTCCTCTCCACTGTCGCTACAAGCATGCTTAGTGTGAGGGATTGCATTCAAGTCAATGAGTTGATGCAATCAATTGGTTTTCCTTAGATAGAAAACTTTGTATCAATTTGACTGTATGATCTGGTTGAACTGTAAAGTGCCTTGAGATAACATGTGTTGTGAATTTGGCGCTATATAAATAAACTGAAATTTCACCTGGTTTAATTTTGTAAAAAACCTTTAAGGAACCTTTTGCTATATGATAATTAATTGAAAAAATAATCAACAGATTAATTGATTTTCAAAGTAATCGTTAGTTGCAGCCCCAACTGTTAGCTAATATAACAAAGAAAGTGTTCCTGCATCCATAGGCGGATCTACTGGGGTGGCATCGGGTGACAAATGCCTCCCTAAATGACAGCCTTGCCACCCCTGCTGCCACCCCAGTTGGCGGCAGGGGTGGCGAGGCTTATAAATTATGGATAATTTGAGAATTACGGCCGCTAATTTCCAATGTCGGACTGCAGTGAATCCAGATTGTTTCAAAACTGATTTGTTTTGAAAACCGAATGGGGCAAAGCGAGGGAGCCAGGGGTCATGGGGAGAGGAGACACGGGATGAAACAGGTGAAAACTGATTAACTATCAAGATATTAAATCATAATGAAAGCACAATGTTGCTAGCATAGCTGCAATGCTAATTTTGAGACGATAAAAATCAGGTTGCAGAACGTTATTTCTCTATCTATGATGTTAGTAAGACCTGATGTCTGAGGCTCATAAAGACATATTTGCGGTCAACTACGACAGAAAAAGACTATCAAGTTTGGCTTTACTCAGCATTGAATCAAAACGCACAAAGGCTTAGGATCTAAATAAATTTGTGAAGCGTTTTGTTGAGCAACATGGAAATTGCCACATTCAGCTGTTATAGTCATGTCAACTTTATGTAATGCTCTCTGGTGAGCCTTTACAGAGCTGCTACATTTTGTTTTGGCACCTGAGAAAATCTGATATTTCCTTTAATAAAACCAAAAGTGTTAAAAGTAAAGTTAAAAATGTGATACTGGTGTAAATCCTGCTTAATATGAAGCAGTGTTGTTTCTTTTTTTGTACCGTATTTTCACGACCATAAGGCGCACCGTACTAAAAGGCACACTCTCAGTTATGTGTCCCATTTCTGTATTTAACACACACATAAGGCGCACCGGACTATAGGGCGCGTTTTTTATATACAGGTACATGTCCTCTACTACCTTTAAATACCTCTACTGCGTATTTAAAAATACAGCGGGGGCAAAACTGAGTATGACTGTGCTTTATTCATGTATTTATTACAAAGTATTAATCAAACCTGGCAGCTGTCCGTGAGACAAACACATCGCAGATGACACAGCGCTGTGGTCACTCCTAAATTAACTTAAAATCCTGAAACCTGCCGACAGAATATGTTCGCTTTTATTACCGGTATCCTGGTGCCTGCAGCTAAAATTATTTAGATGAAAAACACCTGCCAGCAGCCGCGGTGAACGAAAGGATTTCTCCTGTCGGTGCACCGCTGGTATGTGGGGGTCTGAGCGCCTCCGACAGAAATAGATAATCTGGATGAACTGACTGCAATTATTAAGTTTTCAGGTGGCCTTTCTCACTTAAAAACATATTAAAACTACTTTATTCCCACTGATCACAGCAAATATAGCTGCAAGATTTAGATTATTTAGATGAAAAAACACCTGCCAGCCACCGCGCTGAAGAGGAGGAGACGCGCCCAGAGGCTGCTGTTGAATTAAGTTTTCAGGTAGAAAAATAGAGCGGGAGCAAAACTGAGTATGATTGTGCTTTATTCATGTATTTATTACAAAGTATTAATCAAACCCATCAAAGTCATCATCCTCTGTTATCCTCAGCATTCCTCTGAATAAAACAGCTGCGCTAAATCAGACATGCCAGTTTCCCCTTCTTCGCTGTCAGAGTCACTTTCCGTGCAGCGTGGCTCCTCAGAAATGATGCCGGCTTTTGCGAAAGCTTGAACAACAGAGCCAGCAGACACATTAGTCCAAGCATCAACAATCCATCCGCTAATGGTGGCGTAACTTGCCCGGCGCTGCCTTCCACTTATCCTGAAACTGTGGTCTCCGTCTGTCATCCATCGCTCCCACGCCGCTCGCAGCCTTACTGTGAACGGCCGCTTCACACCGATGTCGAGCGGTGGAAGTTCCTTTGTCAGACCCCCCGGGATAACGGCGAGCACAGCGTTCATTTGATTCATCTTTTTTTCACATCGGCTGTGAGATGGGCACGCAGCGATGGTGATGCGTGGAAAAAACCACCTAGTCTTCTCACATACACCTGTCTCAGCCACGCATCCACCCAGCCTTTTCATTTGCGTTAATATCATATGTCATCAGAGCGCTGTCTGTCTCGCTGTCAGCTCCCAGATCAGCTTCTCTGATTGGTTGATGCGGCGCGTCCAGCAGCAAAACTTCAATTTTTCCATCTGAGCAGCAGCAGCGCGTTGGCGGTGCGTCAGATGCTTAAACGCTCCCGACGTGCTGCACCAAAACGCGCTGCGGGACCTTTTGCTGCACCTATATGCGCGTCAACCATTGACTTTGCATGTAAACTCGCTGCTTCTGCTGCACCTGCTGGGTCCGGTTCACACCGATGTCGAGCGGTTGAACAGCGAGCACAGCGTTAATTTGTTTCCCAATGTTTTTCACATCAGCTGTGAGATGGGCACGCATGGAGTTACAGATTAATGGTGATGAGTGGGAAAAAAACAGCTGGTCTCCTTACATTCAGCCACTCTTTCATCATCTCCTCAATGAGGTGGTCTCAAAAGTCGCAGTTACAACACACATAGGGCGCACCGCACCAAAGGGCGCACCGCACATTTTGAGGGAAAAAAAAGACGTTTAAGTGCGCCTTATAGTCGTGAAAATACGGTATATATAGTATGAAACTATCCAGAAATTACCTGTATGAACCTATTCACAAAATGTTTTGTACTTTTTCAGACTAGAAGCAAAATTTATTTTTATGTTGCTTCTTTTCAGATTTGTGGAGATTTTGATGTAACATACAGTACCTGCCTTTTTGTTGATTTGTTGATACAGCAGCTCTATCTACAGCATATCTACATGCATGAAATGTCCCTTTCATGTTGCTGCTGTATGTCAAGTTACTGAGGAACAAATGGGGTAAATGTGTGTTCAGAGTAAACAATACATGGATGTCCGGTACCTTGTTTGGGGGCCTAGACCCATTTATTTCTACTGTGTAGTTATGCTCACTTTAGTACAGCTCAGTCTATTGATCTCTGAGGGGTAATTTTTTTCCTTTTATTGTTTCTTCTTGTGCAAATGCTGCAAAGCTGCCTCTCTGACAATCAATCTCACACATCTGCGACTCAGCACCTGTGTCTTACCTTAATACCTTTCCTGTGATAATGCCCCTCTAGAAGTAGTGTTATCATTCTTCTATCTCCCATTAAGTGAGATCACATTATACGATGTATTTCTAATATGAACTTTTCAACATGAAACACTTACTGTACATTCTATTCTCACCAAACTGTGATAACTGTGATTAAATTAAGTGTAAAAAATGCCATATGTTGCCACCCCTCAAAAATTCCTGCCCCCCTCTCGCCACCCCATAAATATTTTTCTAGATCCGCCCCTGCCTGCATCGCTGCCTCTTTCTTCTTTCTGTCTGTGCTCTGTCCTCTCAGTCGGCCGCAGCAGACGGCTGCTGACACTCAGCCTGGTTCTGCTCTCAGTTTCTTCATATTAAAAGGAGATTTTTTTTTCTCCATTGTTGCCTCATGCATGCTCGATATGAGGGATTGCTGCAGAGAATCTAATGTTGCTTCACGTTCATCCAGGAGGAGAGAATCCTGCAAAGTCAATCAGCTGGTTTTCCATTAACCAACCAGTCTGTATGATTTGACTCACTTGAAACATTGAAATGAAATTTTTCGGTATTTAAATATGGATAAACTGAATTATATATTGTACAGGAAGCCTAAGAACATTGATAGGGCCTCCCATCAGTGAGGGGGCTGCTGGAAAAAAAAACTTCTATTTGCTTTTTTATTTGCAGAAACAGATCAGTTGGACTGATTCAATCTAAATGTAAGGTAACCCCTTTAGAAAATCCTGAATCTGCAGGAATCTGAACACTGCAGATTCTCGAGAGAAGAAGGTAAAGCTTTACAGCTAAGTGACGATTTAGCCCGCTGGACTTTCTACGTATTATTTTCAATTTTGGGCGTATACATAGCATATAAATAATGAGTCCAGAACTTATGTCCTAACTTATGCATAATGCATGGCAACGTAATGTCTTTGAAATTATGCACAAGCCAGTGTCCTGAGGAGGGCAGTCTGAAACACGTCAAATATGCTGATATGCGTTGGAGATAAGTTCTTGATAAGTTATGCATAGGTTATGCACAAGTTACTCATAGATAAACTAGATGCCACGACTTGTGAGTAACTTACACTTAACGTATGTCAACGATTAGATAACTTACCCGAAACATATGCCCTATGAATGAGCATACGCTCGCACAACGTACTTGCCGTAGGTCAACGTGTGCCAGCGTGCTTCAGCGTCCTCATAACTTTTATAAAACATATCCCATCTACGCTGTCTAAATCGTCAAATTGAGTTGAAGACTAATTTATTGATCTACATATGAATAATACCTAGCTCACCTTGAAGGGAGGGGTCTTTTTTCTAAATAACCATAAACTATCACCATTAATCAGTTTAACTGTTTTTTTTTTTTCCAGTATAAACTCATAAACTGGTTAAAGATGTTGGAACAAGTTTTAACTGCAGTAAAGAAAAGATGTTAAAAGCTCATTGCAAGAATGATCTAGAAATAAGTAAATATATCTTAAATTCAGTGTATTTACCCTTAATTTGAGTAGGTAAATAAGATTATTTGCCAATGGAATTAGTATAATATCTCTTAAAATAAGATCATTATATAATATGCACTTAAAATAAGGCAATGCGATTGCTTTGTCTTATTTAAATGTAAATTGTCTTGTTCTATTGGCAGTGTCTCACTTACCTTCTCAATTCAGGAAAAAATGACTTATTTAGATTTCAATTTCTTGCAGTGCTATCAAACCTTTGAACATGGGCGCCCCTGATCCTCTGCTATGTTTTGCTGGGTATGGGCTCTGTACCTGTTCATAATGTCTTCGTTCTCATCGCTCTCCATGTCGTCCTCGATGGCAGCCTGCAGGTCACCGATCCTTTTGAAGGCCAGCTTCAGGTCTGCCTGGAGGCTCTGATTCGCAGCCTCTAGACTCTCAATATCCATCTCCTGATTAAAGGGTCAAAGGGAAATCTGGTCAATGAATTTGGCATCCAGAAGCACCTCTTGGCAGGACGAACTCTTCCTCTACAGTTTCCGTTATTCTTACCAGTTCATGTTTTTTGTGACTCGCTTCTGCTTCCTTCTTAGCAAGTTCGCCCATCTCCTCTTTGATGTCTCGGATCTGTCTTTGCAAACGTTTATTTTGCTCCTTCTCGCGATTCTCGCTGGTGATGCGCTGATCTCTTTCCTCCGTCAGCTTCTCCACATTCTCCTTTAAACGAGCTACAAGGTTCTGTATAGAAAAACAAAAGGTTGCAAACATGTTCCAGCCTAGTTAAATGTTTGGAGGTTGACCTGAACTTGATTAAAGGGTTCACAGTGACTTTATGAAGATCGTTACCAGTCATGCATAGGCAGTCATGCATATACGGCTTTGCTTTGAAGGAAGGTGAAGGAATACTTCATAGTATTATTACTTCGAGGCAATATTTCACATATTTTCCTAGAGAGGACTTTAAAAAAACACGATATAGGAGCTTTAATGTACGCGTATTACGTAAGTAATTATTAGGCCCATTATTGTGATTAGAGCTATACTGATAATTGAATCTGTAGATTTGGTGGTTCTATAGTCTATTTAGTCATCTAAATCTGATTGGTCATCTGAGCTCATAACATTAACTAAAATATCCCTGAGAAAAATAAATCTAAAAAGTGCTTGTTTTGTTGTTTTGTTGCTGGATCAGTTTGGAGAACTGTTCAAGAGTTTGTGATGAATCTTGCCGCGCTGCACATCCATAAAGTGAAACCATAATGGGTCACGGAACAGAAGGATGACCTCAGGAACCATTTAGTTCCTATGCTCCACTTATCTGGAACAAACTTCCAGAAAACTGTAAAAGTGCGGAAAGCCTGAGTTCCTTTAAATCAAGACTAAAAACACATTTGTTTAGGATTGCCTTCCACTGTTCTAGTTAAACAGTTTAACTAAAACATCATTAGTTCAACTTTTTATTTTCCTTAGTCCAACTGTTTTTAATATTATTTTTTGTTTCTGCATTTTTTATTTCATTTATTTTTTCCTACTTGCTTTGATTCTGTTTTATTTTCCTGTATTTTAATCATGTAAAGCACTTTGCATTGTCTTTGTACTGAATTGTGCTGTACAAATAAATTTGCCTTGCCTTGCCTCATTGCACACTGGGAAATGGGCTCTACTGAATGTCACAACGAAGATACAACAAAGACTGTTTTTGGTGCAGTTCTACAACTTTTTTATTATAATGCCAACAACATGGATTTACTATAAATAAAATAAAAAAAAATCCCCCCATTACAAAATTCAAATAGTTATTTGAAGATGATTAGGGCCACCTTAAGGAATATTCATTAAGAAAATAAGGACATGAATTAGTTCTTAGGTCAGCAGCTACTGTCCAGCCATGTTTACTCACCTCTAGCCGTTTGACCTGCGTCTTTTCAAACTCCATTTTGGTCTCCAGCTCCCGGATCTTGGCTTCCTGTCGATTGGCGAGGGACTTCTCAACCGTGGACTGTTCCTGGAACTCC
This sequence comes from Cyprinodon tularosa, assembly GCF_016077235.1. Lineage (NCBI taxonomy): Eukaryota > Metazoa > Chordata > Actinopteri > Cyprinodontiformes > Cyprinodontidae > Cyprinodon > Cyprinodon tularosa. Next base: position 638,967 of record NW_024038819.1, read on the forward strand.
AGCTGGCTCTGGAGGACCTGCATCTGAGTTATAAATGCACATCTCAGTGGTATTATATCAAATATTGTGTTAAATGATATAAAATCCTGAGTAAAAAAAAAAAGAAGTTTTATTCTAAAAGAGCCTCAGTGTCAATATATTTATTTCCTTGAAAGTTGGTGCTTTGAAAATGGAAATGTCAGAGATTTAAGGCAATAAGCTCGACCAAAACCAACTTCTGCCTGTAAATAAACAAGATAAATAAATCAAGAACAGCTCAACAGTCATTAGGCCTGAATGCAAACATCTGACATTTGTATAAACATTAATAATACTATTTACAGTTTAAATAATGCTGCAGGTGTTACTATGTTTGGTGTGTCTGACCCTCCTGCAGTATCTCTCTCTCTGCAGAGAAACAGTTTTGGACAAACAAGTCCAAAGTGTTTCTTACATTTTTCAAACCAGCACTTGCTAGCATTAAATGTGCTTGGTACATTTCCTGTTGCTAGCATTAAATGGCCCGGTATCTGCATTCTCCTGCTCCTCCCTGTCATGAACTTCATCGCTGTCAGCAGAAGTTTGTTACAGTTTTCAAGCTTTATAACATTCACATCCAGCATAATGTTTTTTTTTTCTGCAGTCACTAATCCACAAAGCTGACCCAGAACCCATCCTTACCATGCTCTTGTTGCATCCTAATTAAAACTTATTGCTGCTGTCGTCCGTTTGTTATTTGCCTTCTTTTTTATGGAATGAACGGAAGATTCATTAAGTCCGTAATGGTGACCTACAGCCATATAGCTTCTTCCCTCCTTTAGCATGTCCAGAGGTTTATCTTTTTCTGCAATAGTTTCCTCTTCCTCTGCCTTTTGGGCCCGTCCATAGGTGCCTTTGTTGACGCAGAACATTTCGCCAACAATATGGGTTTAGGAGAAAATTTGCATACTTAAATTTGGCAAGCTGTTTTAGGTACATATGCATGTATATCAAAATATTAAACCGGTAGAGAACATGTGTGGAGATTGTTTAGCCAATCAGAATACAGAACACAATGCAACTCCGTGAAGCATCGAGGCCATGAAAGGTGAAGCGCGTTAAAGCAAGGGTAGACTGTAGACTCATTATCTCCATATAGAGATCACCTGAACTGTCATCCTTAATAAGGTACGGATGGATTCTACTGAGCTCATTTCTTTTTGTCTGTAGGTGATATAAGCTGATTTGTTAAAACACCAACTTCAGGGAAATTAGTGCAGCAGAAAGCCTAGAAAGTATTCAGTGAGCAGAAGCACCAGCATCGGGACAGCAACAGTCACTAGATCTAAAGATCGGGGGCACCTGATGTGAAGAGGCTCCAGGAGCTCTGAGCTGGACTTATACATATCATCTCTGACTGAGATAAATCTGACCATCTCATTTTTTCCTCATCCAAGCAGACACTCACCTTTTCCTGAACCTCCTGTTTCTCCCTGAGGGCCTCCTCCAGCTGAGTCTGAAGATCGTTGATCTGAGCCAAGTTCTGAGCCAACTGAAACCAGAACACCAACAGAGAAAGGTCAGGACATGGAACCAAACATTTTCTGCTGAACACTCAGTTTATTTTATCAAATTTTGTCTTTACATTCAATTTGAACCTGATTTAACTGCAGGTGGGTTGATATTTGGACCATTATTTCTCTGGAAACCATCTGGGCGACATTGGTGAGAAAAAGGTTTGCTCTCTGCTGAGGCCAAACAGCTTCTTCTGCCATTTACTCATTTTTTTAACAAATTGGGCCTCAGCTTACCCATAAAACAATCACTAACAGCCTTAACCTTTATCAGTTCAGTCACACACTGCTATGAAAGGCATCCATCCCTTTAAATCGCACCCATCACCAGTCGGCCAGAAGGGCACCAACATCTCCAAACCTGAATTAAAGATCAGTTCAGGCCACAAAAACTTGCTTAAAATCGGCCCTAGAAAAGACATAACTGCATGCATCTGCATTCTTAAATCTTTGTCACATCCTTTCACTGCTTTTCTCATGACCAGCCCCTCACCTGGGCAACAGCAGACTTGTGCTTTTTCATCAGTTCATTCAGGTCCTCCTGGTCCTCCTCCATCCTGGACTGCAGGTCGTTCTTCTCTCTCTGAAGACGGCTCAGCTGCTCCTCCAGCTGACAGACAGAAAGCAGCACACTGATTAGCCTCAAGTCCTGTAGAGCGTTAATGCAGCTGAAATATGGCCGCCGCTTCTTCTAACAGCATGAAAATAATCTTTTATATATTAGGAAATAGAGAGAAAAATATTTTTTCCCCTCAACATAAACAAAAAGAAGTTTTATTTTAGATGTTTAAATAAACTGATATTGATTTGGATGATATCACACAACAACACAGGCATTTCCCGCATGTTTACATCAGGAAGCTGATGTACTTTTGTAGAATGATGTAGAAACACTTATGAAACGGACACCTTTAATCACTTAAACGTTTTCTAGATCAGTCTACTTCAGGTAAAAACACATTTCAAGCTTAAAAAACATTTTCTTAGCAGGCCAGGAGTAGGAGGTGAAAGGAATGGTTTGGACTGCAGGTCAGCATTGTAAAACACTTTGCATTAATCAGCTAGTGAAGCTGCAACAGTTGGAAATATAAATAAATGCGTTAACCTCTTACACCCTAAGGGGTATAAATAAATTTCTGCCTGACAAAAACACACAAAAGTAAACAACTTATAGCCTCAAAGCTATTAGATTTAAGAAGAAACTTTTGGTACGTCTGTAAAGGTAAGATGTCATGAATGGTTTTCTGGTGTCAGCACCATTGTAGCTTTGACCCTGCCTGAAATATTAGGGACAAAATACAAAATATTTTGCATTTTTTGAACCTCGCCAAAATTTTCTTTGAAATAAACATTGCAAAACACTACCAAAATATTATTTATAGCACAAAAAAGTAGTACAGACTTTCAAATCTAAATGTTGTGTAAAAATAAACCAAATTTGGACTCAATCAGATGAATCATATTTATTTTAGAATGGTATTAGTGAGAAATTTCTTAGGCGGAGAGGCCATTTTGGCACATTTATCCATAAATGTCACCAAACTGTGCCAAATGTGTTTTTTACATCAATACTGGGGGTTTGGTAAAACTACGAGGTCATGTAGCAGCTGGACCCGCCGGTGGGTCCGTAGGGTTCAAGGGGTTAAAAGCAGGTCTTAGAGGAAACATGCTGGTCTTACTGTTGATTAAATCAGTATCAGCTTCGCAACTTGCCCATGTTTACTTATCTACTTAAATCCCAAATAGTAGGTTTAACAACTTCTTCAAAGAGCATCTCTTATCCTAAATCTTACCCCTACCTCAGTAACCATCTACTACTCTTTCTGCTGTCACCACTGATTCTGACAACGGATTTTCCTCTAGAGAGCTTACCTTCATATTGATGGTAACTGTAAAATTCTGCCTACTTTGTAAGTCTCTTTGGATAAAAGCATCTTCTGAATGCATAAACATAAAAATACCATATTTTCACGACTATAAGGTGCATATAAACGTCTTTTTTTCCCCTCAAAATGTGCGGTGCGCCCTATGTGCGTTGTTACTGCGGACGTTTGAGACCACCATGAGAATGTTAAAGGGGGAAGTGTGGGCGTGGATTGTGTTTAAAAGAACAGGTATTTGCTTTATGCAGAACTCCTCATCTCCTCATTGAGGAGATGATGAAAGAGTGGCTGAGGGAGGTAAATGTAAGGAGACCAGGTGGTTTTTTCCAAGCATCACCATCGCTGTTAATCTGTGACTCCATGCGTGCCCATCTCACAGCCGATGTGAAAAACATGGTGAAACAAATGAACGCTGTGCTCGCTGTTATTCCGGGAGGTCTGACAAAGGAACTTCAACCGCTCGACATCGGTGTGAACCGGCCGTTCAAAGTAAGGCTGCTTTCACGCGTCTGCTGCTTTATTTTTGCTGCTTGTACCAGTTAGTTCTGACGCGCGGCTGAAGCAGCTTTGCTGCTCTGGCTGCGCGGTGCAAAAGTGTGTCTGACGCGCGTTGGGCGGAGCTACTCTATCCTTTCTTTGCCTTGCAGCTATATTTGCTGTGATCAGTGGGAATAAAGTAGTTTTAATATGTTTTTAAGTGAGAAAGTCCACCTGAAAAAAAATAATCTGTGCAGTCAGTTCATCCAGATTACAATCCTGCATTCGAATTATTTCTGTCGGAGCCGCTCAGACCCCCACATACCAGCGGTGCACTGTCAGTAGGAATCCCATTCCACAGCAGCCTCTGGCCGGGTCGCCTCCTCGCGGTTCACCGCGGCGGCATGTAGGTGTTTTTCATCTAAATAATCTAAACTGCAGGCACCAGGATAATAAAAGCGAACATATTCTGCCGGCAGATTTCTGCATTTTAAGTTAATTTATGCGTCAATAAACTGTTTCAGAGGAGTGATCACAGCGCTCTGTGTCATCAGCGATGTGTCTCTGCTTTATTCATGTATTTATTACGAAGTATTAATCAAACCTGGGAGCTGGCCGTGAGACAAACATACTCAGTTTTGCTCCCGCTCTATTTTTAAATACGCAGTAGAGGTATTTAAACGTAGTAGAGGATATGTACCTGTATATAAAACCCGCGCCCTATAGTCCGGTGCGCCTTATGTGTGTGTTAAATACAATAATGGCACACATAACTGAGACTGCGCCTTTTAGTACGGTGCGCCTTATGGTCATGAAAATATGGTACTATTGGTTCCTACAACTTCTAAAAGTAGAATAGGAGGCAGATCATTTAGTTATCAACCTCCTCTCCAGTAGAACCAACTCCGAGCTCTAATGTGTGCCAGACACCTGATTAGGCTTAATGGTTCCTTTTTCATAAAGCTTAAACGTTACTCAGGTTATCCTGAGCCATCTCTACAATCATGCTGCTATATGCTTAGGCTGCTGGAAGACATGAATCCCACTTTTCCTCACTCTCCTACTTTCCCATGCTACTCTAATTTTGAAATATTTGTAGTTATTTCAGTTTTTATCGTCATGTTTTTTGTCATGCCACCGATTTTCCTCCTTGTTTAGGGATTTTCTGTTTAGCTGTGTTTCTCTCCTCAATAATAATTGATCTTTATCTAAAGTGTTGCGTAGATAAGTCTGTGGCTTTTCATTCTCTCCACCGCCAACATATGGTGGATTAGGCAATGGCCAATCGGTGAACAGCAGTCTGCTCATTGTAGTCATATTTAGTTCTGCTCCTAAGATGATCCAAAAAAGTTTTGTATCAGGACAGAAAACAGTAATGTTGCTTTGCAACAGCTTAGACTCTGCCAGTATGAGTGTAGGAGTGCTGATAGTAACAGGGGTGTCTGGGTTTCCCTCGTCTACTTGATTTTAGACAATGAATGAATGAAGTGGTCATGTAGTTTATAAATGCATCTGTTCCGTCATCCTTAAGCTCAGAGTGCTTGTAAATGATGCAGAGAAGCATCCCCACCATTTGTTTGGCTTTAGAGATATCCTCCATCTGGACATGTAGGTCTTCAATCTCCACCTCCATGGATTTACGAGCTTTTACTGCAGCTGCACAGGTGAACTCTGACTCTTCCAGCTGTAACAGAGAAAAAGCCATGTTTGAGATGTAGGCTAACCACCGAACTGAGTCTTTTACTGGTGTATTCTGGTATTTTTCCTCCAAAAACATTTTGATATCATATGGAATTACATTTGAAAATGTTTTCTTACAAATCAGAAATTTCAAGAGTAAAAACATATGCATGTGGAAAACCTGCTATGTACCTGATTTTTCAGCTGGGCGATCTCTCTCTTACTGGGCGCATTGTTCTTTATGTGGTCCAACATGATCTGGGCATCAGCCAGTAGTGCCTTGGTCCTCTTTAAGTCCTTCTTCAGGCGCTTCTCAGTCTCTACATCACAATGGGTCACCTGGGCAGAGAGGAATAATCAGACACTCTTCATGTTTCAAAACCAACCGAAGAATCTTAATAGCATGATATTAATGTGATCGATTGTTTATTCACACACGTCTTTCCAATCTTTTCACATCATATAAAGCCCCAATGTGTTTGATAGAGATTTGAGTGATAAATCACTGAAAAAGCTGCAGCATCGATAAGTGGAAGAGAGAGGGTCTGTTTTTTTAAACAAATCTGGACAGCTCTGAAAATCAAGATGTAAAAATGCAGCAAAACAGCTAATTTAAACGGGAAAGACTCCGCATCTGTGGACGAAACTTTGTGCTTGGATCTATATCTGTTGTTTTTTTAATATTTCATATAAATCTTTTCTAATGGTTTAATATAAACTATCAGCTGTAAATCATGCCGGATGTTCAGGGCCGTTGTCCTGCTGGAAGGTAAATTTCTCAGCTCCTCTGCAGCTTTATGCTGGTTTTCTTTCAGCGATGTTCCAGGGTTTAGCTCCATCCCTCTTCCCATCAGCTCTGACTAGCAATCCTGTCCCAAAGCATGACTCTGCAACCAACATGTTTAATTTAGAAAGTGGTGCAGCTGAGTTTATAAAGTGAATCTTAATGAGCTTTTCAGTGTAACTGTAGTCTAAGAACATCAGTTTAAGTCTGATCCAACCAGTACATTTCTCCCTCCCTTTTGAGTTTCAATTACACTTGTGTTGAACAACTAATTGCATTTTCAATATAAATCCTAATAAAAAAAAAAGCCCTTTCCAAATCGCACTCAAGTTTTGGTCTTGGTAAATTGAACAAATGTGAGACGTTATGGTGGCAGTAACATGAGTGAAGTGGGATTAAAACGAGTCTTGTTGTGAATGTTCCTCAAACGCTGCAGTTACACACAGGCGTGTTCGTGGCGTTCTGCAGGAAACTGGAAACGCCAGAACTACAGCTTGTAAAAAATAACTCATCAATGCTTTCAGCTCTTTAAATTTTACCAACTAATGGGCACCAGTCTGTGACATGCTGGTTTAAATCAGCATCACTGAGGGTTTCTGTGGTTCTGAGTCACTTTCAGGAGGTTCTGCAGCACCTCAAATAAGCACTAAAAAAACACTGAAGCTCCAATCACGTCCAGGACCTCCTATGATGTGAAGATGCATTCATTCGTCCAGGTTTATGTAGAAATTTGAGCCTTAAAGGAATAGTACACCCAAAAGTGCTCTTACCTTGCTTTGTGCAGAAAGGAGCTTTGCCTCCAGCTCTCTCTTCTCCTTCAGCACCTTCTGCTTTTCATCGTACTCCTCTTCAAGCTGGACCTCCATTTGCTTCAGCTACACACACATAAAACACACCATGAAAGCAGGATCCTTGTTTCTCTATGTCTGACATTGATGGACTCTCCAAGCCCTCCTGTTGGGGTCTAGATGCCTCCAGCATGACAAAGTGTAACCATCTATATCTAGAAGGGGTGCTTCTGCTTTGAAAAGATGGCGTCTAGTGCGCAGGGCTACAGCTAGCGTTTCTCACACCATTTCTGCATTGGTTAAAATCAGCCCCCTCTTTATTTATATGGAAGCTGTGGCTAAAGGGCTATAAAAGCTCTATTTTAGTGGAAATAGCAGAAACACAGCATGATTCTGACCTGACGTTTGAAGACCTAACGGGTTCAGTAAAGCAGGACTGTTCTATGAGAGAACTTCTCATCCACCTCGTCATGGTAAATGTTTCCACTGCTATCGTCTACAGGACGAGGCCCAGAGCCAGGATCCAAGTGTCTCTGCCAGTGGTCTGGGTCGAGTAATCAATCACTCATACTGTTGGACTGCAGCTTCCTATTGTGTCTAAATAGGTTTGCATTTCCAAACATCAGTTAAAGATGAGATAGATTAAGCTCTCGAGGTTTATGAAACAGACTAAAAGTAGGAAAATTAACATAAACTGAGATGATTTCCTGCTCTAAGCCACCATCTGCAGACTAGAGAGAGAAATCTACACATGGTATTTAAGCTGGAGGAAATGCAGAAAAGATGCACCAGCAGAGGGCGTACACTGTACGATTCTTAGCCCTTTTCTTGCCGATTCTTCTTTTCTTCCAGTCGTGCGAGAATTTTTTCAAACGGCCGACATTCAGTCTGATCGTACGTCATGCGTTGTGTAGTGTACAGGGGGTAATGATGGGCAATCAGCCTCTGATGACGACCTCCCGGTCAGGAATCCTGAGGTCGGGAGAAAATCAAATATGTTTGAAATTCAGTCGGCCGTCGCGAGCCGTTCGTGGAAAATCCTGCTGTTGAAGCAGAGCTACAAGCTGATTTATCAGAAGAGTTTTTCTTCTTCTTCTTCCAGATTGACGAGTCGGACCAGCACCATCGCTTGCCGATCAGTCCGACGTGTGGTTTTCGGACGTGCAGTGTGAGAAGGTAGATTGCATCAGAGAATCGGGTCGCACAACTCTGCGGTTTCGTTGTACAGTTTAAGTTGTAGTTGTGTGTAACGACTGAAAATATGGCACAGTGTATGCCCGGCTTTAGGTTTAAATCAGTGTAGGCATGGACTCCCCTCTGCTCACAGCTTGTTATCTTCTCTCTTTACTCTTCTCTGGCCATGAAGGGAAGCTTTTTCTTTCAAGCATGAAAATATGTTATTAATTATTAATAAAGAAAAAAATAAATAAACAAAGAAAATAAATTCTGACCTTTTTACTGTAAGACTGTCTGATCTCCTCCACCTCGTCGTCTTTGCTTTCGATCTCCTTAAAATGAGTATGACGCAAACGTTCCATCTCCATCTCCAGCCGTAGTTTAGCCTGAAACAGATCAATCATCAAACACAATGTGGAAAACCTGAAAAGCATCAGCAGATCAGCAGCTCCCCTCCGACCTGTAAAGATTCACATCAATACATCCAGTCCAGAGGATGAGAACCTGGTCTGTTTGCAACACAGCATGTGTGAGACAACTGCTAGCATGACAACAGAGCTGCCCTGTTTGATTAAGAAAAGAAAGCCCATCTCTACCTGCTCCAACATCTGGATGGTCCCGGCTTGCTCATCCAGCTCTTCCTCCTGGTCTTTGATCTTTGCTTCCATGTCACGAAGCTGCTTTTTCATCTGAATCACAGCGTTTACAGTCACAGATCAACTAAGGTAAACATCCGAACAAAGACTTTCTCTGTGGATCAATCCAAGAAAAACAAAGACCTTAGCTAGAGATGCTTCATCCTTGGATTCCTGGGAGTTCAGATCCTGCAGCTCTGCTTCAAACTGGTCGAGCTTTAATTGGACGGTGCGCAATTCAAGGTCCTTATCCTACGAGACACAAACAGCCAGTGAGACAACGTCAAGCACTGAGTGAAACAGGAAGAGGAAGTGAGAGGCTAAACGTAATGACGGAAGCTCGAGCAAAGTTTCAGTGAAGAAGGAAGTCAGACTGTGAATTAATGTCAATGTAATAACAAGAAACGCCAACTTGCCTGAATAACAAAAGCGCTTCTATAAGAAATTCATGAAAAACACTCTGAGAGTGAAAGAAACACATTTTTTTAGTACAACATAAACTTACAGGCATTAATGCTGATACTGGCACTGACATTTTTAGTTTACAAACCTAAATATAATTGTTATCTAGGCTTATTAACTTTTGAACTTTACTTTTGAACTTTTAAATTAGCTTTTTTCTTCTTGGCTTGTTAACTTTTTTAGGTAATATATCATTCAAGGGCTCATCTAATTGGTGAAATTGCAATATCAGATGTCCAGCCATGTAGCAGTATCTTTGCTGAATGGGGGGGCACAGGAGGACACTCACCTCCAGCTGCTGTCTGAGGCTGAAGCAATCTCCACTCTGCATGTCCTTCTCCCGAGCTAGCTTCTCCCTCAGGCTCCTCTCCCTCTGTGCCTCATCTTGAGCTGCACTCAGCTCACTGTCAAACCTACCAAAAGTCATTGAACCGGATCAGAACACAGAAGCTTGGACTGATATCAGCAAGGCCAAAAACTAAAGCAGAAATCAACTCAGATGCTGTCAGTTAAGCTTGACGTGTGAACACACTTTCTCTGCTTTTTCTCCAGGTCATGGTTCCGGCTCTGTTGGCCCTCCAGGTGAAGCTTGGTGTCCTGCAGCTCAGCTATCAGCCGCTGATTCTTCTTCTTCAACTGCTGAATATTTCGCTGAGACTCCTCAATGTCAGCCTGCAGGTCACTGATCTGTAAGAACACACAAAAGAAAATAGAGATTTCTATCAATATTTGAACTTCCACTAATTTTGGAAGTTTTGTTTTTGCCAAAACCCTAACAGCAGAACATGTAGACCTAAAATTCTCTGAACTTTTATAAAATAAAAAAAAATAAAAAAAAAAAGCGAGTAAAGAAACCCAAATAAAATAAGTCACAGCATGTCTTTCTTGCCATTATATCTGACAAGCACTAAGGGATTCCATCCAGCCACTAGAGGGCAGTATTTTCTGAAGAAAAAGAAAAAAACTAAACCAAGCAACCAATCTTTTCTGATATAAAAGCTGATATAAAAAAATCATCCCAGCTTTAATATCCTAAAGGTCATTGCTGATTGCAGCCAGTGACTTTTTAGATTAACGGCAAGATGTATCCCCTTTTAAAAATAGCGAAACAGTGGATTAACCAGAAACAAGGAACATCAAACCCATCGAATCAATATCCATCCAACTCCTATAAACCTTATTTAACATCCCAATTAAAACAGGGAAACACACCCATAAACCATTTATTCCCAGTACCAGTTAGAATAAAAGCTCAGTTATCAGACATTTTGTATACACTCTGTGTATACAAAACGACAATAAAAGTTGTGAAAGTCTTTTAATATAAAAGCAGTGTTCCAGATCAGCCATTCCTGCTTAAGTATCAATCAATGTTTCTGTTTCTGTATCCTTGAACCCCAGTCGGCCTTGGCTGAAGTTGTTGTGCTTCTTCCTGTTAAACGGAAGTTTTTTTCCTCTCTACTGTCGCTGCATGCTTGCCCTGTATAAGAGATTGCTGTAGAGTCAATGCCACAATCCAAGTGAATATCTACTGTATCTGCCTGCTCATCCAGGAGGAGAGGATCCTGCATGATTTGATGCAATCAGCTGGTTTTCCTTAGATAGAAAACTTAGAGAAAACTTAAATTGTCTCTTAAAAGCGTCTTAAGATGACAAGTGTTGAGAATTGGTGCTGCAGTAATAAACTGTATTTAATCGGATAGGAACATCCTCTCTTTCAACTTTTGCTCCAAACTGCAGAGCAGCAGTGGAAGCCTACCAGCAAAATCCCACAGAAACCTGACCTAAACCACTTAGCCAAACCCCTGACAGTATAAAAGTCGGTCTGCAACCTGTTTAAATGTGAAAAAGTCAATGCTTTTTTCCTGCTGAAATGGCCAATCAATCCTATGGTTTTCCACTAGACTCACCCCTCATCAGGAGTAGAGGAAACTTCCAGAAAAGCCCTAAATCTGTCACATAAATGTCTCATGATATTACTGTGTCTGGACCTTTTCAGGTTTATGTATTTGACCAACAGCAGCTTGATACTTCTGCTTTATTTGCCTTTAGAGATCTTGAAATGTGTTCAACACCGACTGTATTAAAGAAACCTGAATTAGAGAAGAGTTATGAGCCGAAGGCTGCCGCCTGGATCATCAGTCTCTGGATGGAAGAAGGCAGACGGGTTTCATCGGATACTAAAATGCTAGAAACTGGACACACCAGCCTCAGCAAACCAAGGTGTCCACTCACCCGCCTCTCCAGCTGCCGCTTGTTCTGTTGTTCAACCTCCAGCTTGTCATCAAACTCTTGCTGCAGTCGCTTCTTGGTGAACTCGATCTCCCTGATGGCTCGCTCATACTTCAGCCGCCACTCTCCTCCTGTTTCACAAACACATTCACAGAACGCCTCTTTAGCTGGAATAGTCAAACTGATTCTATCTGGACCCACAAAAACTGGCAAAAACAGAAGCATCTAGTCTGAATTGGAAATGAAGCGACGCATGGTTACCTGCAACCGGGATTCTCACATTATATTTAATGCTGAACTGAAGAAGAGCTTTTAACCTTGGTATCTAACTGCCCAGTTTCCACTTGTTTTTGTATACATGCCATAATGCAGAGTGGCTGTTGTTTTAGTTTCACCTGGCTTAATGTTTTTTAAACTGTCTTCTTTAAGGAACCTGTTCCTATCCGATTATTAATCGATTCAAAAAATCCTCGACAGATTAATCAATTTGCAAAATAACTTTCAGTCGCAGCCCTAATGGAAACTGAGCTCTACCACCTCTTTACCAGATATTCTGTGGATACGTCCGGTCGGTCTGGCTGGCCAGGCTTGGTTTCAGCACTTTTAAAGTTTACTGGGAGTTTGTTCCAGATTAGTGGAGCATAAGTTAATTTCTACACATCCAGAATGTTGATTCTAGATATAAAGAATGTAATTTGGTTTGAAATGTTTATTTTGACAAGGAAAAAAAATAGCCTTCAGAACTTCAGGTGTTTTAATTGTGGTGTCATACAGCCTTTAGTAGAGATGGAATCTGTCCAGAAGTAGGTAGGTAGGAGCTGAGTAACTGTGTGTTGCTGTGGAAACGTCATCTGACCTGTGTCATCATCATCCAACTCTCCATTCAGCTCGGAAGCCCTGATGAGCCGGGCCTCCATGACCTCCATCTCCATGGACTCCATCTGCTTCTTCATGCCGTCAAACTTGGTCTTTTTGGACAGAGCAGAGCAGCTGTTACCATGACAACCCAAACAAAAAACAGCAGAGGACGAAAGCAGCTGATAGGTTCTACCTGCAGGTCTTTCATGTCCTTTTCCAGACGCAGCCTTTCAGAGGTCTCGGCCTCCAGCAGCTGGGAAGCAGACTCACCCGTATTCCTCTCATCAGTCAGCTCTGTGGACAGCTCTGTGACCTGAAGGGACAGACGGTCTCACACTGATGGTCCAACATTTGTTTTTGTTCCACTCTGCTCCTCTAAAAGCACCGGAATCTAATCTGAACCAAGCTTATAAACTAGAACATGAAGCAGAAAGTAAGTTTTAAACAAACCTCAAAACTCTGGATCATTTCACCAACCTGCTGCCAGTCAATCAACTAGATTTGTTTGTTAAATAGGGTTAAACTTGAGGACAGAATAAGCTGTAATGAAACAATTCTAACCTGCATGACCTCTGACCCTAATGTTTCACTATCCATTAGTCTTACAGAGAAGAAGCTAAATAATTATTATTAATTATAATTATTAATCACCATCCTCCACAAAATAGTTTCTCCTCCACTTTATGGCGATGACTGACACATTTCTTGGTCAGTCGGTAAATCAGGTGACTGAGTTTGAGTCGGGAGCATCTGTTAGCGTGTCTAATGATGGATGAAGTTTTACGTGATATCAAAACTAAAAAAATATGTTTATGGTGCACAAAGTAACTGCTAGATCTCGCCAAGAATGTTCTTGAGAAGAACACAGGAAAGTCTGGACTGCGGGAGAACGGGAGCACGCAGCGTAAATATGGGTCAATAGGAACAGACACGTACTGATGACATCACCACACGCTCAGCTCATCTGGAGCTGCATTTCACCTCATGTTATTAATAGTCTCTAGATAATAAATTCTTACTTTTTTCATTAATTGGGGGAATAACAGTTAACACAGTCAGATAAACATAAATCAAATGAAGATTTTGCCAAATAAAACAAAAAAATCATAATCAGAGGCAGCGGCCCTTCACACACGGCTATGCTAAAAGAGGGCTGCTGCAGACGTGCTAGGATTAGCCCTGGCTGTGGCTACCCTCTGAGCTCCACTGGTTGCCGCGCTCCTCTCAACTTCAGATTTTTTTTTTTTTATTAAGCATTAAATCGGTAAATAGGCCATATAGTGAAGCTTAAAGTACAGTGTGCACTCCTAGAAATGATCTTAAAACAGCAACAGAAAAGTTATCTTAACACAGCTGTGTGAGCGCTCCACTGGAAGCTGCTGCTGCCGCAGTGCATGATGGGACAGCTGTCAATCTCAAGAATGGACAAGTCTGCTCTGATCCATGCTGGGTAAAGAGGGAGGGGTGAGAACAACATCCAGGAGCCGTTCTCGGTCTTCTTGTTCTTGTGAATTGGAACAGTACTAGGGCTGAGGCTGATTACGTTTCACGAGTACACGATCACATGAAAACGCACAAGTACACATATTGAGAAATGGCCTATATAAAGGGTGAGAGCTGTGGCTAGCTGTGTTTAGTAGCTAACAGGTTAGCTACCAACCTGTTAGCTTTTGGTACAGGTAACACTACGGTAACTAGACTCATTCCACCACATTGAGTTGTTTGTGAGCTTAGAACCAGCGCCTGTTTCTACAACCTGAGCAACTTCAAACTCAATCATTTATCATCAGAACCCTTCAGATGTGTGGGGAGTTGTTAAGTCACCCTGCTCTCCAGCCGGTCACTGTTGAGCCGCAGTTCGTTCCTCTCCTTTTCCACCTTTTCTAGCCTCTGTTTCAGCTGCTGGATCTCCTCCTGAGAGAAAACAGACAGGCGTCATGACAGAAGCAGGTCTGGCTGGTTTTTAGCTCAGCATTCAGATGAAGACGTAGAGAAAGGTCATAAATAAAAAAGACGCAGAATAAAATGTGTTTTAATGAAACATCAGGAATTTTCAGGGTATTTTTGTTCTATTACTGCAGAAGATATCCCTAACCCAAACCCATGCACACTGGTTCTGTAGGTACGACACACTCACATCCTTCCCGCGGATCTGCTCCTCAGTGAGCTGCACTTCTATCAAAGGTCTAACGGTGGTGAAGAGCTTCCACCATGGCCAGTCCTTCACGCCGCGGTTCTTTTTGATGTTCTTCTGGATGCAGCGGATGGCGAGATTTTGGATCTGTAAACAGAATCAAAAGGCCCACAAAGGTTCAGGGTATAGCATGGTAGACATCAGAATTAAACCCTAACTGTGCAGCAAATAGTGAAGCTCCTCCACGTTTTCTCCTGTGATGTTGGGGATGCGGGGGCCAGGACCTGTTCTTATCCAGCTATGCTGATGCAGGTGATTGATAACCAACAGGAATAAACCTGCACCCCCTTTTTGAATGTGTAAACATCCGACCCCTCCTGTTACTCCTTTGAAATCTGACAAAGTCAGGGGACAGAGAGGTCCCAGCAGAGTTGACCACAGACGACTCAGGGAGAGAACATTTTCTGTTTCTTATCTTCTCTTCTGCAGGAAAGTAACGTGTCTGTTTGTGTTGGTTATTTCTAGGGCAATAAGGGGTTATTATCATTTAACCCTGACAACCAGCTTATATTGTCAGATATTCATGAAGAGTCGTTATACAGAGGACAGTGAATCCGCCATCAGGGAACTTACCTTCCTCTTTTTGAATGCTTGTCTGGCCAGATAGCCTCTGCAGGCAGCCTGGAACAGCGAGATGTTATTCCTGGTCTGGACATCGCGCTGCTCCTCCAGACGGGACAGAGTCCCCGCTCGGAAAAAGACCTGCAGGACAGAGAGGGTTTCAGGTAGAGACGGGAACAAAGGCAAACAGGAAGGGTTGCTCTACTACAAAACCTGCAGATCCCCTTTATGTCCTTTCAGTGAACGAGAGCCATGAAACATTCATCAAACGATAAACAGATTATATTAATGTTGAAATAAAAGCTTATAAAAAAGGAAAGTTGTGCTGTTTCTACATGTTTAACTTTTTATTTGAATGTTTTTAGCATCATGGCTGCTTGTGTTTCTCAATCCTACAAGTCTGAAGGGTGCTTCCATGTTGGTCTGATGAAAACAATGAAAAAGAGGAAGCACATCATGACGCCACAAAAGACCGAACAACCCAAGTACTGAACAGACAGGTCTGTGTCTCATTTAGAAACATCAATATTATCAATCACGGGTAATCATATCACATTTACAACAAACTGTTTTTTTTTTTCAGCATTGAAATGTAACATTAATCTTTGACCTGTTTGTGTTTTTAAACTTAAAAAAAATCCTGTTATTAGAAATACAAAAAGAAGATTAGACTAAAAATCAGAGAGAAATACGCACATTAAGGCAGAACACTAGCAAAGGTTGAGTCTCATGCTACGTTCAGAACCTCTGCAAGCAGCAGAGGCAGCAGACGCAGCTAGTTTACATGCAAAGTCAACGGTTGATGCACATCAAGGTGCAGCAAAGGGTCCTGCAGCGTTTAAGCAGCAGGATTAGCGCATAATAAGCTTCTGAGCATCTGAAACGTGACGCACTTCAGAAGCAGCAGCTGCTGAAGTTGGAAAAATAGACCTTTTGCTGCTCGGCATGCCACATCAACCAATCAGAGAAACTGATTTGGCATCTGGCAGGGAGACGGACACAGCACTGCTGACGCAGAGCGCTACGGTCGCTCTAAAAATGTCAAAACCTGCAGGCAAAATATGTTTACTTTTATTATTCTGGAGCCTGACCGCGAAGAGGCGACCGGGCCAGAGGCTGCCGTTGAACAGGATTCCCAGTGACAGCGCACAGCAGGTGTACGGGGGTCTGAGCGGCTTCAACAGCAACATAATATTTGAAGGCAGGATCATAATCTTGATGAACTGACTGCACAGATGAAGTTTTCAGATGGATTTCTCACTTAAAAACATTTTAAAACAACCGTTTACCCACTGATCACAGCAAATGTAGCTGCCATTGTTACGGGCAAAGATAGGATAGCTCATCCAAGGCACATCAGACCCACTTTTCGACTAGAGCAGCAAAGATGCTTCAGCCGCATGTCAGAACTAAACTTGTACTTGTGGTCTGAACATAGCATCAGTCTTTACTCAGAGGAGAGAACGCCTGGACCCAGAGCAACTCCCAGCCATGATGTAGGAACATACAGACAGTTTTAGCTGCCAGCAGATATTTTGCAAGGTGCCTCAGAGCAAAAACAGCCTAAATGAAGCCGTCTTCTCCAAATGACCAGCAACGTGTTTTTAGAAAAAAAAAGGGGCAGCAAGAACAGCCCTGACATTCAGAGTGAATTTGATCAGGATTCAGGGAGAAAAGGGTCCTAAGCAGGTTCAATGGATGTGGTGTGAATAATCCATCCTTAACCCTATAATGCCAAATGTATCGTATTTGATACATACAGTTTCTGAAATGTTTTGCATCTGACACCTTTTGCATAATTTAATGGTAAAAACTTTGCTCAAAATCCTATTGTACACAATCAGATATACCTGACAACAGAGGGCAGAAGACTACACAAAAAATAATCTTGACTTATCGCATAGTAATAAATTATTAATATCAAAAATTAATTTCTGTTTTTTCTTTTTACATATTTTGGTAAAAGGGCAAATAAGGAGTTCAAACCAAAAAAAAAAGTAATTTTCTGTTTTGTTTTATTCTTGGATCGGGCTTTAAGGGTTAATGACAGCCTAGAGTCGGTTTACTGCATCTGAATTTGGAACAGATTCGAGTTTAACAGGCCCAAACAGATAAAGCCGTCTGAAATATACCTGCTGGTCAGTTACTTCATCAATAAAAGGGACTTAGGGTGAAAACAGTAGAGTGGAATGAAAGGTTTGCCAAAAATAAATAATACATAAGAGAGTTTTTAAACCAAACTGTCAGGAAGAGATGAGCCTGCGTCTGATTTACTCACCTTGCTCAGCCCCATGTGGAAGCTGCTCTTCTCCAACTCCAGGGATTCCAGCAACTCTTCCACTGCCTAAAGAGAAGCAGGACAGTCAGTCAGAAGATGCCTAAATTTCTCACTCACGCCATAGGCTGAGTTTCAGCTCAGTTCCGTTTAAGAACAAATTAAGGTTTAAGAAAATGTATGAATAAAAGAAAGCTTCTTTATGGGATCTGGTAGAAGCTGCTTTTATGTTACATGGAATTGACATAAAATTGGTCTAGAACTCCAACTGTACAGTTTGGTTTTAATGATCAGACCTCCTCTAGTTTTATGCAAACATTTTCTCAGAATAAAACTTCAGGAAACTAAAGATTTCTCCACACTTAATGTGTGCAAGATGTCACTTTGTTCAACTTATTCCTGACCAAAAGCTCAGATTAATTAATTACATCTAGTACACATCAAGAGCGGGGAAATGTTTTGTTTGCTTCTGTTCTTTTTTACCAAACTCAGTCTCAGGTTGCTGCAGCTTTTTAGCATTCCGTTCACTCAACTTTCTCTGAATATAGTTCATTGTTTTCTTCTTGTTACCATTTCAGAATCTGTGGAGGATAATATTCTATTGTTCTTCCTGCTAACTCAGGTTAGAGCTAAATACTGACAGAATTATTGTGCTTCATTCTGTGAAGATGCTCTGATATTTAAAGGAATAGTACACCCAAAACATGATTAGCCTTCATTTTCTACTCACCCCCATGCTAAACAACACTCTGGAGTACATTTTTGATATCTCAAATGCATCTGGAGATCTGGGAGGCTTCTTGCTGTCTGCTGACATTCAAATAATGGAGGTCTATTGTGCCCGAGACAGAAAGGTCCATAAAAGTCCACAAAAACGTGTCAATATTCCTCCATGCTGCTCGTCCAATGTATTCCAAGTGTCCTGAGTGGGTAGCATCCAGAATTTACTCGAAACAAAGTAATTTAGAATGTTTTTAGAGCATAAACAGTAGTGTATAGTATTTCCTAAAAGCGCGTTCACGAGTCTACGGAAACCGCGGCAGACCAAACCAGATGAAAGTGCGCATTCAGCTCGGCAAAGAACTCATGCTCTTCCTCAACACTGAAGTCCTCAGACATTTTTCTTTCGTTGTTTCTTTCTTTGCACAGGTAAACAGCACATTTCTTCTTCTACGCTTGCATTATCAGCAGAGCAGACGCTGAATGCGCACTTTCATCTGGTTTGGTCTGCTGGCTTCCGTAGCGTCCTGAACGCGCTGGCGTGCGCTTTCAGGAAATCCTATACACTACTGTTTATGCTCTAAAAACATTCTAAATGACTTCGTTTCGAGTAAATTCTGGATGCTACCCACTCAGGACACTTGGAATACATTGGACGAGCAGTATGGAGGAATATTGACACGTTTTTGTGGACTTTTATGGACCTTTCTGTCTCGGGCACCGTAGACCTCCATTATTTGAATGTCAGCAGACAGCAAGAAGCCTCCCAGATCTCCAGATGCATTTGAGATATCAAAAAAGTACTCCAGAGTGTTGTTCAGCATGGGGGTGAGTACAAAATGAAGGCTAATCATGTTTTGGGTGTACTATCCCTTTAAGCTCAATAAAAGAATAAGCTAAAGACCTGTCAGTCAACGAGGAAGGTTGGCTGTAGCTGCTGCCATGCTGTTTGCTAAAACCCTGCTGACCAGGCAGCAGTTTGGGACTGATTACCACCGCTAATACTTGCAGAAAACGGGCCTGCAGAGTAGGGTTGGGAATTGAAAAGATTTTCACGATTCCGATTCCCTTTTCGATTCTATGAAAGGATTCGATTCTTTATCGATTCTTATTTCGATTCCAATTTGGGGGAAAAAGGAGAACAAACAGTTTGATTATCAGAATCAACTTTGTTTACTTAACTATTGCACAATCTTACAAACTCAACAAGATCAAGATGTCCACAGGAAATGTGAAACTGGAGTAACATCTGTGTTTAAATGAAAAATAAATATACAAGAACAAACTTAATAACCAACAATGTCTAATAACAAATGATGGGATAATAACCTATTTTAAATAACAAAAAATACTAATTATAAAACAGTAGTAGGGAAAATTAACAGTTCTTTTGCAGAAAGATGAGCATATCTGCTTTTTCTGGAAGGATACGGGATCTTTCAGGGCTTATGGTGTCTCCAGCCGTGGAGAACACCCTCTCAGATGGGGTGGAGGAAGCCTGCACACAGAGGTAGTTTTCAGCCAGTCAGATAGCAAGGGCAGCGTATCTTGCTTGTTCCACCACCACAGTGTGGCGCTATCCCTGCAGGGGATGGAGGGCAAGCTTTTATAGAGCTGGATTTCCTGATCTACCCTCTGGGCTAAGGAAAGACGGGGCTTTGATTCACAAAGTGACCGCAGCTCGTTGTCTTCCTCCTCGAATAGTTCTTCCAACTTGCGTAATTTGCGTAACTTGCGTAACGTACGTAACTTACGTAAAAAACGTGACGTAAGTCGTGCTCCCCAGAGCCGGCGCTCTAGGCTCTGGTGCTGCGGGAATCGAAAAAAGAATCGTTCAGTGAGCTGCCAAACGATGCCATGGAATCGGAAAATACGGAACCGGTTCTTAACAGGAACCGGTTTTCGATTCCCATCCCTACTGCAGAGGCTCTATTTAGAGCCCAGCAGGTGTACAGCATAGAGGAATGCCTATAGACTCACTCTTTTCTCGTCTGGGACGATGTGGTTGCGGCCATGTTTTTTGGTTGGTTGTGGTGCGAGGACATCAAAGCGTCTGCGGAACTCTGAGAACACCATATGCTCTGGGTAGCCTGGAGGGAAACACATCAGCCTTCATTAGAGCAACCTTTCATTTTCATGGTAAACCTGCTTTATTGCAGCAGTTTAAAAACACAGAAAAGCTTTACTGAAAGGTCACTTTACCACGCTAACACGTAGAAGTCACCATGGAAACACGGCAAAACACGGCCGTGCTGTGATCTTATTCTCAGTCAGTGCTCAACATTAGGACACATACAGCTTAAAAATCTGATCTCTGAACATTTCCTATCAAATCCAGTTAATTTAAAATTTTCTCTTTTGTTGATAATAGAAATGTCAAAAATGACATTCATTGCTTTCAAAAACTGCCTTTAATTTCAATCAACCCTTCTGGGACTCTGGGATGTAACCCGAATTTACAAGGCAACCAATAACCATGTTTAACATGCAAAACTGTTTGCTAGTGGTATCCCACAGCAGATCTGTTTACATGCGCAAAATTTCCTCAATCCGATCTAGATCTTGGTTGACCAGAAGTTCAAAGTCTGTGCTTACATAGACAGAAATAACATGATCCTATCATGATGTTTTAATACATGTACTAAGCGTTCAATCATATTAAATCATTTGATGTGCAGAACTGTCTTATTTTCCAGAATGCTTTAGTAGTAGAAGAAGAAACCTCCTGTTTTGTTAACAAACACGCACCTCGATTCCGATTTTGTGTGAAATCCAATTTCTTGTCGTTAACATTTCCAGATATATGCGACTTGTATGTGATCTCCTCTGCAAACTGCATGCATACAACGCAAGTGTCCCGTATGCGCAGTAGACGAAGCAATCACATCACAAGCAAGCGTGCTCTGTGTTTACGGAAGTAAACACAGATGGTTTTGCTGGAGCTCACCTAGCGATCATTCCTGTTAGAATAATTGTATTAATGTATCTGTGTAGTGTTATAATGCATAAAGCTGTGTGCTATGTGCGTGTGTTCATAGCCATATTTTCTGAAGTATTCTGTGATTTGTAGATTTGCTTTTGGGGAGGTTGTGGTTGATCTACGAGCAGCACTCAACCTGCTGAACTTTGGTGAAAAGCTTCAACAGCTTAAAGTTTGACTGAACCCTGAGCTTTAGAGGATATGTTTACTGAGACTGCAAGTCTGAATTCCTTATCTTGTTCCCCCTCCCAGTTTAGTCTCAGCTGTTGTAACCAGGGACCACTGATTTCAATAAATAGCAAGGAGAACGCTGGGACCGCAGAGTGGGTTGGAGATTTGTAAACTCTGCAGTCTCTTCCTACTCTCCTCGCGAGTAAAACTAAATTAATTGTCTCTGTGCCTTCTTTCTTTCCCTGTATGTATGTATGATGTTTTAGGTGCTTAGACCTGACTGTTCCCAACCTTAAAAACTCAATCTTTCCAAGATGGTTAAACATAAATACTGCTCTCTCCATTATCCTCCACAATGGTTGTTGGTTTTCTTCCCGCTTCTGTGTAGAAGATGCAGAATAGTGACCTTTCTTCAGTATTAATGACGTTCAGGTCGGATGAATGTGACCTGGCCGTTCAGACACAGGTCGCATTTAAAAATAAAAATCAGATACGTATCAGATTCAGGACCACATAGCCAAGTGGCCCGGATCGCATTGGAAGAAAATTGGATCTATGTTGTTCAGACTGCCATGAAAAGATCAGATACAGGTCACATATGGACAACAAAAAATTGAATTTGGGTCACTTGAGGGTGCTGTGTGAACGTAGCCTCTGTCACTTACATTTCTTTTTTGTTGGTTCTTTAGTCATGTCTGTAGATGTTGTTTTTTTCCACTATTGACCTAAGTCGCATAATATTTTTGTGTTTGGTGGTTGTTTAGTCAGGGGCTCAGCAGGACCTTATACTAACGGCAGGTCCAAATTAGGGCTGTCCTACCAACGTTTTAGCTGAGGTCAACCATCAGATGAAAGATGAAGACTGCAGAGTCCAATAGCTTGCAGGCTGTTGAGTTCATGGAGACACTTTCATCTGTTTTACAACATGTAGGAGGACTGGTTTTATTAAGATGGTTTACCATCTGCTTTTGCTGCAGGTTCCTTCTTTTTAAAGGGGAGTTTTCTCTCCACGGTCGCTACATGCATGCCCAGCAGAACATGATAGGCTTTAAATGATAAGATCCAAACTCTTTCTTTTCTTTCTCTGTGATCTTTAGTTTGAGCTCTGTGGAAGCAAATGAAGTGAACCCCTTGCTTACCTTGCCTATAGATGCGTAGAGCCTCTAACAGCTTAGATCCTCGGAGCTGAGCTCTCAGGAGGCCCACATCTAAAGTCATCAGACCGGAGTCAGAGCTCTCTCCATGCGGCACACGGGGTTCACTTCCCCCCACCGCCTCTGCTTTAGGCAGCAGGCAATGAACAAAGTGAACCTTGGAACGACGCACCATGTCAATCAAAGCATCCTGAAAACACAAAGATGGATGTTAAGAGTTGGCTTGAAGATATTGGACTAAGCAGAGGTCACGGTTTGTACTGGTGGTTGATTACTGGTGTGAAAGGAGCTGCAGGTACTGTGGCTCAGTGGTTCTGTCACAGGTTGGAGCTTACCAACATTTATTCCAGGTCTTCCTTTGCTCAAGATTACAAATGTTTTATTCACACCTAAACTACTGCAAGATCTTGACATAGAATGGGAGTCAGTCATCCAGCATTAGCCTTTGAAATATCAGGGGTAGCAGTTGGCTATCAGATGGTCCACTACAATTTTCGCCCACTGTGTCAGACACGGAGCCCCTTTTTAACCATTTCTTGACTAGAGCCTTTATAGGAGTTTAAAAGGAAAGATGTCCTAACCTTTTCTCTCCTCACTCTTTAACCAGTCCAGGTAAAAAGTGCACATGTCCTTGGGTATCCTTGTGACTTACACTATTGTCCAATAACTGAAGAACTCGGCCCCAGTAAATTGGTATTTTTGTGACTGATGTTCATCAGCACACACCGCCACCAAAATTGTTGCTCCGAATGGAGTAATGTCTGCTGTAACTGAGGTGTTAAGGAATACTGTTTTAACAAAATGCCACAAGTATACTTTTAAGATTATGGAAATTTAAATCCCTTTATTGTCCCATAATGGGGAAATTCACTCTGCACTGAACCCATCCCCTCGGGTAGCAGTGGGCTGCCGTTGTGTGGCACCCGGGGGGCAGTGTGGAGTTAAGGGTTTTTCTCAGGCTGTCTGGATGGAACCGGCAACCTTCTCAGAGCACCAGCACACTGCTCTAACCACTAGGCCAACACCCCCCAGATCCAACTTCTAGTTTTACTAATTTTAGCAAACACACTGTCTACTGTTATGACTGGGCTTAAAGAGGCAATAAGTAATTATGAAAAAGAGAATTTAAATTGGAGCTTTTCTACTGAAAATGTCTGTATTACAACTTTCCTCTTTGATAAATAGTGTATATATAGAGGCTTAGGTTATCCTAATCTATCTCTAGTTATGCTGCTATAGCCTAAGGCTGCTGGAGGACTCCTCACCCTGCTTGACTTTACTCTTACTCAATTTTGTTATTTTTTGTAACTTTTTAAATTTTATCCAAGTGTTCTCTCCGTTTTCCTTTCATAGTTGCTACAGCCTGATTTTTTTTTTTTTTATATGTGACAGTGTCCTTGAGGGAGACATCAGCTCAGCTCGTGACTCAGTGTTCTTCTATAGATGATTCTCTTGGTCCTCTCTTTAAGTGGTTACTGATGTCTCTCTCCTAGATATAACTATTCTATTTAAATGGGTTTATCTCCTACATGAAGCCACTACAGTTTTACCTTTTTGCACTTTCATAATGTTTGCTCTTAGGCTTTTCGAAGTTATTGGCAAGTAACTAGCAGGTGTGGCTAAGTGTTTTCTGTAGCGTGGATGGTTGCTACAGTGATGTGTTTCTGTCCAGTAACTGGTAGCTAAGTCAGTCACTCACCACTTGGAGTTTGACCTGGATGCAGTGACTCTTTTTCTTGACAGCAGCAACACCTGTGGTGAACGTCTTCCTCATGCTTGTGGCTCGACGCAGGGCAAGCTGGGAGCTTCCCTCCAGACCAGCAATGGAGCCTGACAACACAGTGGCGCCACTGGACCGGCCAAGGAACAGACCACTTATGTTCTTCCTAGAATGATGAAGAGATGGCTGTCATGTGCTAATAAGTTGGCATCACTAAGACGTAGAAATTAGGAGACTAAAGGTAAAACACAAAGCTTACATTGTCTTTTTAACAATAATCTCCATTTGAATAATCTTGTTTTGGTTTATAAACTACCTCACCACGCACTGAAATATGAAGAGGCCAGCTCAGGAGAGCAGATTAAACTATAAGGAGATGAAGTTCAATCTTTCAGCTTTGTTTGACAGTTAACATTTTTATAAGCTGGCATATTACATTTAAATTAGGCCATTACCAGATTGTAAAATAAATTCAAAGTGCTTTTACTTCTTCAATAATTTGCAATGTCCGTTCTGTTATTCTGGTGACTATGCTGGGATCCCCGATGAGCATTCCTTACTTCTGAGAGTCCTGCAGCAGAGTGGCAGCGCTCTGGGCTGCAGGGTTGTTCTTTGCATGTCCCAGCCAGCCCTGGATGTTGTACTCCACCCAGTCCGTTCCATGGCTGTGGCCCAGAAGGAAGAGGTGGGACTTCTCCCCTCGCAGCAACAGATTGGCTCCTGCAGTAAGAGGGAGAAAGATCAGTATGGTCAATTTCCTTTATCTCAAGGACCCTTGAGGAGGTGAAAGATCATTGATCACCTTTGTTTTCTCCCAGACCAGCACTGTAGTAGCTGAAGAGTCTCTCCAACATCAGTTCCTCTGAACCTCCAGGCTTAACTCCCTCCTCCTCCATCAGCCACAAAAGACCTCGAGCCTCTTCCATCCGTGCAAGAGTACGGACCTGCAGTGAGTGCACCAAGTGGGAAAACTCAACTAAGACTGAACTAATGCTGACAAATCTTTGCATTTAGAACGATAACAGGTTCTAGACAGAGTCAGGCGACATGTGAGCCAACAGGGGAGGAGACACCCATCGGGACACTGGTCCACCTTGGGTCTGGGATGCCGACGAACAAAACCGTTTAGGAATAAGTTTGGAAGAAAAGCCTCCTAATGTAAGAATTTGACCCACCAAAAACTCCCGTGATGACCACATGTAAGTCTAAATAAGCTAAAAAACCATCCACTGGACTTTTTTTTAAAGCTTTTTAAATTCAAAATGTCAGAAATAGAATTGAGTTTGTATCTTTATATAGTAGCCCAAAAACTTTTTTTGGCTTAGAAAACATGGAAATTGAACAAGAAGAATGGGTCCGCCTCTTAGGAATTGGGAGTCGTATGGGTTCTTTGTTAGCCTGCAATACCCGATACTGATCTATGCCTCTGAAAGGCGGGTCATTAGGGGCAATTGTCGGCTTGGCTGCCCAGTGGAGATGTGTCCCTTGCATGGGGTTGGAAGGTGGAAATGATACTGGGAAGGAATAAACTATCACTGAATTGTAGGTTTTGGAAAGCTGAAACATGAGTCCACCCCCTCTGTTTAAGGTTGTTTTTTTTATTTTTAAAGCTACAATGTGTAATTTTCCAGCGACATCTAACATCCAGACTGCAGACCGCAGCAACATGAAGATCTCCAAAGGAGCCGGAGAGAAGTAACCGAGGTATATATCCAGAAAATTATTTTACAGAAAATTACTGAATCATTACCTGTGAAACGTCAGGGACGTTGCTGAATAAGTATACTGGAGAGTAACAGCATCATCACACAGCATGTTATTGTAATGGGCGATCTCGCAATCGCTAGTTTATTGGCTCTGCGCTGCCGTAGCACAAAGATGTCTGCCTCCATGGCTGCGAGACCCGCTCCTATGTAATTATAAATAACGAATTCTAAGGCAACGCAAATATTAAGGTTAAGAGGCTGAGCTCGTAGATGATGATAAATAACATAGTTATGTATAATATATTACATTTCTGACTGTATATCCCTGTAATTATTACACACTGTAGCTTATTTTTAACATAAATGGCTTCCTTCACGCCCCTTTCAAACCACCCGTCTTCTTTGTCCAAAATGTGAACATTCTGGTTCTCAAATGAGTGTCCCTTGTCCTTAAAGGAATAGTACACTCAAAACATGATTAGCCTTCATTTTCTACTCACCCCTATGCTGAACAACACTCTGGAGTACTTTTTTGATATCTCAAATGCATCTGGAGATCTGGGAGGCTTCTTGCTGTCTGCTGACATTCAAATAATGGAGGTCTATGGTGCCCGAGGCAGAAAGGTCCATAAAAGTCCACAAAAAACGTGTCAATATTCCTCCATACTGCTCGTCCAATGTATTCCAAGTGTCCTGAGTGGGTAGCGTCCATAATTTACTGGAAACTAAGTCATTTAGAATGTTTTTAGAGCATAAACAGTAATGTATAGGATTTCCTAAAAGCGCGCTCACGATTCTACGGAAGCCGGCAGACCAAACCAGCGCATTCAGCTCGGCAAAGAACTCATGCTCTTCCTCAACACTGAAGTCCTCAGACATTTTTCTTTCGTTGTTTCTTTCTTTGCACAGGTAAACAGCACATTTCTTCTTTTACGCTTGCATTATCGGCAGAGCAGACGCTGAATGCGCACTTTCATCTGGTTTGGTCTGCCGCGGTTTCCGTAGACTCGTGAACGCGCTTTTAGGAAATCCTATACACTACTGTTTATGCTCTAAAAACATTCTAAATGACTTTGTTTCGAGTAAATTATGGACGCTACCCACTCAGGACACTTGGAATACATTGGACGAGCAGTATGGAGGAATATTGACACGTTTTTTGTGGACTTTTATGGACCTTTCTCCCTCGGGCGCCACAGACCTCCATTATTTGAATGTCAGCAGACAGCAAGAAGCCTCCCAGATCTCCAGATGCATTTGAGATATCAAAAAAGTACTCCAGAGTGTTGTTCAGCATGGGGGTGAGTAGAAAATGAAGGCTAATCATGTTTTGGGTGTACTATTCCTTTAATGTGCAGGTGGACAGCAGAGTCTTGTCCCATGGAGATCGCTCTCCTGTGTTGGGCTATGCGTCTGTGAAGAGGTTGTTTGGTTTCCCAATATAAAGATCAGAGCATTCCTAGCTGCACTGAACCGAATACACCACTCAATGAGAACCCAAAACAACTCCCCATTCCAACAGGGAGACCCATTCAATTTGCATGTTTTATAAGCCAAAACAAGTTTTTGAGCTACTGTATAAAGCTTCGAACTTGACTCCTCAGACATTTTGAATTGAAAAAGCTTCCTGGATGGGAAGAGAAACATCTTCAAACTTGGAAACGTATACCCCATTTACACTACCCTTGAAAAACCGTGCCGAGACCGGTCCGAGCTCAGTAACTGAGATAACTTATCGTGTGTAAATGGAAAGCAAACTGAACTGAACCGAGCTAGACACAACAGAACCGCGCTAACTGCAGACCAGTTCCAGAGGTGGGCTTGGCTGGGTTTTTCCCTGGCTCGGTTCTCTGATAACAAGAGCGCATGAGCAGAACGCGTCATCTCTGTCTGGCTGCACATCCCGATTCACACTCCATTCCAGTAGTTGGCGGTAATGCCCCTCCGGAAACAGAAGAAGAACAACGTCTTGTTCAACTATAAACAACAATCGAAATCTCCTCCACGCAACATTTTAAATAATGGCATTTTAAACAATAACACCGAAGCAATAATAATCAAGTATAACTTTCTGAATGTGACGGGTGCCGCCATTTTGATTTGCTTGATTCCCTCCTTCTTCGTCTTCTTCTTCTTGTGTTTTATGGTGGTTGGCAAACAACGTTTGGTGCATTACCGCCACCAACTGCTTGATTTCCTCCTTCAATACTGGCAGTAATACCGCAGATCGTCACTAGGAGGCGAGGAGTCGAGGAACTGAGATAGCGTGATGTGTTAACGGTCATCAGACAGGTCTCGGCATGGATCGGTTTTTCAAGGGTAGTGTAAATGAGGCACAAGTCCAGTTGATTGTTTTTTTATCTCTTTTGGAATGCCTATGACCTGGATGACTGAGAATCTTCAACAGCATTAGACCACATGTAAGAGCAACACAGAGCAGTGAGATGTACTTACCAGAGCCTGAGATGGAGCTTGATCAATGGCTGCTATGGACAGGGAGGGACTGGACTCTACGTCATCTAAGACAAGCTCTATGTTTTCCTAGAAGCAGGAAGGACAGCAGCTGATGTTAGTGAGCTACATCACATTTATACCCAGGAAGCATGGAGAGCAGCCCAACAAACAGTACAAAATAACACAGAGATATATGGGATCAGAGTCAGACTTCAATCAGGCTGTGGGTCATTAATAGAGAGAGACAGAGAGACAAAGAGAGAGAAAATGAAAGAAAGAAAAAAGAAAGTAACCAATGAAGAAATGTTAGGCACCACGCAAATCAGGTAAATCTGTATCCAAACATTTCCTTTTCATTTCCAAAAGGATGAGCTCTGGTTCCAGTCATTAGTGTTTTATTCCCACTTTCTACACCTCTGCTGGGATTCATAAAAACAAACATGGCATAAAAATGTGCACTACTTCAGGGCATCTGTGAGCCCTGGGTACAGAGGACGCACATTTGGAGGCAGAGGAAACTGGCTGCACAGGTGCCGAGCTGGAGGCATTATTATTGCTATCAGCGTTTTATATCAAGAGAAATTAAATGTCTGACAATGCATCAACTTTTCGGGTCTGAAACCACAGTTCCTAATATTCATTTTTGTATATATATCAACGAAACATATTTGTTTTTTTAAATGTTTTTTTATAATTCAGTAAGTTTCCAGGTTCCTGGTGTGTATATGCATGCGTCAGATAATGAACTCAGGCCTACATTACCGTGTTAACATGCTTTTTAATCCTTCCTGCACATTCTTTTCAAACTAAACTTTGCTTTAAACTGTTGTGTGCTTGGAAAAATATAAATTGTAATGTTAAAAATCTAAAAAAAAAACTTGACAGTTTAAAAACTTACACTACTACTACTCACCAATTTACATGTTTAGCTCTATAACATTTAAATGCACCACTCTAATGTCTAAGAGAAAAGAATTTAATGAACATTTTTTAATGTATGACCACTGTACAGAAGACTGTCATATGATAGAAATATTTACACTGTGTGCATACAGTTATTCTTTTCCTAATCCCTGACTGATCATTTTTAATCTAGCGTGTATTATAGTATAGATTAAATTCATCATCCAGCTGCTGCTCTGCAGAATTCTCTCCCCAAGAGCTGAATAACGCCATCTAGTGGAAAATCACGTGGCTTTTTCAAATCATGCGAGAATGTGTACAAAACAACAAAAATGGCGCCAACAACGCTTGTGGGTCGTTTTCAGCGACAGTCTGCGATTTGAAAGTAATTTTGAGTGATAAATAATTATTTTTTTTTTGCGATCATTCCAAATGCAATAAAATTTGTACTCTCCCGACAATAAAAACTACTTGCCCCGGGCGATCGAGCGATGGTTAACATCGAGCCCTGCAATCAATGGACCTCAAGCAAGAACGTTCATACAAACAAATTTATTCTTACATTGTTTTCGTATGACTGGTTTAGGAGAAAATGCCACATTCTGCTATTTCTAATCGTTTCTCAGATACGAACAAATTATGCAAGTGTTCCAGACTAATGTAGCAGTCTAATTAACTACATTTGTTGTTATTTAGAAGTAATTGCCCCTTTCATCAGGGGTCTGCAACCCGTGGCTCAGGAGGCTCTTAATAGTGACTAAAATTATTTAAAAACTAAACTAATGTGCTATAATAATAAAACACAAGTGGTTTTTATAAAAAATGTTAAGGACAGATGCTTTAAACCTTATACTTGTTACTGCACTACCCTATGAAAGGAACATTTTACTACAATCGTGTATGATAAACTCCTTATACTTAATCTTCTTAGTTTTATAAATAATCAGTGTCACAGGGTCATATTTAACAAACTATTTATTTTAGGTTTGTGGCAGCAACGAGTCTAAACACAAAGAAATGTTCTTAGATAAACAAATCAATGGCTGCTCAGTGGAGCAGTGGGTAGCACTGCTGCCTTGCAGCAAGAAGGTTCCGGGTTCTATTTCCGGCCTGGAGTCTTTCTGCATGGGGTTTGCATGTTCTCCCTGAGCATGCGTGGGTTCTCTCCGGGTACTCCGGCTTCCTCCCAAAGACCGAAAACATGACTGTTGAATTAATTGGCTTCTATAAATAATCCTTAGGTGTGAGTTTGTGTGTGAATGGTTGTTTGTCCTGTTTATCTCTATTGCCCTGTGATGGACGGCTGACCTGTCCAGGGTGGACCCCGCCTCTCGCCTGTAGACAGCTGGAGATAGGCACCTGTACCCCTCACGACCCCAGCAGGGATAAACGTGACTGAAAATGGCTGGATGGATGAAACAAACCCCTTTGATGTTTTTTTTTATTTTAAATACCTACAGCCCATAACGAAAACGAGCTTAAAAGAAACAAAACTAATGAGCCTATTTTTAAAATCTAAGGAGTAGAAAGTAGAGATAATTGCAAAAATATGTAAGGAGTACCAGCAAAAAGTTGAGAAAATAATTACTCTAGTAAAGTATAGATAATCAAAATTTCTACTTAAGTAAGGTAACAAAGCATTTGTACTTTGTTACTGGCCATCTGCCTCTGGTGTACAAGGAGAAGATTCTGTTGTTAAAAAGTCCAATTCTGCCTCAGCTGCAAACGGCTAGCTGGTTGAAATAAACAATAACCAGGCTGTAGATCCTGCAGACCGGTCAATGAATCATTGATACATGTAGGGATCCACATCAGGAGGCAACCAGCATCACTACCTTAACCGTGTTCTAGTAATACTGTGAAATGCCTGCAATCTTCTTTTTGGTGACCTTTATCTACTGTTCTGAGTTTAATGGAAAGATGCTGCAGCAACTTCATTCCTAATTCATTCCCATTTACACTCTGTGCTGATTGTTTTAGGTGATCAAGCTTCCGGGGCTGACCTCAGGCCTGATCAGATCATTCTTTATGTAAGAACATGTGTGCAAAGCTTTCTGCAGAGATGCACCTCCTTATATCGATCCAGCTCCTGGACAAAGGTGCGTTCGTGAAACAGGGTCTGCAGCCTCTCCTGTGTGTAGTTATGGCAAAGCTCCTCAAATGTGGCTCCTCTTTGCTGCTGAGCCAGACGAGGGTTCTGGAAACCTGGCGTGTCCACAATCAGGATGGAGCAGAGAGAATGCTGGCTGGATTTCAGAGCCCTGGGAACAAAGATTTGATTGTGAAGGGAAGAGAAGCTGCACATTTCTTCAGAAATCAAAAACTAAATATATTTAAACTATTTTATCCAGGTTTTTCTTGATTTGAGAAATATAATTTAATAATTTATTTTTCTAAAAAAACGGTTTTGTTTTTATAAAGTGTTTTTATAATTTTATTTTTGTTGTTGGAAAAAAGAAACCTCCACCAGCCGCCACTGAAATTTATACCATTTGTAATAAATTCAACCAAAAAATACAGCTACAGAAAAAAAGCTTAGTCTCTGTAGCATCAGGGTCTGACTTTAGGTGAAGTTACCTGTTAATGAGAGAGATGAGCACAGTGAAGACCTCGGAGTACAGTCCTGATGCCATCGACTCCAAACACTCCAGAGCCGTGAATTTAGATCCTATGAGACAAAGCCTGAGTTAGCGACAATAACTTAGTGGGGAAGAAAATACACATCTGCTTTCACGTATACATAAGCATTAAAACACATGAAGGTGGTTTAAAGTCGGTCATTTAAAAATACAAAGACGATTCACCGCCCCTGTAGTGAATTTAAAGCCTAAAAGCTACGACAGAAAACGATCCATCTCCAAAGACCTGAGTAAACTAAGCTTAGCCTAACTGTCCATTTTCACTCCAAGGGAAGTGATTGTGAATTTATGGACTGAACCAGAAGGTCAAGTTCTTGCTCTTCGTGTAAGTCACATTCAGAGGCCTCAGTTCTGGACATGGCCACCATAAGTTCAGCACTATTGGACATTTACTTCTCCATGACGCTCTAACTGCATGGAGTGAGGCTCCACTGATTCAGAACATCACAGGGCTATAATGAAAAACATGGCTATACTCTACAGCATTTACTAGATGTTTATTAAGTAGACTCAAAGTGATAATAATGATGAAGACAGTGGAGCATAGTGGGTAGCACTGCTGCCTTGCAGCAGAAAGTTTCCGGGTTCTATTTCTCTCCCTGAGCATGCGTGGGTTCTCTCTGGGTACTCCGGCTTCCTCCCAAAGACCGAAAACATGACTGTTAAGTTAATTAGCTTCTATAAATAATCCTTAGGACATAGTACTGATCTCTACAGCTAGACCTGTATTTGACAAACACAATAACAATCCTGCTCTTAATTTTTTAAAGGTATACATACCCATTAACTGGCTGAGAATATCTTTCATATCTAAAACATTAACAGGTGTACTTAGGAACAAGACAGAAGAGGAGGGTGAAAACTACCAAACAAGGGGAAGGGAAAGTTCAGTCTAGGTGTTTCCCAGATGCTATAGAGCTGCAGTCCCCAACCACCGGGCCGCACAGAAAAAAATACATACCGGTATATATAATTTATCGATGATCAGAGTCTGAGTGTTTTATTTAGGAAAATATAAAAAATTTGCAGTATTCTCTCCCAATTACATCAGTCGGTGCATCTGTGCCTCTTGACACAGGTTAATTCAGGTCAAGACGCATCCTATCTATAACCCTAACCCGCATCCAGTGACGTGCGGTCAGGGGAGGCAGGTGAGGCAGTGCCTCACCAGCCATCATGGAAAGAAAGAAAATATATAATCATAAAG
This sequence comes from Cyprinodon tularosa, assembly GCF_016077235.1. NCBI lineage: Eukaryota > Metazoa > Chordata > Actinopteri > Cyprinodontiformes > Cyprinodontidae > Cyprinodon > Cyprinodon tularosa. The sequence goes on from NW_024038819.1 coordinate 672,158, forward strand.
TAATTTAAATTGTTATATTCATCCGGTGGTTTGTACTAAAAAATATTCATTTTTCATGTAGCTTCACCAATTACAATTTTTATTTGTTCAAAATCGCTGAATTTTCTTATTTTCCCATTCAAATGCTTGGAAGCGATGCCGGTGAGGCAGCAGCGAGCTCTGCCTCACCTTGGATTGCGCAACCCCTGGCTCTGCGCTGGCTGCAAAGCGGAGAGAGCATGTTGCTGTACGGCGTCAATAAAATAGTTTAAACAAATGTAATATGTGAACTTATTTCTAATAATTTGGCTTATGTATATAATGTACAGAGCTTTTTGTCACCAACTGTGTTTGTGTAACGTGTTTCGTGTAATGAGCGATTATAAACGGCAGAGAACAAGTTCGAGGTGAGGCAGGCAGTTCTCTTGCCTCATGGCAGGGGGTGCTCAAGAGACTGAAAACATAAGGCAGGAACAGGACGGATCAAGGAAGGCTTTCTTCCCTGGCAGTGATCTCCATTGAGACAGAGAGACTTTTAAAACTGAAGGAAGATAAGGAGGACTTCTATTCATTTATAAGTAAAGGTAAGACAGTAATAACATTTATTTTGTTTTGTTTTTTAAGGAAATGTGTGTTTTGTGAGCTACAGTTTGTATGTGTAAGGATGCAGAAGTGAAACATAACCTGTAAACTGCTGTCAATCTATGCATCTATTTGCAAATCTGATTCTGATGACGTCAGTGCCTCACCAGCTATGAACCTCACCGCACGTCACTGCCCGCATCCTATTTCCTGCGGTTAGAGCGACCATAACAAAGGTAGGAGCAGAGTGGACATCAGCAGCACACTTCGTGTGTCATTGTCTCCAGTTAGGCCTAGATGGGACCGGCTTGTTTTAGAGAAACAAGCTCAGGGCTCCCACTAATTCAACATAATGGTGAGTTTTATTTTTATGCTGTTTGTATTTGATTTTATGCCAGTCGTATTATTTTATTTTATCATATTTACCCCCCACACTTTAAAGGTCGGTCCGTGAAAATATTGTCTGACATATAATCGGTCTGTGGTGTAAAAAAGGTCGGGGACCGCTGCTAAAGAGGACCTAAATGTGTCAAATCCCAAATAAACTCAAGAGCAGCTGAAACACAGATGTAAAGCTGAAGGCGTGTCTGAAGTCATTGTTAGTTGTGTTACAGTTGGCCTGTTAAAGGTATAGTGGAGGATGATCTTTTTCAAGCTGGATCATCTAAATAAGTGGTCCTCCTAATTGTCAATCGCTCTGGTGATGCGTTTATGTAAGCTTGTCCCGATTTACAATTACTGGTGGCGAGTCTGACATAGTGGAAAAATTGCAAATCTTCTTAAGCTACGTAAGCTTGTATGAGCGATGCAACTGCAACTTTTAAACAGAGTGTGCACAAGGAGAAATGGGCTTCTGCATGCTCTTGCACGCATTTAATAGGCTGAAAATTCCTCTCGGGAGCATTTTTCAAAAAATTTGCAGAATTTCTCCACTATACCTTTAAGGAGCAGGCCAGTCCTTGTGGCCATCATAGTGGTCAGCTTCCTTCTCTTGGAGAGGATTTAAAATGTCACCTTCCTGTGGGTATAGGGCACTAATGGACCAAGATGTTCGTTAGATGCTTGGTCAGGATTGAAGGCCGACCAACTCCTGGACATGACCCATGAAATTGACCAACAAAAAAAAAGAGGCTTGCTCCTGTGACTAGAGTTAAGAGTCGTACTGTGATCTGTAATTTAACTAATTTAATTTAATCAATTTAGATTAATTTCTCTAAGATGAATTCTGATGCTCCATTTTTTCATCTTTTCCTGTCTTCAAAGCTCACTTATAAAATATAATTGAACAAAACCTAATCTTTTAAATGGTTGGAGAGAAAAACAAAATGCAGTTTTCAAAATGCAGAAAAACAAAACCTCAGTTTGGATCCTAACCATCGTGTTCTCTCCCCTCTCTGCAGAATAAAAGGATGACACCGTGCAGGAATTATGGTCGATCTGATGGCCATCCCAGCTGTATGTTAAACGTTTAACACTAAATTCATGCAGGTTTCCTTCAGCATGAAAACAAAGTTTATCCAAGTTATCTGGGCTGAAACTAACCATTGTTTTGCAAATCGATTAATCTGCCGATTATTTTTTTGATCAATCGATCAGAGAGCCAAAGGTTCCTTAAAGAAGATTTTCACGAAAGTAAACCTAAAACCTAATTAAAACTAAAACTTTTCCAGTTGATAAAACATATTACAGACATTTTTTTCATCTTAAATGCAAAACATTTTTGGTATAATTGCTGCTCTAAAGCTGGGCACATACTTTACAATTTTTCAACCGTTGCATGCAGCCTTAGCTCACACTGTACAACAAAACCGCAGGGTTTAAAAGTTCCCAGCTCATGGTGTTTGTTCTCACACTGTGCAGGTCAACACTCTGATGCGATCTACCTGCTCACACTGTACATCTAAAAACCAGGTGGGACTCAGCTCCGCAGTGAGATGCCGCTACTCGGACTCATTTATCTGGAAGCCAAAGGATTAAAAGAGGAATATGAAGCTAACTAGAGTGAAATGCGCTGCCTTGGCAATTTCTGCAATTTTGTGCTGAAAGCCCTTCTAAGAAAAGGCGACAACGTATTTGGACAATTTAATTTAATAGAAAGAACTTCATTTCACTCATTGCACCCCCGCCATGCTTCTGTGTTTTCATCTGAGAGGAAGAAGAACAATGCTACAGTCAGACCAAAAGCAGCAAGAGCAGCAAAAACGCATGTGCTGCTTCATTTTTGATCCTTGCACAAGTTTAGTTTTGACGCCCAACAGCTGCTTAGTTGGGCGGAGCTACCCTATCCTTAATTTGTCTGTAACAATGGCAGCTGTATTTACTGTGATCAGTGGGTAAAAAATAGTTTTAATATGTTTTTAAGTGAGAAAGATGATCTGAAAACTTCATCTGTGCATTCAGTTCATCCAGAGTACCATCCTGCCTTCAAATATTAGTTCGCTGTCAGAGTTGCTCAGACCCCCACATACCGTCGGTACCCTGTGACTAGGAACCCCATCAACAGCAACCTCTGGCCTGGTCGCCTCTTCGCGGTTTGCCGCGGAGGCTGAAAGGCGTTTTTAATGTACGTAATCCAAACTGCAGGCACCAGGATAATAAAAGTGAACAAGTTTTGCCGTCAGATTTCTACATTTTAAGTTAATTTAGGCGTTAATAAACTGTTTCAGAGGCAGCGCTCTGCATCATCAGCGATGTGTCTCTCTCCCTGCCAGCTCTCAGATAAGCTTTTCCGATGACTTTATGTGGCGCGTCGAGCAGCAAGTTAAATTTTTCCAACTCCAGCAGCAGCTGCGTTTGCTGTGCCATTGACTTTGCATGTAAACTAGCTGCTCCGGCTGCCTCTGGTGCTTTAGCTCTGAACGTAGAAGAAGAATCCTTGTTTGCCCACTGAGCGATTTGTCCACCTTACAACGGCCGACTGAATTTAAAACATGTTTGGTTTTCTTCTGACCTCACAATTACTGATTGGGAGGTGGCTGTGAGAGGCTGATCGCCCCTCGTTACCCCCTGTAATCTACACGACCAACAATCAGGCTGAAAGCCGACTCAATCAAAAAATTATCGCATGACTGGAGAGTCGGTCCGAAAAAGGCAAAAAAAAATGTCAAGTGTATGCCCTGGTTAAGTGGGTTGCTCTGTCAGCTAAATTTTTTTTAGAGTCTCTGTAATCCAGTTAAAGATAAATGGATTACTAATTAGTTTGATGAAAAATTATAGATTAATCCGATTAATTGTGTCAGCCCTAGATGTATCCCACACTCTGAAAAAGGCCCCAGGAAGCTATAATCTGTATCATCTGTGTATCTTCTTAATAAACCTGATGGTAAAATGTTAAGTCTTTTTTCTTTTTTTTTTGAATCGTCAGTTTTCTGGATTAGTCAGTTAAGACTTCTCCAACTAAAGCAGAAGGAGACTGGGAACCAGCATGCTGAACAAACAAACTGCAAATAATTTCTATAATTTCTCAATTATCAAAGATAACTCCAGACTTCTTGGAAGTTTTTTTTTTTTACCTAAGCCATCACCTTGGCCAGCATCATCTGTACCCCCCCTGAACAAAGGCTGCATTCCTCTGGCCTGGTTCTTGAAGATCAGTGAGGACAGTTCATCCAGGTTGCAGCCCAGTAGATAGGACGCCTTCTGGGCCCATTCATGGCGAGCGAATTGCCTGCGTCCAGCTGGAAGAACAGGAGTAGAGTCAAAACATGATAAACTGCAACAACAGAGAACTATCTAGTGGCCAGAACATATTACAGAAAAGAGCATGGAAATAAAATACAAGAAGGGAATGTTATTGAACCAAACTAACATCTTCTGGACTGGCTGTTTGACTTTTCTTTTAATGTTTTCTCTTCCCTGTTTCTCTCTGTTAGCTTAGCTCAACCAGTAGATGGCAGCATTTAGATGAGTCGGACTTGGAGCTACCATCAATAATGTGTTGGAAATGTGTTGAACACAACAGCAGGATGATGTGTGCATAGATAGGGTCCTGGAACATGAATGGATGGGACTTTTCTGGTGCACAAAGGACTACAGACTGACTGCAGGTGAACACCTCAGCACAGATCCACCAACACATAGAAAATGAGGTGACACAAAGATCCCTGACTAGCAAAGTCTACATGGGATCATATGTACCCTATCCATTAGCAACACAGTAAAGCCCCGTCACACCTTGATGATTCAGTCAGCGTATGAAAAACATGCTGGCATACGTTGGATAAGTTGTGGGTATGTTTTGTATAAGTACGTCCTTTTTAAACATCAATCTTTGAGCAAAAATATTCTTTCTGTCATGATTTGTGGAGATTAAGATCTAAAGATCAGGTCAGACCCTTTCATTCAGTGAAACTGTGGAGTCAGAGTAAAAAAACAAATTGAAGGGCCATTTTGAATGACTGCTACTGTATCTGATCGTTGACACACGTTAAGTGTAAATTACTCATAAGTCGTGGTGTCCAGCTTATCCAAAACATGAGTAACGTGTGCATAACTTCTGTGTAACTTATCTCCAATGTATATTAACTTATCTGACGTTTTCCAGACGAGCACTGAATGTGTTTCTAACTTCTAACTACTGTATAATGGCGTATTGGCAGCGAAACCGTCAGTTCTCCTCCAGACTTCATCCCCATATATGTTGAGCCAGAAGGTGAGTGTGATGGATCCTCCCTGCGTTCACGCCCACCACCAACAAACTTCCTAGCAGACATGATGCTGAATCTGCTGTGACTGCAAACCTTCTTACTTTTTATTTTTATTCATTATTTTTTCGGGGGTGGGCGGTAAACAGCAACTAGGTTAATACCGCAATGAAATGTATCTTTTTATGCAAACCAGGCACCTCATTACGCTGCTGTGCATTATTCATAAGTTACTGTCGTGGGACATAAGTTCTGGACTCGTTATGAATATGTATCTATGTATACACCCAAATTTGAAAACGTACATAGAAAGTTCAGCGTATGGCGGCATTTTAGAAGATTCTGTGACGTCAGGAATACGCTGGCTAAAGGGCTGGTTATCCACCCACAGCAGTGTGTCGCAGGTATGACGCAGATATTTTTGATTTGTTATTTATGCCCAATTTTGAAGCATGGACTTTGCTTTGTTATTCCACAACAACGCAAGGGGACAATCCAAACTAGCTGTGAGTCTTGATACGCCTGAGGCAGTGAGGAAGTGGAAAAACTCAAGGGGCAAGTTTGTGTGATAACGTAGTGACACAAGGGCGAAAAAGAGCGTGGATCCAGGTGGAAAAAGGCTCCCAGAGTTCTCCCGCACCTCGCTCTACTAGCTGGTCCATCTTCATGAGCCGTTTTCCAAAATGGCGGTCATACAAACAAAACAAGCTGGTACCAAACAGGAAATACACATAGTGTAGAGCGGATGTAGATTTGACCAATCAGAGGCCTCTTTTCTGTGGCACTGTCTGCAGTCACCTACAATTTTGGATAGGTGCAGCAGAGTGTCTGCGGAGGGGGCGGGGCATATATGCGTTAACTGCGACACACACAAAGACGACCTGGTTTCTGAGTATAAACAAGCCTTAAATCAGCAAGGTATGACAGGGCTAATCGACTGTGGTGCAGAAAGACCGTCTCTAGATGGAACATCACCTCCATGCCGTGGAATTAAAGCTCTAAGCCTGACTTCTTGGACAAGCCAAAATGGACCAACCTCAAGCTATCATGTCACATCATAGATAGGTTTCTTCTTCTAATGAGCTGGTCTGATCCCATTAACAAGCAGGCAGCAGATCCAGCCTTCCTTTTGACGGCAGCTATCTGCTCTAGAAGTCTGACTGATTCTGTGATCTGGTTGCTTTTAGCAGCTGATCAGAAGCCAAATGAACACAAAGTAATTTATGTTGGCTGCATCATCACAGATGGGTCTGAATGTTTTTTAATATCGAGATATCGAGAGCCCAGATTTACTGGAAGGCTTCACTTAGTAAAAAAACCCAACAAAAAAACAAAAAAAACGGAAGCAAAGCAGAGAAGTGGATGAATAATAAGGTATATGCTATCAGATTAAAGCCCTGATGAAATGATAAAAGCATGAGGACATAAAAGCAAAATGAAACTGACTATAAAACCAGGTTTGTAAGAGAATAACAGTTATTCCATTACCTTCATCTCCGTCTGCATTTGATAGGACGCAGCATGCAAACATGCAAGCAAAGAGAGGAGGTTAGACAACAGTTTATGGATGCAATTATTCATCTGACACATAAAACACCAGAAGCCATGAAGAGCGCTGGGAAGCCACCGAGACATTTCAGGAGCATGAGCTGATCAGGCTGAGGAGGAACAATGTTGTTCTCTTGCACACCAGGCGAAGGCGACAGCGAAGGTTAGGAGGGACACGTCCCATGGTCGTTAAGGCTGGGAAGGACACTGTCCTCCTGTCCTTTAACACAGCTTCTAAGACTCGTATCTCCTTATAGCTCTTTTAAAAAAAATATTTTAGATTATTTTACAAAAATGAAGTTAGTTTGGTGAAAGTTCAATGTGCTAAATAAACAACCGTGTTTAGGTAGCAATGAGTAATAGGACATCATATTAACGACAGATTAGTTTGAATTGGGATGAACAGATCCTACCTTTAGTGGCTCCTGCGGCCCCTAAGTGATAAATGGCTCCTAGAATGAGCCAGAGAGCTTTCTGTTCCTCCACAGAGATGCCCAGGACCTTCATTGCAGCCTGGAGCTTGGTGAACTGTTGCAGCGCCCTCTGCTTGTCTTCAGTCTGAAAACCAAACCAGATTCAAAGTCCCGCTTCTGTTAAGGAGGCGCTGCTTGGGCCCCGTCATTAAATGAAGGAATAAAAAGGAGCCCATTACCTTGGAGAGTGGCTGGATTCCAAACGCACTGCTCTCATTCAGCTGGTTGAGATGCAACTCCGTCCTTAAAAGTGGAGAAGAAGACAGAGTCAGCTCCTTTCAGCTACTGGAGAATATAGTTCACTTTTCCTGTTGGACCATAGGAGGCCGCAGGGTAAACTAAAAACTAAAACTATTCTCTGAATGGTGATGAAATAAATTCTATATACAGCTGATTCACAACATGTCATTTTCAGGCACTATAAGATTAGTTCTATCAGATCATACCTACAGATTATTTAACATTAGAACTCCCATGAATGTCATTATGACGGTTCTGAGATTTTAAAGGGAAAGGACTTTATTTACATTAATCATATGTTGCTCACGTTAACTGACTTTTCCTGTTTCTATATTTCCTTCATTTTTAGGTATTTTCTTTGACAAAATAAAAACGTAAAAAATAAATATGGTTAATTTTACCTCGATCTTCCACAGCCGTCATTTTGAGGGCTCTATTAGTTGCATTGTAAATTCTTCCCACATTTGATTGACCTTCCCGCTACCGTTGCCTTGCAAACAAAATTCTTCCTAGAAATGTTTGGCTAATACAGAAAAAAATCTAACTGCAAAACAGGCTTTAGAAATGCTTCAAAATATTGATGATAGCGATTCGGGTGTAGATTGAGAGGCCGATGAGGACGGCTGGGTAGGAAGCGGCTAAGATTCTGAAGGAGAGTCCGTGGATGTTTCCCACCCCCGGCAAAATGCAGACATATCAGTCACCCATCCAACAATAGTGAAACTTTTGTTCAAGGTTTGGATAGCACTGCCCACACCTCGGCCGGGACACTCAGCGACCCAAAAGCCAAACTGGAGCCCATGGTCTACTATAACCACACACAGGTCGGCTGGATGTGTCCGATCAGATTATTAGAAAGTATTCTGTGAAAGCTCCAACATTCAGGTGGCGTGCAGCTGTATTTTAAAATTTCCTGGACATATCAGCTATGAACGCGTTGGTTTTGTTCAGGAGCTGTTTGAACATCGCTGTCTTATGCAGAGATTTTATCCTCCACTGCAGGAGAGCAGCAAAGAGAACAGTGCTAGTTGCTAGTCAGCGCTGCACAAAAAAAAACACTTATATGTTTGTCATAAATGTCAAAAATGTGGTCAGGGGTGATAAATTTCTGTAAATAAATTACAAATTTCAAACCTATTTAGCAAAACGCTCTTATTTATTTTAATGATTTATTTTTAATACAAATTTAGACCACAAATAAAATAGCATACAACACAGCCTTTAAAAAAATATATATTAGACCTGTTTTAAGGATTTACATGTCCACAATGAGTTTACATGAGCACACTAAAACCATTTCAGTCGATGACATCATCAATACTCATGCATTTCATTGTAGGGGTGTAAATAATTATCGTTTTGAATCGATGCATTGATCCAACAGCTGGCGATCCGATGCATTGATACGTCCGCAAGATAATCGATTCATGTTTTTTTTTCCTCCGGTCTATTTTTATCCATTTGCTCCTGGACGTAATTCTCCCTCCCGTGCTGCGGTGGCGCTAAACCTATTTTGCCCTCCTACCTCGCTTCCTGGTTATACTCTTACAGCAGTGTGTTGCAGTAAGCTTGACGCAGACATTTTTGATTTATGCTCAATATTGAAGCGTGGTCTGAGCTACACGCTGTGGGTCTAGATATGGCCGAGGCGGCGAGGAAGTGGGGGCGGGTTTAGTACAACGACGGAGGGACATGAGGGCCAAAAAGAGCGGAGATCCAGGTGGAAAAAGGGTCCCAGCGTTCTCACACAGCTCGCTCTTCTAGCAGGTCAAATTTCACATGTTGTTTTCCGTAATTTCGGTCATAAAAACAAAACAAGCCGGCCTCCTGTCTGCAGCACTGTCTGCCGTCAGCTACAATTTGGGAGAGGTGCAGCGGAGCGTCTATGGAGGGGGCCGGGACGTCTGGAGCCGAGGTATTGAATTGCGCTGATTGCACTGATTTTGTGCAGTATTTTTTGGTGCAACTTTTCTATTTCTGTTATATGCTGTAGTTTCTCAAAAAAATGCATAACGATATTACAGCTTTCATTGATTTATTTCAAATTTGAAACATTGTCTAGCCTGTAAGATGTAAAAAAAAAAAAATGAACCAGTTAATCGAATCCTATAGTGGTATATTCTTGAGTATCGAAAATAATCGAATCGTTAGGTCGGGAAATCGATACTGATTCGCATCGCCATGATGGATGTGATTTAGACGCCTATTTCATTGGGAAGTTCTAGTAATGTCAGAATTCTGGGAGCCCTAGTTTTAAAGCTTTCTATATGAGGAAACTCAGCTGAATTAGCTCTTCCTGAATGAACACATAGGTAATATTCTAAAAAAACATACAGTCAGAAGAAAATCCACCAGGATTTAACAGCAAAACAAGAAGTGTCATCAGTAGACCAGAGAAGTGAATTTGCACTTTATAAATTAACCGAATTGAATTGTTGCCGCTCATGAGGATTGTTTCTGATCATTAACAAAATCTAAGTGAAGCTGTAATGTTCGAAGCACATTTCATTTGAAAACTGAATTTGAGATTTGAGGGAAGAATGTCTTGAGCTAAAAAATGTAGGACTACAGTTCCCATGACACTCAGCTCCAAGACAGAGAGCTAACTGGGGTTTCCTGTGAGGTTAATATAAACATGATCCTGACAGGAGTCAGGTATGTCCTGACAGGCCTCAAAATCATTAAAACTCATCACACACAACTTCCAGAATCCTGACCAAGGAGATCTAAACAGTAGTGAATTAATGAGGCATCTTGAAGCGTTTTGAATCATTGCCGAACTGGATTGATGCTGCATTGATACCGTCTCACAGAATACTGACACCTGCTGGACATTTAAAGACACTACAGGCAGCTTATTTAAAGGACTAAACTGAATTGGTTTGATGACCTAGTACAATAATATAATTTCAATTATTGTAGGTTATATTGTATTATTTCATATCTCTGTTGAAACTGAAAATATCTTTGATATTTTTAGATGCAGCCAATAAATAATGTAAACATACATCATAAAATGTGAATGAGGATGCTTGTAGACTAGGTTTTTGAATAATATTTTTAAAACAATAATTACAGTAAAGACAGTAAATAAACTAAGATTGAATTTTAAATTAACTTTAATTCAGATAAGTTAAGTGAAACGATGACAAAATGAGGTAATTAAAATAAAAACGCAACGGCTGAAATGTTCACATTCCTTTCAGGCTGCTCCAAAATTCTTCATGATTTTAAAGATAAACTGCGAAAGACGAGACTTTTATGTTAGTAGATGCATCATGTTGACAGATATGTTTTTAAACTGAATTTAGCGAGTCAGTCAGTTAAAAAACAACTCCTGTATCGGTCACATGACTTTCTTGAAACGTCACGCGCACCGATACTTCTATAGGCTAGACGCATTCACTGACGTATCAGAGTTGCTGGACCCATCAATACTAAACTGGACAGGGAAAAAGGCTAACAAGGTGCTAGCATCATCACCTCAGAGCGCTGTCAGCACCAGCCATCAAATAGTAGAAGACATTGAAGGTGGATTCCTCTTCAGGTCTTCTGCTCACCCGCAGCTTGTCTAGCAGCATTGTCTAAATGACAGGAGGCAGGTGAAGAATTACAAAGCTGGGCTTCAAGGAAATGTTGTGACTGAAGAAAACAAAACTGCTTTGTTACCTGAATGGAAGCAGAAGCCACCTGGCCAGCCTGATCAAAGTCCAGCGACACAACATGAGAGAAGCGACTGGCGTTGGAGTTCATGGTGGTGGAGCAGTTACCAAAGGCCTCCAGGATTGTGTAGACCGCCTGCCATTTCTCCGCTGTTCCAAGGGCAGATGGAGATAATTAATTTTATTTCTGTAGTAGTGATAGAAAACTTTGCAATAGTTTCCAAAGAAACTCGTGGTCAACCTGCTGATAGTCCTGACTTCAAGAAGTCCGGTCCTATTCAGAACACAAACTTCTGAAAGTACTTTAAGTATGAAATTATTCCATACTGTTCAATAAATGATAAGTGTTTTAATTAAGAGTAATTTCCATATGAATGTGTTTTACTGGAGGCATCCATGTTTGTCAAAGAACACTACTGCCACCTACTGGTTTGTGACGTCACGGTGAGGTATCGGCTGTTGATCAAGTCCCAGTTCTGTATCTGGTGTTTGTCACAACGCGCTATTATCCAAGTCATCTTGAAAACATTCTTCTTCCAAATGTTGGCTACATATTACGGGTTTTTTCTCTGGCCAGAAGTTCGATGGCAAATCCTCCCTCTTCAAGTTGGCAATCCAACGACCAACCCGTCCGTGGAGGACCAGGAATCAGAAAGGTGGAATAACTCTTTTTTTTTTCCACTTTTACCCGATGTATTCCAACATCCAGCTGCCATGCACGTGGGCATTGTCAGTTTCACTATAGCTCTGGTGAATTTCAATGGTGAAGTCCTCTGGAAATCTTCAATAATTGTTGTTGATTGCAGATGTGTCTAGTAGTTCCCATTGATTTAGCTTGTAAAGCGGGGAGAATGGCGCTAGGCTTCCCGCACCGTGACGTCACTGCTGGAAGATGGCAGGAGGGAGGGGTTACTATATTTGGGCAAAAATGGCCGCTCCCAGAATCAGTGATCGCAACGAAAGTTATTGTTTTTAACTTTTTACTGACTAATGCTAAATGTATTAAATCCCCGCAAACGTATTAGTTTTAGGTATAAATAATGATCCACTGATTATTCCTTGCTGACCGGACTTTTCCTTTAAAACCTGACATGGTCTGAAACTACAGTAGGTTGATTTCTTTTTGTCCTCCATTCATTCATGCTCTGGTATGTTTGTGTATAAGAGCTGAAAAAAACTCCCCAGGTGTGTTAAAGGTAACGAGACGAAGGTTTACCAGAGAAGATCTTGCCCGTGCTCCCAGCCATAGAGACGAGGTACTGGACCAGATGCTGACAGTTGGTGGTTTTACCGCTACCAGACTTGCCAAGCAGCACAACGGACTGATCCTGCTGGGTGGTGAGCAGGTTGCGGTAGGCTGACTGGGCCACAGCGTAGATGTGAGGGGCGGTGTCTTCCCGTCTGCAGCCTTTAAACATGTGCATGACCTGTTTCAGGCAGGAATCCCCAGAAGAATGAAGTAATCAGACGTTTCGACCAAACAAGTTAAAGTACCACATGTTCTGCTAAAAATGAATGTAGGCTGAGATAAACAGCAGTCTTCACTCACCTTCTCAGAATACATTGAAGGTGTGCTGAGCGGGTTGATAACGACCATGTTGGGGCCAGCAAAGGAATGGATGAGGTTTCCTCCATAGCGCTGCCTCAGGCAGTGAATCACACTGGATTCATTCAGGTAGACGAGTGAAGCAAGGTCCTCAGAACGGTCGTAAGTTGGAGGGTTGGCCTGCAAAGGGACAAAAAGCTTAGAGCCATGCATCCACAGCCTCAGGTACTGAGGATTTCCTTTTTATTTTATTAGCATTGCTGAAGGAATATTTGAAGATTCATTAGAAAAGTGGAAACACAAACATCTAAGACGGCGCCATGGATGGCTGCCTCGGTGTGTTGGTATGGCCTCTTATGTTTTGTTTTACAACTTAACTCTGGTTTTTGCGATGATAGCCGGACATCTTTCACCAGAGAAGATCTAATGAACATCAGGGCAACACCACCGCCTGTGCGCTCGTACCTCTTCGCCAGAACTAACGTACGTTCCCTGCAAAACTAACTGGACAAACTATGACTGATTCTGGGATAAGAAATAGGGACATCTTTTCATCTGTTGTTTTGTTGTTCATGGAGTCATGGCTGTGTGAATGAATACCGGCATCAAACTCCACAGAGTTGACAGAGACACACCTCTCTCCGGCAAAGCAAAAGGTGGAGGAATCTGTTTTTACATCAACAGCAGCTAGGATCACGGATCTCCCAAGTTTTTTTATGAACCCCGGGAGTTTGCTTCATTCATTCTGGTCCAAGACCACATGGTACCACATGCAAACATGCACAACATACGCCCGCGGAGCGGAGCAATCCGGACTCTATTATTGCCCTTGGTGACTTTAAACAAAGGAAAATTCACTCCTGAACTTCCTGAAAATAAACAGCTAATTAAATGCCTGACCAGACAGGATAACATTCTGGATCACTGGGGATGCTTATCACGAGGTCCCCAGTGCTGTACTGGGCCAATCCGACCACATCATCATGATTTGGCAGGCTCTGCAAACCTGTGGATTTTGAGGTCATCATGACAAAGCTGCGCGACGCTGGAGAAAGCAAAACAAGGAAGATGGCAACAACTATTGAACAGTAGCATGCATTGCGGCAGCAACAGCAGTGGAGCGCTCCATTGACACTTAAAAGTTCTCTTTTCTGTTGCTTTTGTTCAATAAAAGTAAGACCATTTAAAGCGAGAATATTATACTTTAAAGCGTCACTATATGATCCATTTACCCATTTAATGCATAATTAAAAAAACAATTTCCGAAGTTGAGAGGACCGTGTCAACCAGCGGACCTCAAGGCTAACCGCAGCCCGTCTGCAGCAGCCCTCTGTCAGCATAGTCTTGTGTGAAGGACCGCTGGCTCTGATGAGATTTTTGACTCAGCCTTGGAATCAGTTTTAAGGATTAGACTTGGGATGTTCGTTGAAACGTGAGCAGGAAGAGGCTCTACGCTCATTCATTTTTAAGAAGGACATATTTGCCGTCAACACTCCCCCATTAGCTTTCTGTCGCGGTTTCTACGTCACAGTCAGTTGCGCTCATTGGTCAGAGCCTTGGACAATATGCACAGACATGATTTGAAAAAAAAACAGGTTGTTCTCATCAACAATCTTCTGATGTCTCATTCATCGGGGCCAGAATAAATTACACATTTAATCTGATATTTAGTCTGGTTTATCAGGGCAGCTTTGTGGTCCTTACCTTCTCAATATCATCTTCATCCACGTCCAGGATCGTTCCATCATGCTCCAGCTGGATTTTCACCTTTCCCTCTGGGTGTGAACCAGACTCTGTCTTCAGCACAGTGGCTGCAAATATAAAAGGCAGAAAACAAATATATATATATATATATATATATATATATATATATATATATATATATATATATATATATATAGTTCATTGATCTCAGGAAGTCCATTTTTGAATGAAACACATTCTGTAAACAAATTTTATTCCTTATTTCTGTTCATTTTGATGATTTCTGCTTCTAGAAAATGTAAGCAGGATATTTGAGATTAGGATTTTGCCATATAATGGGGGCTTAGTGTAAAAAGGCAATCTTCCAGGGTTTCAGAGAACCCAGAATTTTTTTGTAACTTCTGTTTAATACCTGCTTCAAGGATATCATCTTCAACAGGGAGCCTTTAATCTGACAGATTTGAGCCACATTATATCACATGCTCCATGCTCTCCAGTCTGCATTTCGACTTCAGATTCCTCTAAAACGCTTCAAACACTAAAACTGCAGTAAATTGCATCCAGTCAGCTGAACATATCCGCAGAGTCAATATCTCCTGGTTTTTCTGCTAAAGAATAATAAAAAGCTTTTAAATTCCTCATTCACAGCAAAAATACGCATTTTCCTTTATGCTCTTTCAAATAACGGTAGAGTTTTTCTTTATAAATGTCCCCTCACTGCTTGCTCTGACATTTTCATTTTATTTTTTAGCATTATGTGAATTTTCCATGTGCCTGAATAACCTCACTGAGGGAATATGAGGACTATTCAAATTCTATTCTAATCTATTCAAACATCAGACTGAAAAGCAGGCATGGGAGCTGCCTTGGAGCTCGTCTGCCTGGCTGTGTGTTTCCTGGACGGGGCCGCCTTTTACAGCTGCTTTTTGTATCTCTGCTTCTGTCTCCTTGAACCCCAGTCGGCCTCGGCAGATGGCCGCTCACACTGAGCCTGGTTCTGCTGGAGGTTTCTTCCTGTTAAAAGGGAGTTTTTCCTCTCCACTGTCGCTACAAGCATGCTTAGTGTGGGGGATTGTATTTGAGTCAATGAGTCAATGCAATCAACTGGTTTTCCTTAGATAGAAAACTTTGTATCAATTTGATCTGGTTGAACTGTAAAGTGCCTTGAGATGACATGTGTTGTGAATTTGGCGCTATATAAATAAACTGAATTGAATTGAATTGAAAACAAGACTCATCAGACTTTGAGTCGAACTGACTGGATGATGTGGTGGAAATGTCTCTAAATTGCCTTGACATGACATAAGTTGTGAATTTGCGCTATATAAAAAAAAACTGAACTGAACTGAAAAAAATCCAACCTTAATTTTAGCGTATTTATTCAGAAAAGGAAAATTAAGAGTAGTTTATAACTCAATCACTGGTAAAAAAAAAAAACAAACAGGGATGCTTGGAGAGGCAATCGGCATTAAACCCAGGGCTCGATGTTAACCATCGCTCGATCTCCCGGGGCAAGTCGTTTTTATTGTTGGGAGAGTACAAATTTCATTGCATTTGCCCGCCGGGCAAGTGCAATGATCGCAAAAATTTTTTATTTATCACTCAAAATGTCTTTAAAATCACCAACATTCGATGAAAACGACCCAGAAGCGTTGCCGGCGCCATTTTTGTTGTTTGTACACATTCTCGCGTGATTTGAAAAAGCCGCCAGATGGCGTGATTTTTGTTCACCTAGCGGTAATTTTGATGTCGTTACCAAAACGACACATGGCTGCATTTATTTTGTCAGGGAAAACTAATCCTGAGTCAGTTAAAAGTCAGGGAATTCTGAAATGATGTCAGACTGTGGAAACCCTGAATAATATACTATATATGATTCTCTAGAAAAGTCACATTATATTAATGGTATTATCTTGTATAAACATACCATGACTCTAAAATAAAAGTTATTCATTTGTGACATTGACTTCTGTCTTTTGATTTATCTTAAGTTTTTAACCTGTCAAGTTTTTTTTAGATTTTTAACATTACAATTTATATTTTCCAAGCACACAACAGTTTAAAGCAAAGTTTAGTTTGAAAAGAATGTGCAGGAAGGATTGAAAAGCATGTTAACACGGTAATGTAGGCTTGAGTTCATTATCTGACGCATGCAGATACACACCAGGAACCTGGAAACTTACTGAATTACAAAAAAACATTTAAATAACAAACATGTTTCATTAATATATATACAAAAATGAATATTAGGAACTATATTTATCAAACATTATACTGGGCAAGTAAAAATTGTTTCTGGGCATGTGAAATGTGAAAGTCACTTGCCAGAAGGGCAAGTGGTAAAAATCCTTAACGTCAACCCCTGAAACCGTTTTTTACTTCATCAGGCTGAATAAGTCCTCGGTTTAACACTGAATTCATAACCCAAACAAACCACTCATTAAACGTTCCCGGAGCTTCTGATCAGCTAAAACAACGGCGGGTTTTCAATTCACAGGAACGCCAGTCTGGATTTCGTTCTTCATCAAGTATGTTCTGAAGAACACAGGAAAGTGTCGACTCAGGGAGAACGGGACCACGCAGCGTAAATATGGGTCAGTTGGAACAGAAGCGTCCTAGTGACGTCACCACACACTGCTCGTCTGGAGCGGCCTTTCATCTCCTGTTATTAATAGTCTCTAGATAATAATAAATTCTTACTTTTTTCATTTATTGCGGAAGTAATTAACACAGTAAGATAAACATAGATCGAATTAACATTTAACTGTTAGCCTGTCTGCCGTTACCCTCCGACATCCACTAGTTGCCGCGGTCCTCTCAACTTCCGAAAATTGTTTTTAAATTAGGCACTAAATCAGTAAATGGGCCATATAGTGAATCTTAGAAGTATAAGAACTGTGAAAGCTGCTGCCACATTGTATGTTAGGACAGCTGTCAATCTCAAGAATGTCTTCTTGTTTTTGTAACTTTTTGAACAGTACTAGGGCTGAGGGTGATCACGTTTCACGTGTACACAAGCACATGAGAATGCACAAGTACACATATTGAGAAACGGCCAACTTCAGCCTAACTTGCCTTTACATCACCAAGGAACTATACAGGTAGATTTTTCCCTAAACTTCTAATCTAACTAACTAATCTGGTTGCATTCTAATGTTAGTACGTCTTTAACCCTGTAATGCCAAATGTATCATATTTGATACATACGGTTTCTGAAATGTTTTGCGTCTGACACCTTTTGCATAATTTAATGGTAAAAACTTTGCTCAAAATCCTATTGTACACAATCAGATATACCTGATAACAGAAGGCAGAAGACTACACAAAAAATAATCTTGACTTATTAATAATTTATTACTATGCGATATCAAAAATGTATTTCTGTTTTTTCTTTTTACATATTTTGTTAAAAGTCCAAATAAGGACTTCAAACCAAAAAAAAAGTAATTTTCTGTTTTGTTCTATTCTTGGATCGGGCTTTAAAGGGTTAGGTTTCATCCCTTTCTATGTTCAATTCTCCTTTTCTTGAAGTCCAACCTGAGAGCACAGAGAAGATCGTAGGTAGACGCTATCAGAATTTCTCAAATGAAAACAACCCCAATCAATCACACTTTTATGTGAAGAACATGAACCATGTACTTTTCTTTACATAAAAGAGCAGAATAAACTAACCTGACACCGCCAGATGGATATGCGGAGCAAATCCATCTGGAAACCTTCCGTTGAAGTAATTTTGGGAAGGGGCGAAAATACTGGTTAGCTGATTGGCCTATGTTGGTGATAGACGGGCCAAATAAACCAATCAGATCAACGAAGCATATGACGTACTAACAGCCAGGCTACTCTTGGTGAAACCAGTCGGGAGAAGAGCAAAAACATCTTTTCCTCTGAGAAAAGCCTCCAGAGCAGTATTTTGCTCTACTTTCAGTTAAGAAATATTCTGTAATTCCGATAAAACTTGCTCGATAGCCACGCTAACGCTAGTTTCATCGGCTGAAGCCGCCATTTGTTCTTTAGACTGAACTGTAGCGCTTTTCGTTGTGTCACAACTCAACCGCCTCAAAACCAACGCTGATTGGACGTTCGTTTGGTGAACGGCTCCAAATTTTCTTAATCAGAGAGTCTCCAGACTGATTAGCGAGTGAAATCTTGAAAGCTTGCGAGATCAGGATGGTCTCACGAGGCTAAGAATAAACAACCTTAGCAGCCGATGACCCGGGGTTGGAAAAATCAGGCCAAACAAAGAACTGGAACAAGCAGAAGATTTTCCTGTGTTTTTTAATTAGTACAGTCAGTAACAATCGAACACAAAGCTAGCAGAAATGTTCAAAACACTTAATTATCCTGCACTAATTTAAGATGAAAAAAAAAAAAAAAATCGTTCCTGACTCACCAAGAGAGAAACCGTCTTTGTGAACAAGCCAGACTTTCTCTGAGCCATACCAGGCCTGCTCCGCTGTTATCTGCTCCTCGGTCTTCACCTGAAAGCATAAAGAGTTCAGTTTTAACTCAGCAGGGACCAAAGCCAGTCATCGTCACACCAAAGGTTCTCAAGTCACCAGCAGCTCCACCAGTGCATGCTGGAAGGTTAAGTCAGTTTGCTGAACACTGGCTAGATGGGAGCGTTAGCTGGTGAGTGAGACTTCAGTCCCAGCACACTACTGGCTACAGGTTAGAAACCTCCCTAACAAACCGTTCATCACTTCAACCAGTGAGCACATACAAGAACGCCTGTGAAGTAACACACAAGTCCAACGATAATGCAAATCACTCCAAGATAAGTGAATGAAACATGATGCATTTATGAATGTGAATTCACAAACAAGTGTTGCATTATGGCTAACAATGATCCACCAAACCGCTGTGGGCAGCATGCACTGTGCAGGCAGAGGGAAGGATAGAGCAGGGACGGCATGCCACAGTGGAGAGCAGGCCTTTCTAGCTCTGGTCTCTGCTCGTTTCCCATGTTTCCCTGCTGCAACACTTTTAATTAAAATCAGTAGCTGACTATAGGGATGACCTGCAGACCAAAGCATTCAGTGTTTGAATCTGGTGTGTTCAAGTGGAGAAACATCTAAAACATGCACAACAGGACTGAGATTCATGAGATGACCGGCAGGGCCAGGCCGCGTTGGAGGGTTCTTAACTGCAACATGTGACGTCCGGAAAGGAGAAAACAGTTCCTCTTCCCCCGATTCCTGAAGATTTTGGCAGCATTAAGAAGTCAGAGTGAACAGTTATATATGGCCAACATGACGTACACACAACCACAGACAGGAGAAAGCATTGACAGCATGACCTGATAAAGCCATGATCCTACATCACAGATGCAAAGTGAAAAAGGTTGCCTTAAGTTGGTTAAAACGGACAGGAATGAGTAATATAGCACAAACCTGAACAAGTTAGATAACAGATAGACCGATAAATATGCAGGCCGATATTTCGTCCTGTATCGGGGTCGGCCAAAATGTGCATAAGTTCACCGTTTCATTAGTGTGTTCAGCAGCCATGCCTTCAGATCAGGGAAACCTCATACTCTGTTACTCCCTCCATTTACTTTCCATTACTGTTTTGCTTGAGTTGTCGACAAATGTTTCTTTTTTTAAATCAGCAAAATAATCAATAGACTGTATCAGGAGCGAGTACACTGAAATCAAAATAATTTGTTTAAGCATAAAAATTCTGTATCATTATATGTTAATTCAGGGGCGAATTTAGGATATTTGGGGCCCTAGGCAAAGACAGGCAGGGGGGCCCCTCTGAATTAGAAGACAATACATAAAACAGACCCATTCTACAGATAGAGAAATGTTAATAGAATAGACATCCATTATCTGTTCTAGGTTGTGTCCCTCTCTTCTTGTCCCTTTTCTTCTTGTTTTCCTCTCTATGTTTTGTACTCAGCTGACTTTTCATGCTGTCTCTAAAGAAATGAAAGATTTTTTCCAAGCACTAAGCTCACTTAGGTGATTGCTCCTTCCTGTGTTTCCAAAAAGGCAAAAGTAAATAACCCAGTCCTTCTTTTCACTGTAGACAAGCCATGATCTGCTTATCTGTTCTCCATTTTTCATTTGGATGAAATAATAGCTGCATGAATCATGACAGCAGACAAGATAGAGGAGAGCAGGAGGCGGGGTTACCAATCTACTTGCTCTGGAGAGCAGAGTTCGCTGCTTTTAGATGTTGCACACTTAATATTATAAGCGTTCTGATGGCATTTAAGGGAAGGGATTTTGATCAAAAACATAATTCATGTGTAAAAATAAAGAATAGTTGTATTAATGATACATGTAAAGATTTTATGGGCCCAAGGATCTCAATTGATCCTTCTATATACCTTTTATAAATGGTTTAGATGCTTATAAATTAATTATAAACATAAATAAACTATGTTATTTATCTGGCTCTTTTTAAGATATGTAAATGATGATTTTGATACTTGTTATAAAGTGTAACCACAAGGTGAATCGACGCGAGGTTTTTGTATTTGCAAACTCCCAAAAATCCATCTCGCCAGAATCCAACAGATAGATTACAGAAATGATTCGGACCAATCAAATCCAGCGACGTGGATGATGTCAACACTTCAATACTAACAGATACTAACAGAATCAAGCTCTTACATGCCTTACTAAATGTTACAGCGTCCAAATGTTTTCTTAGCATGTTAATCATTCAGACATTTAATACATAAGCAGTCACTACTTTTACTTACTGCAGCCCACATTTAAACAATCATGCATTTATAAAACCAGGGTCACACATAAAGCAGGGAACGCTGTACCTCCTCCTGACTGAGAGCAGCTTTTTGAATGGAGATGTTTCCTGATGGGACAGGTGGACCAGGGCTGGGATCAGGAACCTTCCTTCCATTTACAACTACAGAGGTATTTGCACTGAGGCAAGACTCTATTGGAGGCGAGGGTGAGGATTTACAGGCTGGTGGACTACAAGGAGTGGCAGAAGCGGTGGTGGATGGGACGCTCGGATGTGAAGGAGGTAACTTTGGAGGTGGGACAGAGCCCACGGCATGGGGGGGAGAACAGAGTCTTGTAGAAGTGATTTTGGACGAAGTCTGAGCTGAGCCATCAGGAGCTGATGAAGCTTCCTTTAGACTGGTGAGATCATCTGTATTCTGCACCACCTGAGGGGAGGTAACTTCTGTTCGCTGCCGTTTTGTTTCATTTAGCTTACTGCTCTTCTTCTCTTCATGTGGTTTCTCCATCTCCACTATTTGTAGCTTGTGGTCTTTGTTTATTTGTAGCTGCAGCTCTTTCCTTTTGTCTCCAGCCATAAAAAGTGCCTGACCTCGTGAAAGGTCCTCCTTGTTTTCCGTTTTGATAATGTCATGTTTAAAACAGAATGCTGACCCAGTTTTAGCTTTTGGAAATGGGGCTGCTCTTGGTCTTGGAACTGGTCGTGGGGGATCAGAAGTAATCTTGGCTCCCTCTGGAAGTTGGGCTAAATTCTGGGTTGGCACCATGGCCTTACCATCCTCTGTTGGTGTGACCTTGTCTTTAACAAGGTTACCCACTTCTGTTTTACGTGTTATCTTCTTGTCATCTATAACATCCCTCTGGCTTGGTTTGGAGTCTAAAGGATCTGCTGTACCATTGGTCAGACTGTTGAGATCTCCATTAATTCCATGTTCACAGCCAACTGCTTCTTTCCCATGAACTTCTGAAGAGTCTCTTTCTTTTAAATCTGCTGTCATCTTCAGTGGTAGTTCAGAGCTTTTGAAGGATCCTCTGGCAGGACCAGTTGATCCAGACAGAGAAAGTTGTGAAGGACTTTTTGCCCTAAATAACCCTCTGCCAGGATCTAAACCCGGAACTGACTGGGCTCGGCTTGCTAGTCCATCTTTTTCCAACTAGTTATAGAGAGGGAACATAGGAGGAAAAATTATGAATTTTGGAAATTGAAAACCAAGGTTCCTTGTTTCCTGATGGTAGAACTCAAAAATGTGGAAATAATCACACATTCAGAGTAAAACACATTTCCAGCTACTTTATGACTGAAATAGGAATGTGAAGTATATCGTTTTCATAGTTAATGTATGCTTATTATAGAAGTTAAACCCGAAATGATGCAGACCCCTGGCTGATTTAGCTCTAAATTCTAGCCACCCCTTGTCTTTATCTTATGAGCAATCTGGTTATTGGGGTAACTGGACACTTGCCAGCTCCTCATGTGACCTGAGGGTCTTCCTAGGCCAGAAGGAATAGATACTTCATGCATTAAGTTGAATGCCTTACCAGTTCCTTCCCAGAAAATCAGGTAAAGACCCGAAGGCATCCTAGTCAGATGATTAGACCACCTCAACCAACTCCATTCTATACAGAGAAGCCACAGACCTTGGGCTCTGCAGACCTCGCGTACACATCAAGCATAAACCAAGCTTAACTCCTCGCAAAAGGGTTTTCCCCAATCCTAACCACATCAGACTGTGACAAGGTCCTTTTCAGGATATTGACTGAAACACAGCTCTGATTCCTCGCCTACAGGTGGGAAGATATTAAATGTCCTGAAAAACAGGTTATGCTGCTGAAAATTCCCAACAACTGGGTGGTGGGCTCACATAAAGGAGGCATCCTGTAACTGGTGGGTTGCCAGTTTGGGCTTTGGCTCTGCCTTCCTCAGTCATTGTGTCGTTGAGTCAGACACTACATTTGCTGTTCCTGTTGGTATTCAGAAGTCCCAGGAATTCTATTGTATGGCAATCGATCATGGTGCGTTCACACCCAATAAGATCTGGGCGTCAAACTCGCCCAAACGCCAAAATTTGGAAACTGGGTCAAATGCCGATCAAGTTGCTTTAATGCTTTGACTCTCTGGAAGCTCTGTTCTGTAGCTACAACCAAGAGAGCACCTTGGCTTTATTTACTTTATGAGTTAGAAAAAAGTTTAACATGTTTTTAAGTGAGAAAGTCCACCTCAAAACATCGTCTGTGCAGTTAGCTCATCAGGATTTTCCCACTAAAATATGCAGTTCTTGTTCAGAGCGCCAGATCTTCGGCAGCACTGGAAATCCCCACTGAAAACTCTCTGTTGGCAGCCTTTTGTAGCGGCTGGAAGTGAACATAAAGAGCTTTTAAGGTACCAGAATATCACAATCGAATATTTTTCCATCGGCAGGTTTTAACATTTTTAGTTAATTTGGTTATTTATAAACTGTTTCGACATTGTTTATAAAAAATGTTTCAAAGCAGTAATAATGAACAGAGCCAGCTTGGTTAAAGATTCATTTCTTTATATTTTATTTTCCATTTTAAAATAACTGTTACATCTTTTCACTCTTCTGTGTGGGTCAGCCAAAAAATGACATTCTTATACTGAAATATGGTGGCCAGAGTGGATCTAACATCACCTTATATTAGGGGTGTAAATAATAATCGTTTTGTATTGATGCATCGATCCAACAGCGGACGATCCGATGCATCGTTACGTCCGCAAGAGAATCGATTCATGTTTTGTTTTTTTTTTATCCAGTCTATTTTTATCCATTTGCTCCTGGGCGTAGTTCTCCATCCCGTGCTGCGGTGGCGCTAAACCTATTTTGCCCTCCTACCTCGCTTCCTGGTTATACTGTTACAGCAGCGTGCTGCAGTGAGCTTGACAGACATTTCTGATTTATGCTCAATATTGAAGCGTGGTCTGAGCTACACGCTGTGGGTCTAGATACGGCCGAGGCGGTGAGGAAATGGGGGCGAGTTTAGTCCGACGACGGAGGGACATGAGGGCCAAAAAGAGCGGAGATCCAGGTGGAAAAAGGGTCCCAGCATTTTCACGCAGCTCGCTCTTCTAGCGGGTCAAACTTCACGAGATGTTTTCCGCAATTTTGGTCATAAAAACAAAACAAGCCGGCCTCCTCTCTGCGTTCAGCTACAATTTGGGAGAGGTGCAGCGGAGCGTCTGTGGAGGGGGCGTGGACGTCTGAAGCCGAGGTATTGCATTGCACTCATTGCACTGATTTTGTGCAGGATTTTTTGATGCAAGGCCTTTCAGAATCTAAAACGCAGGGGTATTATTATTTTTCAGTGAATGAGGTTTTAATAGGAATAGGTGGAGTACAACTTTTCTACTTCTGTTATTTGCTGTTGTTTCTCAAATAAAATGCATAACGATATTACAACTTTCATTGATTTATTTCAAATCTGAAACATTGTCTAGCCTGTAAGGTGTAAAAAAAAAAAAAAAAAAAAAAAGAACCAATTAACCGAATCAAAGCGTATCATGGTGTATTCTTGAGTATCGAAAATAAACAAATCTGTTGGGAGCTGGAGAAAATCCCATCTTTCTCCAGCAGAGTCCGCCGTGGATCCTCTGAGGGAGCCTCCTGCACAGGTGCAGCTCATCAAGATCATCAGAGGATCCACTACTTAAGCTGTCTTCAGACCTTGCCTCAACGCCGCAGTGTTGTTCCAGTTGGTCAGCGCTAAAGCCTTGATCTCAGTGATTATCTCCATGACTCTAATCCCTAGTTGGATTCTAACCTCTGTTTCTGTGCCTCTAGGAAACTCGTGCTTCCTCCGTGAAAGCTCTGGAAGAGCTAACCTGCCGAGCCGACCCTCAGAGCCAAACCCTGAAGATTCTCAGACAACCTCCAAGCAGCTCTGGGCTAGAGCTGGGAAACCAATGCCAAGGTCTGCTCAAACTAGACGTGAGACGCTGAAGCAGCTAACGGACTCTGCTACTAAATCCTTCTCCAGAACCAACAGTGACTCTCCCAAAGAGAACCTCAAGAACCCTCAAGGTACTATCTGTGCTTCTTTGGAAACCAAACCCCGTCAACAGTCCTTAACTTTGCTGTCTCTCACGCAGACTCCGGTGAAACCAGAATCCAGGCCCGAACCAGCCATCCGCATATTCAGTGTGATTGTGCAAATAAACTTGTTAAACTTTTCATCCTGTGTCCGTCAGTGGTGTTCTGCATCTTTGGGTCTCCATTAGAGAACCCATCATGACAAAATCGTTGGATCAGGAAATCGATACTGAATCAAATCGCCATGTTGGGTGTGATTTACACCCCTTCCTTATATGTTAATGCAGGGTTCTGTGAGAAGGGCTGGGGGGTTTGGGAGAAACAATTCTAGGTGGACTTTTAGACAAAATGGGAAAGTGAGCAGATGCTGTCTGCCTTTCAGTGGGTTCCCCCCTGAAATGGTTGGAACATAAGCGCCTAACAGAGGGTGAGATCTTCCTCTGCAATTTGTGCTTGTATCAATGATTTTGTTAAACATGTCAGGAATAAATTCTGTTAATGCTTAAACATGTTTCCTCTTTGTGTTCACCATCTGAAAGCATTACCTCTATGACAGCTCTCTTTTCCTTGTACATAATAATCCACCCTCCCGACTTTTTTTTAAACCTTTAGAGTTTAATCCCTTTATATTTATTTATTTTCCATATGCAGACAGCTCTGCAGAAGCAATAACAACTTGTCTGTGTTGTCGGAAATTCTTTATTTCTCTTCTATTACATATTAATTTATCCTATTTATTCACTATAAAAGTTTTCACTCAGCCTGTTCGTCTCTCAAGGCCACACAATTCTCTGCAGGATGGTGTTTGTAGACCAGACATAGCTTCTTCCCACAACAAACCAGATTCTTTCTCAAGGTTTATTCATAACATGTTACTGTTTAACCAAAGTGTCAGTAATTTGTTTTGACTCTGACTACTTTTGCATTGTTCTAAGTAAGGAGAAACGAACGCTGCTCTAGCAGAACAGGGCAGAATGCTGTGCCTTTAGGGCTGTATGATGACTGTTCTTTCTTTGCAAAGATATGAATAAATGTGCCGACTGAGTGAAATCCATTGATCGCCGTTTATTTAACTAGGGTGAATAGTTGAATACTTTTTTTCCCACCACAGTCTGTGACCCCAAAAGAACTGGATCCGCTTTTCTGATTGGTTGACATTCCGGCGTCCAGTCGCAAAAGTTAAAATTTCTGAACTCCAGAGTCGAAGGCTCGGATGCCATAACACTCTGACAAGTAAGACTTTGCAAGTAAATCAGATGCTTTGATACCCAAAATGCGTCTGGTGTGTTAAGGCACTATCAGGGAGCTGTGGCTAAAGACTACCACCACCAGGGTGCAAATGTATATAAATTGAGTGATTGTACTTTGAGCACTTTGGGTTCCTTAGATTTTATAAAGTACGATGCAATTAGAGGCTATTTACCATTCTTCAAGCTGAGCCTGCATAAGCCCACAGAGCTGGTCTCAGTCAGAGGTTTAAATCATTTTGGGTTTAGCTGTGTATCGTTTTATTATTATCATCACTTCAGAAACAAAATAAGGGATTTATTGAGTCTGAACATTTGGTTTGGTAATGTGAGAAGTCATTGACCCAACCAAATGCTTTTAAGACCCTAATGACACTAATGATCATAAGTAAAGCTTTTTTAATGTAGTTAACTTATTGATCCGAGTATGTAAAACATAAAAAAAAAAATGTATTGAGACAAATTTAACAGTTACTTTAACAAATCATGGTATTTTTCAGGTGAAAGTTTTAAAATGGACTTTAGTATTTACTTACACTTTTGCTCCCCACCTTGTTCTCTTCTTTGATCTAAAAAGTGTTGATGTGAAGAAGGAGACCAAATCAAAACCTTCTCCTTACATGAAGCTAATGCTGACAAACGGAGCCAAACTCAACATGCAAAGATGCCACCACTGCAAATTATTGCTTCATCTTTACCTGGTGTCCTTTCTTTAACAAAGTGATGCAATCCAAACATGTTGGCGTTATGATTAAAAGCAGTTAAGTCCACAGCAAATGATAACATTAGAAAAGCGAAAACTTCTTCAAAACGAAAGACTTTACAAGCAGAGATGTTAATTGTTTGCTTAAATTCCTGTTAGGTCATGCATTTAAAGATTGTGTCAATCACATATCCGAGTAAGACTTCCCTTTTGTTCCCAGAAGGAAAAGCGAGATGAAAAAGCCATGTTGCTCTGCTGTCATGAGGTAGAACTGACAGGATGGAACAGAAGAAGAACGTAGAGCTAAAACAGGTTGAATAGAAATAATGTACAGAGAAACACCATGAGAATTCAACTTTATCTCAGGACAGATTAAACAAATTAAAAAATATATATATAAATCTTTGATTAGGGCCCTGTTACACTTTTACGATATATCCAGCATATGCCCGACGTCCCAGAATCTTCTGAAACACTGCCATACGCTGAACTTTCTCTGTATTTTTTTTCAATTCTGTGCGTTTAAATAGCGTATTCATTACGAATCCAGACCTTATGTCCAACGACTGCCTCACTACATTATTTCATGGGCATTACGAAGCACCAGTTAAAGCTGCTCAGGCGTACGGAGGCGCCCAGCAAAAAGATGTCTTTACTGCTGTTAACCTCCTGCCCAAAAACACAAAAAAATAAATAAAAAGGAAGAAAGAAGGTTTGCAGTTGCAGCAGATTCGGCGTCATGTCTGCTAGGAAGCAGGGAGGATCACAGCATCACGCTCACTTTCCAGCTCATCCTATGATGGGGATGAAGTCTGAAGGAAAGCTGACGGTTTGAACCCCCTTTATACCCAAACCCTGCCAATGGATCATCATACAGTAGCTGGAAGTTAGAAACACGTTCAGCGGCCATCTGGAACAGTTCAAATACATTGATATGCGTTGGACAGAAGTTCTTGAAGTGACGCATAAGTTATGCACAAGTTATAGGTTTTGGATAAGCTAGACAGCACGACTTATAAGTAACTTACACTTAAGGTACGTCAACCATCAGATAACTTATCTGTAACTTATGGCTCACGTATGAGCAAATGCTGGGAAATTTTTGGGTGTGTTCTATATTTCTCTACGTATGTCGACTTGTTCCAGCGTGTTTCAGCGTGCTCATAACTTATACAAAACGGCAGTGTTTTAGTCAGAAATATTCTGAGCAAGTAGGGCTTGTTTTGGGAGGGTTGCATCACACATTCGCTTCTGTCAGAAAAGAACAGAAGGTGTGACTGAGCATTGCAAAGCTGCATTTAACACTTCGGACAACAGTAGACACTACATACCAACTGTGCAACACTGGGGCGGTGGACTGATGAATAGGTGTTTGGAAGCTACATGACCTGGAAATGGTAATTAGTGGGTCGTATTCAGAAGTTAAACTTCCGAAAGTACTTTAAGTATGAAATTATTACATACCGTTCAATAAATGATAAGTGTTTATATAACGATAATAACATCACACAGCATCCGTGTGACGAGTCTGGGTCATCTGTTGTTCCAACAGTGGTTCTACCAGTTACTGAATAGCAGAGTTTGTACTTCCTTATCTTTTAAACACCTGCTTAGGACCCAACAGCCACCTGAAGTAGAACTAAATCTACTGTATCTGACCTGACTGTTAGGCTACTACCGAGACCACCTAGGCAGTCCTGATAAAGGCTCAAAATAGTCTCCATGTGGAGTGATCTCAGAAAACACAGGGCTGCTACCATGACTGCACGGCAAAACTATTCAAATGAGATACTGCTGCTTGGTTTGAAGCCCTACAGACAACATTTAGGATCCTTCTTACCTTTGCCCCTTTTTTAATTCCCTTTCGCTGGTGCTACTAGTATGACTAATTAAGAGTCTTCCATTTCTTCAACATACCATAGACAGTCTGATTCCAGAATTATGTTCATACTCTATACAGTCAACACAGAATATCACGTTTCTACTGGGTTCCAGTTGCTGTTAATGGTAACAGCTTGTGTTAATTTACATCCATCAGTTAATTTATATCAAAAACCTTTCTGAAAAAACAAAGACTTTAGCCTAAACATTAAGCTAAGTCGACTGCTGCATAAAATCAACTTGCTTACATAGAGCTTTGTTTAGGACTTAGTTACTTTAGCTAAGCTTTCAAGTATGGAGTGATTTTTCTGCCAGAATGTTGTGTACAGAAATGCATGTTGCGCACACACATAAAGCATGTGGCAAATGCATGTTTCACACAAAAAAATCTTATCACTCAAAAATAAAACTTATGTTACAAACTCTCCACTAATGTCACACACAAATTTAACTTTTTTTTTCAGACTGTCCTTAAATGTAGCACACATACAAAAATTAGTTTTACAAACCACTCTAAAATTGCACTGAAAATATAATTTTTAAATTGTCCCCGAGTACAAAACGATCTGCGCTCACATACGAAACAGCCTCTCCTCGCGTACGAGACAGTTCTTCACACTGCCAAAAGTCACATGATACATGGAGAATTGTCATGCTGACTAACCGACAGCAGGAGGCGCCATACACAACTGAAATCGAGCTGCGTTTCCCCTGCATCTCTGCACAGCGCAGGCGGCACGATTCACAGCGCAAGCGACAGGAAACGCGCATGCTCGCTAAACGTGCGTAACAGCTGCCCTGAGCTCGCGCCACAGGGGAACTACGGAGAGGGTGGTTGGGTGGGTGGATGGATGGATGTTGCAGTATCTATAACAACCCAAACACAGGATTTAAGAATTAGACATCCCCAGTTATTAATTTCAGGGTGAACGGTCAGATAATGGTATCTGACGGGGCCCGTCAGATACCGTTGCCCCTGTCTAACATGGGTGGAACGCTATCCGATGGGCCTATAAACCCCGTCAGATAGCGTTTTCCCTGTTTAACATGGGGGGAACGGTATCTGATGCGGTGTAAATATCATCAGGCTGCATTACCTCTACTCATGGGTCCAAAGTTTTTTAAAAGGGCGTTCAGATCTGGTGAGTGTATGAAATTAACAACTGGGGATGTCTAAATCTGAAATCCTGTCTGTTTGGGTTGTTATAGATACTGAAACATCCATTTATCCATCCATCCATCTCGATTTCTCCCTTTCTCCATATAGGCTAACATTTGATCCTTCACGCTCTCCGTAGTTCCCCTGTGGCGCGAGCACAGGGTGGCTGTTACGTTTCCTGACGCATGCACGGTTAATTGTGCCGCCTGCGCTGTGCGGAGATGCAGGGGAAACGCAGCTCGAATTCAGTTGTGTAGTTAGTCAGCATGACAATTCTCCATGTATCACGTGACTTTTGGCAGAAACTTACCGCGGAGTGTGAAGAATTGTCTCGTACGCGAGGAGAGGCTGTTTTGTATCCGAGCAGAGTTCGTTTTGTCCTCGGGGACAATTTACAAATTATATTTTCAGTGCCATGTTAGAGTCTGGTTTGTAAAACTAATTTTTGTACGTGTGCTACATTTAAGGCCAGTTTGTAAAAAAAGTTTTATTTGTGAGTGCCATTAGAGGAGAGTTTGTGAGTTTTATTTGTGAACAATAAGATTTATTTGAGTGTGATAAGATTTGTTTGTGTGAAACATGCTTTATGCATTTGCAACAGGCTTTATGTGTGTGCGCAACATGCATTTTTGCACAGGGTGCTGTTCAGAGATCCATCGAAACAGATTGTTTTGATGTCTAAATAATTTATGTTGATTGCATCTGATATATCTGGGCCTATATTAACCATGGGCAGCAAATGGAGGGTGTGCCGGGTATGACGGGCCATCACATGCACAAATCGGCCGATACCAACACAACAAAAAATGTAGAAAATAAACACTAACTTCGGCCAAATATATCAGCCGGTTGATGTCCGGTTCTACCTCTAATCCTAAAGAGGATCACTGCCAAACCTGACAGAGGACATCTGGACGCATGAAGGGGGCTAAGGCTAAAGTACAAGCCTTCCAGAAGACGAATAGACCCACAGAAACCATCCTACACCATAGAAGAACGAGGATTTTCAGATGAAAATCTCTTAACCAAGTTCATCGCCGGACCCAATTTAACAAAAACAAAGAAACCACAAAAAACAACCTTCCTCTTACTGTCATGCATCATTAGTAATAAAAAAATTAGATGTTCTACCTGTAGGTGAAACAAAAGTAGTTCTCAGTAGTCAGTTTATACAGGGAATGAAAACTGACTTAACTGGAAAGAAACAAAGTAGAACCAAGAGGCAGAGAGCGAACCAGGGGGGAGGGCTTCTGATAGCTCAGCTATTTCAGTCAGTGGTCAGACAAGAGCTGTGGGGACAGCTGTTGAGATACAAGTGGTTGAGTAGGATAAATATAGACGCCCCACCGCCTTCCAAAGACCGGCCCACTACAGTCCAACAGCAATCAAACATGTCCCTCCAGTGAGGGGGTGCATCAGAAATGCAATGGACAGTCTGCAAAGGGGAAATCATCACCACGGAAATGTTACTAAAGGAGAACTTTGAACTGTGATGCTGATGTGCATAGGGGGTGTCTAACCTCTGTGTTTACAACATTCCAGGAGAAACCAACGTGATGAGACATTATTATCCATTTATCAGCACCTCTACCACAAGATGGCAGCAGGGAAACGGTCAAGAGGGTTGGTTTGGCTTTAAACACCAAAGAAACACCTAAAGCTTTAACCCGTCTTACAGTTAATATTATGACAGCAAGGAGTCACAGCAAGAAAAATGATTAATAATTCAGGCAGCTGAGCACAAAAGCTTCAGACTTTCAGGACTGTAACAGGAAACGGTGTAAATAAGGGGTGGAGTTAGTGAAAGCAATGGAAGAAAAATATTTGGCACAACTCAAAATATTAAAGAAACAAACTTCCACACAATTTTAACTTTATTCCTTTGAATGAATCATTTATGCTTTGCTTTAAAGTTCACCAAACTTTGATTTCTATGCCTAACCTGATTTTTTTTTCTCCAATGAAACTAGTAACTTAGAAAATGTAATAAATAAACTACAAATCTTTTTGTTTATGTGTATTTTCTCTTAGAGTGTCAATTTTTTATCTATATTTTTATCCCCGACCCTTTTTGTTTCAGGGACGGTAACAGGCCGCTGACCTTTGCATTCCCTCTGAGAGGTAAATGCTCTCTAGCTCATCCCCTGTGATTTTTGACTTAAATAAGAAATGTACACTGCAAAAACGATCTAGAAATAAGTCAAAACGTTTTAAATAAAGGGCATTTACCCTTAATTTGAGCAGAAAAATAAGATGATTTGCCAATGGGATGAGGATTTTTACTCTCAGAATAAGGAAATTAGATAGTATACACTTGAAATAAGACAATGAAACTGGGTTTTTCTTGTTTTAAATGTAAATTGTCTTGTTCCAATGGCAAATAGATTTACTTCCCTCCTCAATTCAACAGAAATCACACTTGTTTTAGGAAAAAATGACTTATCTAGATTAAGATTTTTTCCAGTGTATTTCATTGGTCATAGTTCAGAAAATAGAACAATCGAACCTCTTAACAATGGAAGAATGTCAGCCTCTAACCCTAAAGCCAACCGCTAAAGTTGGTTTGCTTACATAAAAAGAAAAGTTAATGCAGCTTTGACCTGTTAAATTAATGGTTTAATTCACTCAATGCTCCCTATATTTAATGCTGGGTTTTTCAGCTCGACAGAAGGAAGTTTTCTGGGTTTTTTCCTTTACTGTGAGGCAGGAGGAAGAGAAAAAATTAACCTTTTCCTCTGTTAGAATGTGACTTATCGATAAATGAAGCAGTAGAAATCAAAAAGTCGTTTTAGATGATTAAATTATTGAACAGGCCGGTTCTGAAGCTGTAAGCCTAGTTTGAAATCCCAACCTCCATTCCCTTTTTTCCCCTTTTTCTTTGTCATGAATCTTTCATAATTGTTTGCACTGTTGTTCATTATTTCTGTCCATTTAATCTTTTTTTATTTGATTAAAACAAAATGCACAAAGAAGATCCATGTAAAAATTTTTAATCAAGCAAGTTCCTGCAGAACACATGGCTTCATGTAGCACAGACGGCTATGAAATCTCTCTCACCATCGCACCATTAGTTTAGTTTCTGAGGCTTAATCCGGGCATAAACTGTTTGTTTTTTCTATCATGGCACCCAGCTACAACTCAAACTGTATGAAAAAACTGCAGGGTTTAAAAGTTTACAACTCACGATGTATTTTCTCACACTGTGCGACCCGACGCTCTGATGCGATCTAACTGCACACACTTTATGTCTAAAAACCATGTCTGACTCAGCTCCGAGAGATGGCGCTAGTGGGACTCATCAATCTGGAAGAAGAAGAACTCCCTCGTTTGCACGTGCAGTGCTCGAGGTTCTGGTAAATTGTAGTGCTGCTTGAGCAGCAGGATTTGTCCACGACCACATTACGACATCCGACTGAATTTCAAACATGTCTGAATTTCTCCCGACCTTACGATTCCTGATTCCCCTCATTACCCCCTGTACGCTACACAACGCACGATGGGGCTGAAAGTTGGCCCTATCGAAAAAATTCTCACACGTTTGGAAAATCGTCCCACAAAGGGGAATAAATCTAACAGTGTATGTCCAGCTTTACGTTATTTCCTACTTCCAGATGGAAAGAGTTCAGTTATGACCCTTGGTGCTTAGATCACCATCAGTGAAAACATTGATAGCAAGTAAATGGTCATTTGAGCCTCTCTTAGTTAATTTATGTTGATGATAACTTCCTTCTGTGTTTATCTTAAAACTTCAACTCAAAATTATTTTATTTCCAAAGGTAAAATTTTTTTTTTTAACTCGGTCTTTTTCTTCTACCAGCATCTCTCTTTAGCAGCCTGTCTAATAACAGTCCTGAAGAAGCCTCTGACTGAAGACACCTTGTTGATGTCCAGCAGAACATTAACAAGGACATTGATGAAAAGGACCTATGGTGTAAAACAACTTATTGACTGAACAATTTTCCATTTGGGGGGGGAGGGGTCATCCAGCCATCCAAACATCCAGTTAAAGCACAAGCAGCCATCAGAAAGCAGGAAAGTGCAGCTTGTATTTAAATAGCTCAGGATTAAGAGGAGGATTTGAGGCTGTGAAGGTGGTATGAATTAAGTGGGAACGGGGATTACAAGCTTGTACTGTTAATTATAAGCTACAGATGTCAAATGTCCTTATAATGTAAGAGTTTAAGCTTTGTCCCACTTATAATGATCAGCTAATGTAAAGCTCAGTTCCAGAGACAGTCCTAATTCCTCCTGCAGGGTGCAGTCAATCGAAGGAACCTGAATAAGAGGAGGTGCTTAACAACTGGCAAACACATCAGTTACGACTCCAGAGTATTTCTACTGTACTTTGGTCTGGAAAAAGGTTACATGGCCAAGCTAATGGAAATGTGTAATCCTACAATGAAAAGGATTCTTAAAGGGGAAAATATTCTGCATTTTTGCCTATTTTTCCACTTTACACCAACTTTACTCCAATTCCACTGAAGTAATAATGAGAAAAGAAGAGAAAAACTTAAGAGCGGTTAGGAAGTTAAAGATCAAGGTTCAGCGCACAGATAGAATCCAAGAAAGTAGCCAGAGCAAAGCAGAGGGATCAGCTAAACCAGAGAGGTCTGGGCAGAGCCTGAGAAGTTTCTGCTCAGCATTCTGACCCACAGCTGTCCTGTAGCACTTTTAATGTTTCATCCTCCATCTGAGGCTGAAATCCTGCTGGTTCTCCATCATCTTCAGCTAAAGTTGGAGATGCTGCTGTTTTATGGCACAACGAAATTAATTCTCTGCATTTAACCCGTCCCTCTGAGGAGCAGCTGGCTGCCATTGTGCGGCGCCCAGGGAGCAGTGTGGGGTTAAGGTCTTTTCTCAGGGACCCAGAGTGGCAGTTTGTGGGAGTGGGGCTTGAACTCAGAACTAGAGACTGACACGGGAGTGGATTTTCACTCCTGTCCCGTCCCACTCCTGGTGAAATTACTCCCACTCCCATCCCGCTCCCATTCAGACTGACTCCCGCTCCTGCACCACTCCCATTCTTGTTGTCTTCAATAAGATTTCTGCCAATACATTGAATCTGAATTTCTATGAAGGGTCAGTTAAGTTCCTGTTTCTAACTGTAGTAACTGTTGGTCCCTCCATTGTTGTTTTTGAGCGCGGGTGAAAAACTCAGAGCGGAAGCACTGTTGGTTTTTGGGTCGTGTCGTTTTTTTGACTCGCATTATAGTGTAGGCTTCAAGGAAAAAAACTACAAAATGGCGGCGCCAGTACTGGATTTTTTTTCTCTCTGTTTTATTTTATTTTTTCATCGATCCTAGTTTTTTTTTAGTTACTATTGGTTTGCTCCCGCTCCCGTCTGCTCCCGTTAATGTTTAATCCTGTTTCATCCCAATCACGTGATCGTTACTAATACTGACTCCCATCCCACGGGAATCCCGTGACCCGTGGTATTCCCGAAAAAATGTCAGTCTCTACTCAGAACCTCAGGATTTCCAGCTCTATCCCCAACCACTAGGCCGCCACTCCCCACTGAGTCAGGTTTGCTGGAGGTTTCTTCCTGTTAAAAAGAAGTTTTTCCTCCCTACTGTCGCTACCAGCATGTGTTAATAGTAACTAATTATTTTATGTGAGTTTCGCTAGTTTAAGTCAAGAATTTTAACTAAAATATGTTTGACCTGGAGTTAAATTACCATTAATAAATTGTTAAATTTCAAATGGATGTCATCGTGAATTTATTCCATATGTGTGCAGAGTTAACAGATTGACCACGATTTGAGTTTGAACCACACTTTCCATTCTAAAAGTCTGTCCTAAAAGGCAGCCAGTTGGACAGGTTACAGAACACCACACCACAGTAAACAAGTTTTTTGATTAAACAACAATTTCAACAACATTTAATTATAACTCTACAGAACCTCACCCTAAAATTATCCAAACTGTCACACTCATAAATCTTTAAATCCTTTGTGAGATTTAGTGATCTGTTGTTGTAATACAAAGGCTAGGATGCGCCCTAATCAGCTTTAATCAAAAAAATCAAAGTCCACATAATAAAAAAGTTATAAAAGCCAAAATTAAAGACATTATAACTGCTTCAAAAACAAAGTGGAAGATTGAGAAATGATCCTCTTTGTAAACCACATTCCCACACATTAAGCTGGATCCCCTCCTCCATTTCCTGCATCCTTAGAACCTCATTACACTTCCTCACAAGAAAATGTCAGATAGACGGGGTCAGGAAGTGGCCTATTTGTTCCAGAGCAGATTCCACAAATACCAGAAAGGAGCAGAAGAGGAAGAGTCTTTTCTCCAGCTGCTTTGTTTGGATCTGTTAAGACAAAACGGACTATTTAAAACCGCCGTGTTTCATTCCCACTTCAATTTTTGCATCATCTGAAGGCAAAAAGAGTAAAACTCCAGACGCCTGTTCACTGGTGGCCTCTTATCAGAATTGTTTGGGGTGTAGCAAAGCAAGCAGATGAACTTCAAAGAGCGAAGGAAGACACGTCTGCAGTCATGCCAAGTGTAACTTCTGGTATTTTGCTTTCTGGGGGGGGGGGGGGGGGGGGGGGGGTTGGGCAATGTAAGCTGTCCGCCCATTGTACCTCAGTTTATTAACAGTATGGAATAATATCCATGAATATGAGGGATTGCATCTGAGTCAATGCAATCAACTGGTTTCCCTTAAATAGAAAACTTTGAATCAATTTCACTGGATGATCTGGTGAACTGTAAAATGCCTTGAGATGACAGGTGTTTTGAATTGACGCTATATAAATAAAATGAATTGAATTGAATATCAGTGCTGCACAAAAGGCAGAACTAATGGCCGTTGATATTAATAGTTTTAAGGCACATATCTTTACAGGATAAAAGTGTTATTGGCTGCATTATTTTTTGCATTCAAATCATCATCTAACCAAATCCTTTTCAGATCCTGATAAAACCATACTTACTTCTAATCGAATACATCGCCTTACTCATTCAAGCCATACCACTTTTATAAGCGTTCTCTCTCTGACTGAGGAGCGTAATGTGGCTGGCCATCACTGCTGCTCATTCCAAAAAAAAAATAAAAACAATCCACTGCACTTTGTTTACAAGTTTGAAGACGTTTCGCTTCCCATTCAGGAAGCTTTTTCATTTCAAAATGTCAGAAATAGCGTTGAGTTTGAGGCTTTATACATTAGCCCAACAAAGTCTTGTTTTTTTTGTTTTGAAAACATGCAAGTTAAAACGGACGAACGGGTCCACCATTTTGGAATGGTGGTTGTTGGGCTTCTGTTGTTAGCCTGCAATGCCCCATACCTGTGTGTCTCTGAAAGGGAATTGTTGGCCTGGCTGAATAGGCGAGGTCTTCTGCTCCCCTGTAAAGGACCCCCATTCCAAAGGGGTGGACCCGTTCGTCCGTTTCAATTTGCATGTTTTCTAAGCAAATTGAAACGGATGAAAGTGCGTTTCAATTTGCTGTTAACAGGGGTATAAAGCCTCGAACTCAACACTATTTCTGAAATTTGGAATTGGCTGGATGGGAAGCGAAACGTCTTCAAACTTGGAAAGAAAGTCCAGAGGATTTTATTTTATTTTTTATTTTTTTGAATGAGTATGACCTGGTCGACCGAGAATTTTTACCAGCATAGCAAAGCGCTACTTAACGAGTCCATGCAGCATCTCAAACCAGAGCAGATAGAGAATGATCAAGTATTAAAAACATAATTAGATCTATGCCTAAAGAAAAGGAAAAAAAAAATCACAGCAATAAATGCTGTGGGTCGGTTTCTACGCTGACTGAGGCAGAGAGGTGATTCTCAGAGAGAGATCTCTACACAGACAGACCTGGGAAAAAAATATTTTACCACCGTGGCTTTTTATCTTATTTGTTGTATACTAACCCGTCTTCAAAGGTTTCCCATCTTAACCAAGACACTTGGTTGTGTAAAAACATGACCTCAGCATCTGTTTACTGTGAGCTCCTAAGTCTTTCTTCTGCACACAACCTTGGCCAATGAGTCTGATTCTGAAATATTTTGAACTCATTTCACTTTGTCTCTTTCACCCTGCAGCAGAGGACCAGCAGCAGGAAGAGTTCCTGAGCCTGTAGCTTGATCATGGAAATGCCTCGACCACACAGAACCACATGCAGATCCATTCTGGGTGCTTTGAACAGTCCAAACCAGCTCATTCTTGAGTCTGAGGGTTTTTCTGTGGTCGTTTTAGAGAAGAGCAACTCTGTCAGCGTCAAAGAGCTTCTATCAAGAACAAAGCAGAGCAAGCAAACCCACACATCATGTTGGGATGTTTGGTTTTGAGTCCAAATAGGAAATGGATTCAGTACAAGTTCTCTTTCAGGCCCTCAGAAGGACATTATCAGTAACATGTTACCATGTTTCCTTGTAAACATGTTTCCAATAAAACATTCCAATGGCATGCTAATATGTAAACATGTAACCGACTGACTTCTGCAAAACAATTTGTAAAAATGAAACTATGTTTTACACTCTCCATGTTTGCAGCATTTAAAAAATGAACCCAGTGATTTGAACAAAGGCTGCAACAAATGATTATTTTGTAAATCGACTAATCTGTTGATTATTTTTGGATTAGTAATTAGATAGCAAACAGCTCCTTGGATAGCAAACAAGTTCAGTTCCATTTATCCACTTACACATCACGCTAGCTCAATTCCTCGCCTCCTAGTGACAATCTATAGTACTGCTGCCCTCTAGAGGTAAACAAGCAAATCAACATGGCAGTGGCCGTAACATTTAGTAAGTTTGCAGAGAATCGGCGAAGAAGGCAGCCTTCGGTGAATTTACTTGGAAGAGTCGGCTTTTGGGGAGTGGATACGATAAACGATGGTCTCATCAAGGCTTACAGACGCAGGAAACAATTACCCCATTTACACTACCGTTGAAAAACCGTGCTGAGACCGGTCCGAGCTCAGTAACTGAGATAACTTATCGTGTGTAAATGGAAAGCAAACTGAACTGAACCGAGCCAGACACAACAGAACCGCGCTAACTGCAGACCAGTTCCAGAGGTGGGCTCAGTTTTTCCCTGGCTCGGTTCTCTGATAACAAGAGCGCATGAGCAGAACGCGTCATCTCCGTCTGGCTGCACATCCCGATTCACACTCCATTCCAGTAGTTGGCGGTAATGCCCCTCCAGAAACAGAAGAACAACTTCTTCTTCAACTATAAACAACAATCGAAATCTTTTCCACGCAACATTTTAAATAATGGCATTTTAAATAATGACACCGAAGTACAGCAATAATAATTCAGCATAACTTTGTCAATGTGACGGGCGCCGCCATTTTGAGTTGCTTGATTCCCTCCTTCGTCTTCTTTCTCTTGTGTTTTGGCGGTTGGCAAACAACTTTTGGTGCATTACCGCCACCAACTGCTTGATTTCCTTCTTTAATACTGGCCGTAATACCACAGATCGTCACTAGGAGGCAAGGAGTCGAGGAACCGAGATAGCGTGATGTAAATGGTCGTCAGAACCGAGCTCGACCTGGTTAACTGATCCGAGCTCGGACCGGTCTCGGCATGGATCGGTTTTTCAAGGGTAGTGGAAATGACAGACGATGAGGTTCATCACACTGCTAAGCAGCTCATCACTGGAAATTGTGTGGCACGGTAGGGAAACTAGGATTTACATGAATGTCTAAAATTTCCTGATTACAGAGGCTGACTGTAAGGATATGACGCGGTCTGCTCATGCGCTCCTTGTTACCCGAGAACCAAGCCAGAACCGAGTCCTACTGATCAACTAGTACCATGTTAGTGCAGTCTGGCACGGTCCAATTCAGTTGTGTGTACCATTTACACTCAACAGTTATCTTGGTTACCGTGATTGGACTGATTCAAAAGGGTAGTGTAAATGGGGTTATTGGCAGACAGAAGGGGGATTTTTTTATCTTAAATGCAAAATGTTTAAAATTTTTTTTCCTTTTTTTTACAATTTTGGCATATTTGCTGCTCAAGGTGGGTCACTCTGTCAGCCAAAGACACGTTTTACAGTCTCTATACTCAGCTTACGAGGAATCAATTACTAAATTAGTTGACGATTTTAGTAATCAAATATTTCAGCCCTAATTTGAACAATCACAAAAATATTCTTGTATTTTGGGTCAGGCTCGAAACTAAAGACTTCCAAACATAGTAGCTTCACTAAATGTTAGTGGAATTATGAATAAATACTTAGAGTAGGTCATTTCAATCTATAAAGGGAAATACAGCTCTACGTTTTGTTTTTTTTTCTTTAAAAAACTGTGTGGCCAGGAAAACGCTGTAGTGTTCCTCAGCCTGAGCTAATAATAAGCCTCTGGTTGCCTTATTGTTTAATGGGTTAAATGTTTTGCTGGAGTATCCTGTCCACACAGCATCCCAGCTTAGAAGAAAAGCAGGATCCTGTCTGAGGGCTACATTCATCCTGGTGTTGACAGACACATCCTGCGGGACGTTTGCACTCAATGTTTAGAGGAGAAACATGTCATTTAATTACAATTTGACTGATTTCATTAAAGGGGAACGCCGTTTTTTTTTTTTTCCATTGGACCCTTGATTTTACGTTATTACATCATGTTCTACTCACCCATATTAGTTTTGTGTCATTTGGAGCCGTTCTGAAGATATTCGGTTAGGTTATATCTTCAGATATTCAGATATTATATAAACAGTTTAGTTTGTGCCTTCAAGTTACTTGCCCATAGGCAAGTAACTTGAAGGCACAAACTAAACTGTTGCCCACAGGAAGTCGTTACTTGGATATAACCTAACAGAATATCTTCAGAACGGCTCCAAATGACACAAAACTTATATGGGTGAGTAGAACATGATGAAATAACGTAAAATCAAGGGCCCAATTTGAAAAAAAAAAAAACAGTTTTACCCTTTAGGGGTAAAAACAATTGTTTCTCTACAAGAAATGTTTTATTTTCTAGAGTTTCTCTTTATTGAACTTGATAAGAACTGAATCTTGACTGTCAGCTTTTTTTTTTCTTTAAAATGAGCGGTTATATTTTGAAAGTGTTAAATTGAGTGTTTTTATATACATGCCAGGTTATAGGCAATAAAGATAGAATCTAGTTTATCCCAGTGCTTTGACATTAAAAGAATCTCCAGCTGAAAGTCTATTTTTCGACTGAATCAGTTTCTCTGGTCAGTCTGGAGGGATTTTGTTTCAACAGCTGGAGAAATTTCAGGAGCTGTAGCTTCTTTCACCTTCATCTGAGTTTTGGTAACAAGGAAAAGGGATTTTTAATCATTTTATTCTCCAAAGGATGTGACAAATGATGGTTTTCATTTACTCATAACCATACAAAGCAATCCTTATTGAGCTGCATGGAAATGATGGAAGCAGAGCCTCGTGTCACACAAAGCCTGTTTTGTCTTCCGCCAGCGGACGGGTGGGATACTTCCACTGAACACTGAGAACAAAAACCTTCTCCATGTGTCATTGATGGCATCACCATATATATATAACACTCAGAGCTTCTTAAATAAGCACAAAGATGGCACCCATCCAGCTGCAGAATGTGAAACAATGTACTTCATTTTCTTAAATTCAGCAGATTTCTAAAAAAAAAAAAAAAAAAAAAGCCCTTCATGTTAAGAAAAGACCTTTGTTATACAACTGAAAACATTTCTTCTAATGCTCTTAAAATCACTGCTAATCGACCAATAAAAATCCATCGACAGCAGGCATCCCCATCAATACTAGCCTCAACTTCACCATCACTAACCAAGCAGGGGGGAGTTTTTTTTTCTGGAAGAAACTCGTTTCTGGGATTCTGACTTTTCAAAACCAATCAGGGCCACATTTTTTTTGTGGTTCTAAATAAAATACAGATTTAAACTTTTGGAATCTGACTGCGGTCTGAACAGCAAAGTGACCCACACTGAAATTAGCATGATGATGACGTCACTCTGTACTGACAGCACAGGGGGAAAAGAAAACTGTTGCCGTTTCTCAATTCACAAGAATGCCAGTACGGACTCCGGTCCGCGCCAAGTATGTTCTTGAGAACACAGGAAAGTCTGGACTGCGGGAGAACAGGAGCACGCAGCATAAATATGGGTTAATTGAAACAGAAGCGTACTGATGACGTCACCACACGCTCAGCTCATCTGGAGCTGCATTTCACCTCCTGACTCTCTATGTAATAATGAATGATTACTTTTTTAATTTAGTGGGGGAATAATAATCCACACAGTCAGATAAACACAAATGAAAAAAAAATAATAAATCGCCATCAGAGCCAGTGGTCCAATGCTGAGCGAGGGTCGCTGCAGACGGGCTGTGGTTAGACCTGGCTGCCATTACCCTCTTAGCTCCGCTGGTTGCCGCGGTCCTCTCAACTTGGGATTTTTTTTTTTTTTTTTATTATTACGCATTAAATCAGTAAATGGGCCATTTAG
Source organism: Cyprinodon tularosa (assembly GCF_016077235.1). NCBI lineage: Eukaryota > Metazoa > Chordata > Actinopteri > Cyprinodontiformes > Cyprinodontidae > Cyprinodon > Cyprinodon tularosa. Next base: position 714,697 of record NW_024038819.1, read on the forward strand.
TGTATTTCAGAGGTATAATTTTCTCGACTCAAATTATCTTAAAATGTAGTTTTATTGAACAACAGCAACAGAAAAGTGAGCTTTTAACTTAATCTTCTGAGATCTGTGAGCGCTCCATTGAAAGCTGTTGCTGCTGCAGTGCATGCTGGGACAGCTGTCAATCTGGAGAACGGCTGTCGCTACCCGATCCGTACCATCAGCTCATTTGCGCCTGCGCGAACAGAATAACTTCCGGGTCGCCAAAAAATATTGTAATTACGGTACTGAAAAATTTTTATTTACATCCTTAAATAATTAAAGAATACTAAACTACATCGTAAAGACAATATTGAAGACTTTTCTGGAAGAAATGGATGCTTTTTAAATTCAATCCATTGTATTGCTTGACGTCATTTTTCTGGAATAAAAATCCAAATTTTCGGGAAATGTTCCCTTATCAATGAAAAACTGCAGGTCACGAAAGGTAGCAAATGAATCCATTGTGGGATCAGTACTGCTAGAGTGCATAGTTAAGTACAGAGTAAATCAAATATTTAAACAAATTTAAATATATACGCTGTGTGACGTATATTTGCGCATGCTCAGAGCAGTCAAAGTAACTATCACAAGGAGATTGAACTTTTTTATTTATTTCTGTTTTTTTATTTTTAGAAAATGCAATATTGACGAAAATACAAAGATATACAAAAAGAAACTCATGCCTCTAAAAAATACAAAAGAATAAAAAAGTAAGAAAAAGGAAATATTGCCACCGGAAGTTATTTTGTTTGCGCACGCGCAAATGAGCTGATGGTACGGATCGGGTAATGACAACGGACAAGTCTGCTCTGATGCATGCTGGGTAAAGAGGGAGGGGCGTGAACAACATCCGGGGACTTTGTCCGATCTCGGCCTGCTGTTCGTGTGAATAGGAACAATACTAGGGCAGAGGATGATGACGTTTCACAAGCACATGAGAACGCACAAGTACACATTGAAAAATGGCCTATTACTACAGAACAAACATGGAGGACAGCATAGACAGAGGTGTACAGTGGAGGGAAAACGGAATGTGGGAATTAATAAATATTTTTTGGGTAAATCCAACAATCGGGTCATATGGTAACAGGTGAAATAACTACGACGCTGCACCACACATTTCTCCAACCGCTCCTCCAAAAAGAATAGTTAATAGTTTAGCTCTTTGTCCTCTGTCTCCTTTTCTGCATCATCTGCTGTATCATCCGCCTACCTGCACTCCTGAACAACATCGACATGTTATTGGTTTCTGTGGCTCACTTCAGGGAAACAGTTTGAGAAAAAAATCATAGTTGAGAGCTAAGACCTGCAGATTGAGCCCAGCCTTTGGAGCACTTTGGTGAATAAGAAATTGCTCAGCATATCACTGGACCAGGCCTTTTTTTTTTACTCACTCCACACTATGAAATAAGGGATAAAAGTATGCATCGTTCATACTGATATGGTATAAGGTCAATATCTGCGTCCGTCAAAACTCAATGGTGCAATACCAGGATTTTAAATAAAAAGTAGTATCAAGATATGCCTTGTTTCTATGTTAGTATTTAGAAGGTCTGACATCTAGAAACAGAAACCATTACAACTAATAGGATGATTGGTAGTCCACTAATTGTGGTGAACTAGTAACAGGTTAGGTAACCATACTAGGATTCTGGAAAGACAGGCTAACTCGGAAACCCCACATCCTCCGTATCCGCCCGCTCTGCTCCAGACTGCCTGCCCTAATCAAAGCCTACAGCCTCCGCTGTTCCTCCCGTCTTGCTCCACCCCGATTTCCTCTGAGCTCGAGAAGAGCATGCGCAATATTATTGTTAAATTCATATTTTTTCTATAATATATAAGAATTATTCTCTAATTTGTGGTTCCCGATCTATTGTTACTATATTTTAATTTGACAAACCGGATCACCTCGCTGTTCTTTTTCCTGTTTGGTGCGATTGCAGAGCAAAAACGGACAGAGAAGACGTACATGGACAGTGACGTGCGGAGGAGTAACGTTGGATGTCATTGATTAACATGACAGACGTACGTGAGCGGGGCAGGGTGGTGACGGAGGATGTGGAATCTGGGGGTAAATGTTCACCGTTAGAGGCAGAAGGACTGGAAAGCTCCTATAGTTTCCTTCTACTGGTGGTAAGGACAGAAGTCTGATCTTCAGAAGGTTTGCTGGTCTTAAAAAAGGAGAAAACGTTGTTCCATAAGCAGAGCAGATCTTCCAAGGAGGTGCAAAGTACTTAAAGATGAAGTTCTGCAAACACCGTCAACAAACCTTTTTTTTTATGTGTTGCCTGTATCATTAGGCAGATCGAACTCTAATGACTAAACTACAGAAATTCATATTAGGAAGTTATGCAAATGTAAACATTTACTACGTGCAAACTGATTTTCCAAACCAGAAACTTAACTGCAGCTTTTTTAGTTCTACACAAAGTCAGCCAGAAAATGTCAACATATTTGGACCTTCAGAAATAACAACAGCAGAATATTAATAGAGAAAAAAGAACAGGAAAAAAACAACTTTTTCAGCTTTTGTATTTCATCATTATTATTATTTGATAATTTTATCTTTCATAACTTTCTTATGCAAACTGCTCTATATTATTGTACCTTTAATTTTTTTATTGCACATTCAATTTAGCACCCAATCTTCTCAATTTATGAAGATCAGGCCCTAGATAACTTCATAAATACTTTGCCTGCTTTGTGGTGAAGAAGCAGAGCTGTCAGAGTGATGCAGTTAGTCCCAACCTATTAGATAAACGCCAATAGTGCATTAAAGCTAACTTTAAAAGCACTTATAAAGTGCAAACTAAACCGCATGTTCCCTGTTGTGGTTAAACTATCACTACCTGCAGCCGCAGATATATAAGCAACCAAATCAGGTTCATAGCAAAATGGCTTTAAGAGTAATTCAACTCTTAAACTACGGAAGAGGATTAGGGCCACTGTACAAAAAAAAAAGTTAACTGAGTTTTACATTTTATTTCAGTTTAGTATGGGAAAAAAGTCAGAGTTTTGACTTTAATCTCAGAATTCAGACTTTTTTTATTGTCAGAATTCAGTCAGAATTCTGAGATTAAAGTCAGAATCCTGAGAAAAAAGTCAGAATTCTGAGATTAAAGTCAGAATCCTGAGATTAAAGTCAGAATCCTGAGAAAAAAGTCAGAATTCTGAGATTAAAGTCAGAATTCTGAGGAAAAAAGTCCGAATTCTGAGAAAAAAGTCTGAATTCTGAGAAAAAAGTCTGAATTCTGAGAAAAACGTCAGAATTCTGAGATCAAAGTCAGAATTCTGAGATTAAAGTCAGAATCCTGAGAAAAAAGTCAGAATCCTGAGAAAAAAGTCAGAATTCTGAGATTAAAGTCTGAATTCTGAGGAAAAAAGTCCGAATTCTGAGAAAAAAGTCTGAATTCTGAGAAAAAAGTCTGAATTCTGAGAAAAAAGTCTGAATTCTGAGAAAAACGTCAGAATTCTGAGATCAAAGTCAGAATTCTAAATTAAAAGTCTGAATTCTGAGAAAAAAGTCAGAATTCTAAATTAAAAGTCTGAATTCTGAGAAAAAAGTCAGAATTCTAAATTAAAAGTCCGAATTCTGAGAAAAAAGTCCGAATTCTAAATTAAAAGTCTGAATTCTGAGAAAAAAGTCAGAATTCTGAGATCAAAGTCAGAATTCTGAGATCAAAGTCAGAATTCTAAGAAAAAAGTCAGAATTCTGAGGAAAAAAAGTCAGAATTCTGACTTTTCCCCCCATACTAAACTGAAATAAAATTTAAAAATCAGTTAACTTTTTCTTTTTTTTTTCCAGTGGCCCTAATAATCTCCGGTATTAAACAGTCATACGCTGAAAGAAAATATGTATTATCTACACAATGTGTGTAGATAATACATGATATGAGAAATTGCCTTTTAGCTCAAATTGAACAGAATTTAAATTAAAACAGATCAAGGTTTCTCGTGAAAGCAGGTATCAGGTCTCAAAGGTAAAAAAAAAAACAGCACCATTATTATGTCTTCCTGAGGTGACTTCATCTTAGGGAGGACGTTCCTGTGATGGAAGTGTATTGAAGTGATTCGTTTTGAGTTAACATCATTGCAGAATAAAAAACAAAGGAAGCAGAACTAACACAGTTTTATTTTCAGTGTGCTAACTATGCTAAGAATCAATCCACATGTTTCCCCTAATCTAAAGGCTGAACTCATTTCTTCCCTCCTGCCGGAGGAGTAGAAGCACGTTCTAAGGTCAGTCCCCAAACCCACATTAAGAACAAATCTGCTTACATGTCTGGCCTCCCTGCGCAGCCCCTCGATGTTCCTCAACCAGCAGCGGCTCAGCTCGCTCAGCTCCAGGATGGGCTGCACCTTCAGCCTCACCGTGTCTCCTGACTGACGGATCATCTCAACGATCTCGTCGCGGCTCTTGTTCTCCACGTTCCGGCCGTTTATCTCCACCAGCCTGTCGCCAGGCACCAGTCCGAGCGCCAGGTCCTTGGTGCCGGCACCAGGCTCTGCAAAGTGGACCACCCGTCTGTAGACTCCTCCATCAGGGCTGCGGTCCAGCATAGTGGTGCGGCGCAAAGAAAAGCCAAAGTCGCCGGTGTTGCGCCGCTGCAGTTCCAGCTCCCGTGTTTCTGGGGCACTTGGTGCCACCACAGCAGGCAGCTGCAGCGCTGCAGGAAACACCTTATCCACCAGCTCAGGGATGAAAACCTTTCTGGGGTCGGCCGCCTCTGGTTGACCCCTCTGGCTGTGTTTGCGCAGCATATTGAAAACCTTGTTCTCCACCTGCGGCGACGGGGCAGCAGAGTTCTGTCCGGAGGGAGTGGAGCCCTCTGATGGGCTCTCCTCCTTGCTCCTCTGGGAGAAGGAGAAGCGTTTCATCATTTGCCCCATCTGAGACGAGTTCTGCTTTGAATGAGAACCAAAGTGCGCCACGCGATCCCGCACCGAGCTGCGGTGTCCATCCTTTTCTCCTTCACCTCTCTGCTCATCAGTGGAGCTGGCCACACTAATCTGGTCGTCCAGAACCACGCTGCTTCGGTTGCTGACGTTATCCGACTCGATGTCGGTGAGCGAAAGCTCGGTGGTGCTGGCCACTTTGATGGGAATGGGGTTGGAGATCTCCACTTTGGTCTTGGACTCTCGTTTAGCCTCTCTCTTCAGATTGAAGAAGCCTCGTCGCACGCTCATCTCCTCCAGGCTGCGCAGCTCTGCAGCAGACATCCTGTCATTTTTACCCTTCTTCTCTTTCCTGCTGCCTTCCCTCTCTTTATCCTTCTTCATCAAGTTAAACATGGCGGCTATCTAAATCCCCCCAAAGAGACGGAGTTACGAGTCCAGAGCCGTGTTTCCCAAAGGGAAAATCCCCTGAAGAGGGAGATAGGAATAACAACTGTAAAACAAACAAATCACTGCATTCCTTCATTTAGTTTAAAAAAAAACAAGTTTCTTTCTAAATATTTAGAGAAATTAATGATTTAATGATTCTATAAATTAATGATTCTTTTCATAGCTTGGTTTCAGGGTCTAAATGAAAATAAAAAAAACACTTTTTATCTTAACAGAACAAAAGAACGGGTTTGTTCCGCTCGCCTGCAGAACCAAAGTACCTTCTAACAGAACATGTACCATGAGGCCTTCATGGGATTATTACTACAACCAAATTCCATGTGCAGAAGAGCTTTAAGAGCTGACGTACAGCTCTGGCAGCATAACGCCTCCAAAACATCCCAGTTTAAAGAAACGAAAGCGAGGCTTCATCCAGAGGTTCGCCCTCCAGAGGGCCGACACGAGGCAGCGGGCAAACTGATGGCTGCATCTACAAAAATGGGTCAGCTGCAGCCGGTCGATGATCCGCACTCTGTGAAGGTTAGCTCTGTGTGCCATGAGGCCAAGGAGAAGCTAGGAGGAATGTCCACTTTAAAACATCTCAAAACAAAAGCAAAGCCTCCAGAGAACTGACCTCCCAACATGTTCCCAAAGCATCAGAACATGCAGCACTCCCAGGAATGAGCAGAAATATAAGACGTCCGTCTCTGACCGCACGGACCTCAGCTCACAGGTTAGAGGTCATTAATCCACACGCACTGTTTGCTGGAGAGGACGTCTCCCTTACAATGGAGACAGTTTTGGTTCATGAAGCAAACTAGGACTCTGCGAGGTCCAGGCACTCAGGACCCGAGTGGAGACTTCTGGGTCGGAAATTCTGGTAAGCAGCACAGAGTTCCTGTGGTTTTAGTTCACCTGGGGACCAACTGGTCCTGCACTGATCTGGAAGGCATTACTGTGGTTTAAGAAGGTTTCCAGAACCTTCTATAGGTGGAAAGATGTCAGTTTCCTATTGAGAAACAGTCCTGGAGGTTTTTCAGCCCGGTTTGTTCCTGGGAGCCCTCTGTGCTTCACCATATGGTTCTAACACTGTGTAAAAAATCTTGGTGTTGTTTTTAATCAGGACCTGTCATTTAAACCCCATATATAAGAGGTTTCTAGAATTTCCTTCTTTCATCTGCACAATCTTGCAAAAATTACAAATATCCTGTCCAGGGGTGATGCTGAGAAACTAGTCCATGCATCTGTTACTTCAAGGCTGGACTATTGTAATTCTTTACTATCAGGAAGTCCACAAACTGTAGTTAAAAGCCTTCAGCTGATCCAAAATGCTGCAGCCAGAGTTCTGATGAAAATTAAAAAGAGAGATCATATCTCTCCTATCCTGGCTTCTCTTCATTGGCTTCCTGTTAAATCCAGAATATAATTTAAAATCCTCCTTCTCACATATAAAGCCTTAAATGGCCAAGCTCCATCTGATATCAGAGATCTGATTGTTCCTTATGTTCCTAACAGAGCACTTCGCTCTCAATCTGCAGGTTTACTAGTGGTTCCTAGAATTTCTAAAAGTAGAATGGGAGGCAGATCTTTTAGTTATCAGGCTCCTCTCCTGTGGAACCAACTACCAGTTTTAGTCCGTGAGGCAGACACCCTGTCTACTTTTAAGGCTAGGCTTAAAACTTTCCTTTTTGATAAAGCTTCTAGTTAGAGTGGCTCTGTCTCCTTGAACCCCAGTCGGCCTCAGCAGATGGCCGCTCACACTGAGCCTGGTTCTGCTGGAGGTTTCTTCCTGTTAAAAGGGAGTTTTTCCTCTCCACTGTCGCTACAAGTATGCTTAGTGTGAGGGATTGCTGTCGAGCTGATGCAATCAACTGGTTTCCTTAGATAGGAAACTTTGAATCAATTTGACTGGATGATCTGGCTGAACTTAAGATGACACGTGTTGTTAATTGGCGCTATAGAAATAAGCTGAATTAAAATGTAATTGATCCAGTTGATATAGGATGGATGGGAGTTGTTTTACTGTTATTCAGCTTTTGTTCCTCATATGGTTCTTTTTTTTTTATGAAGAAGTTCATTTGGTCAGGGGATACCATTTGGAATAACCTCACAACGTTTCTTTTCCGGGAAGATTTTTTTATTATTATTATTATAGGTTTTATTTCAGTCTTGTGGGAACCTGTTTGCTGCCATTGACAAACCAGAATTCTCCAACAGAGACAAATGAAGGATATTTCTATTCTCTTCTATTCAGGTTGCTGTCAGTTTCAGAGATAATATGGCTTCAATCAAAATAACATCCCTACACTGCAAAAACTAATCTAAGATTAAATAAAAAATGTCCTAAAATGAGTGAAGTTTCCCTTAATTTGAGCATGTAAGTAGGATGATCTGCTAATGTAATTAGTATTATTGCCCTTTAAAAAGATAATTAGACAGTATGCACTTGAAACAAGATGAAGTTTGTTTTCTTGTCTTATTTTTAACAGAAATTATATTATTCCATTGGGAAAGTGTTTTAAAAGCTCAATTTATGAGAAAAATACACTTATTTCAAGAAAATGTTGCTCACTTATGCTTCCGTTTTTGCAGTGGGATCCATATTTCTAGAGTTGACATTTGTGGTAAACCCAGTTGGTTCAGGTTCAGCAGCAGAGCCGGCTGCAGAGATTCATGTTCAGGTAGTAAAACTCGCAGACTAAAGGCGTCTAGATCTGAATGTTGGATTCGTTAAATGTTGAAGGAAAAGTCCGGTCAGCAAGGAATAACCAATGGATCGTTACCTATACCTAACATTAATACATTCGCAATGATTTAATGAAGTTAGCAATAATCAGTAAAAAAATAAAAACAACTATTATCTCCCTGTCTGGGAGCGGCCATTTTTGCCCAAATATAGTAACACCTCCCTCCTGCCATCTTCCAGCAGTGACGTCACGGTGCGGTAAGCCTAGCGCCATTCTCCCCGCTTTACAAGCAAAATCAATGGGAACTACTAGACACATCTGCAATCAACAACAATTATTGAAGATTTCCAGAGGACTTCACCATTGAAATTCACCAGAGCTATAGTGAAACTGACAATGCCCACGTGCATGGCAGCTGGATGCTGGAATACATCGGGGAAAAGTGAAAAAAAAAAACCGAGTTATTCCACCTTTCTGATTCCTGATCCTCCACGGACGGGTTGGTCGTTGGATCGCCAACTTGAAGAGGGAGGATTTGCCATCGAACTTCTGGCCAGAGAAAAAAACCGTAATATGTAGCCAACATTTGGAAGAAGAATGTTTTCAAGATGACTTGGATAATAGCGCGTTGTGACAAACACCAGATACAGCACTGGGACTTGATCAACAGCCGATACCGCACCGTGACGTCACAAACCAGTAGGTGGCAGTAGTGTTCTTTGACAAACGTGGATTAATTAAAAACACTTACCATTTATTGAACAGTAATTATTTCATATTTAAAGTACTTGTATGACCGGACTTTTCCTTTAATAAACATTTAATAACAGGATGGTCTGACCTTTAGCTCATCTCGATTTACCGTAGTTCTCCATTCCTACCCTGATCTATGGTCATGACCAAGAGAACAAGATCCCGGATCCAAGCGGCTGAAATGAGTTTTCTCCGTAGTGTGTCTGGGCTCTCCCTTAGAGATAGAATGAGGAGCTCAGTCATCCAGGGAGGACTCAGAGAAGAGCTGCTGCTCCTCCACATCGAGAGGAGCCAGTTGGCTCGGGCATCTGATTAGGATGCCTCCTGGACGTCTCCCTGGTGAGGTGTTCCAGATACGTCCCACCAGGAGGAGGCCAAAAGGGAGAGCCAGGACACGCTGGAGGGACTTTGTTTCTCGGCTGGCCTGGGAGCGCCTTGGGATTCCCCCGGAGGAGCTGGACCAAGTGGATGGAGAGAGGGACGTCTGGGCCTCCCTACTGAAGCTGCTAAGAGGGAGGGAGGGATGGAGTGATGTTGGAGGTGGTTCATTGTAAACCTTTTAACCACATCCACTGATTCTCCAGAAACAGATGAAACTCTTCCTCAAACCCAAAGATTTCAGCATCACTGGATTTTATTTTAATCTCAATCCGTTCCAGATTATCCACTTCAGGATAATCTGGACATATTGGATATAAAAGCCTCAGATTCCTCCTCCTGATGAGAACTGATGGAACCAAACCTCCTCTGGATGAATGAGGCAGGAGGCTGATGTGGTCCAGCCTTTAATGAGTCACAGACAGCAGTAGCAGCAGCAGGGGCCCTTCCAGCTCAGATTAACACCCAGTCCTGGTCCCCATCCAGAGGAAGAGGTGTCCAGGGTTCAGTCTCCTCCTTAAAGACTCTCCCTTTCTGCACTGAATGGGTTCAGAAGCTAAGCTGGAGGAACAGAACCGGTCCAACGCTAACATAGGTGGAGCTTTAGGCTACACTAGCAAGCTAAGCTGCTGTTTGTTCGGCTTGTCTCGGTTTTATGGGATTGCTGTTTGGCTCGGGAAGAAAAACACAACAGAAGTAAATCCTTACAGGAGTTTTAGGCTCTCGCTTTACTGTATTTTAAGCAGTTAACCAGCTAACAGTCATAATTGGCTCAACACACAGCATTAGTAGTTTGCCCTCATTTTTTCCTAAGCCGACACTGAAACCAAACACCGGGAGAGAGTTAAAAAGCTCCGGCCTTAACACCGCGGGTTCCTACCTTCCTGGATTCCCTCACTGCGAGTATAAAGTCACCATGAGGTAGAAAATACTCACTGTTGTCCAACAGAGCTGGTGCCTTGCTTATGGGCGCAGCTAGGTTCGTAGGGAACACAAACCACAGCCTGTAATAACCAGCAGCTCCCTGTTCAGCCTTCATACAACACAGGAGGAGTCAACCTGCGCCCCCTGCTGGTCATCCGACAAAACTACATCAACCATCTGAGCGTCAGACTGAACTTTTAGTTCTTTGCAAAGATCCGGATCATTTCACGCAACCAAGCGGTTCTTCTTTCTTTAAATGGATGTTTTTGACCGGCTTTGTGGTGCATTGGGTGGATCAAATAGTTTTAAGTTATTGTCACATCAGAGGACAGCTTTTAATAATGAGTCATGGGATTTCATGTTCAACTTCATTAGTATACGTCTGTTCCACCATAAATCATTTTTATGCATCTGCCTTTCCCGCTGGTTTTTAACACAGCCTATAAATACATGTTTCATCCTGTCCACAGTAAACACGTCAACCTTCATCTTTTTAAGGATTTATTTAACCCTTTATGCCCACATCTGACATCTTTCAGCAGGGTTACCAATCTACTTGCTCTGGAGAGCAGAGTTCGCTGCTTTTATATGTCTTGACCAAAGTTTCCAGAAGCAGAGAAAAGTCGCTACATTTGGAGCTAGGCGCTTTTTTAAATTAAAAGTTTTAGAGGGGTCTGAAAAATTGCTAAATATAGCGACTAAAGCGCTAAGTTGGGAAAACTGTTCTTTGCAACATTTGTTTTCAAATGGTTTGCTGCTGCCTGTTTGGACCTTTCTGAACATGTGCAGCACATGGACTGATCCAATATGGTGGATACTGAAGGTGGGGGGATTGAGACAAACTTAATATTATCAGCATTCTGATGGCATTTTAATGAAAGTATTTTTATCAAAAACATAAATAATGTGCACAAATGAGCAACAGCTGTATTAACCATACAGGACATGTTAAAGAAGTTTTATGGGGCCCTCAGGAACCTGGGGCTCTAGGCAACTGCATAGTTCTGCCTAATGGTAAATCCCCCCTGCTCCTCCTTATCATCTCTTCATCCCTCTGTGTTCTACATACCCAAGACATTGTTATTACCCTTTCTCTTTCATTGTAATAAATTTAATTACTAAATCTACAGTAGTGCTGCCCCGTTTTGAAAATCTATTTTCTTATTTCCAGCCACCCAGCATGAGCTCAGGTTTATGTTTTTTCTGCTCTCTACACTAGAAAAGGTTAAAATGACCTCCAAAGCAAACTTTTAAAACTCAGTCCATACAATTTTATATATATCTTTTATTTATCTGTGCAAAAAATTTGAAACAAATTTCAACAGTTTTCCGTGCATTACCCTTTAAAACCCTCCTTGAACCCCAGTCCGACTCAGCAGATGGCCGCTCACACTGAGCCTGGTTCTGCTGGAGGTTTCTTCCTGTTAAAAGGGAGTTTTTCCTCTCCACTGTCGCTACAAGCATGCTTAGTGTGAGGGATTGTATTTGAGTCAATGAGTAGATGCAATCAACTGGTTTTCCTTAGATAGAAAACTTCATCAACTTGACTGGATGATCTGGTTGAACTGTAAAGTGACTTGAGATGACATGTGTTGTGAATTGGCGCTATAGAAATAAACTGAGTTGAACTGAAAACAAAATGATAAAATGTAAAGAAAGAAGGCAGTGAATAGTGGGATTTACATTAACAGTGAACTACACAAATATCTTACATTTGACACAAATGACATGTACCTCTCATAGAAATAGACTGTAAAGAAGCTAACAGCTAACAGCTAGGCTTTTATTAATATGGGGGTCTTTCTTACTTTTAACTCTAAGCTCCCAGAGGAGCTTAGAGTTGTGAATCGTAACTATCATTTTAACTTCAAACAGTATTGGCTGTTTTCTCCTGTTCCTTTTCTTGGGCTTTCTCTTCCTCATCTACTAGTTCTTAGGGGGATGATAGAAGACATAAGGCATGGATAAAAGCCACTGTCTTGTACAGAGTGAGAATGAAGATTTTTTTTTATTTTTAATATACATTGTGGGTAAGTATATAGCCTGAAATTAAATGTTATTAATCAATGTATGTTTTTCTTTTGTATTGATTAATAATTTAGGTTTACTTATAGGTTTATTTACAACATACTCATTCTGTTAAACTTTTTCTGCTCCTTTAAAAATCTATCATTATAAATCTTCCTTCATGCTCACATTTCAGACAGTCTAATATAAAATGTTTGTCTTTTTTATTTTCTAAAGTGTAAATTTAATTTCTATTTGCCTAATCTCAGACTTCATAATACATTTTCTTTTCTTCTCTTTACTCCTGTTAATATTTATTTTTTAATTATCCAATAAAGCCAACTTCCTTTTATTTTCCCATATCAATGTTTCTTTCATTCTTTCTTCAGTTTTTTATCAATGAAACCTAACTTAACTTAAACCTAACTCTCTGATTAAGTCATATCTCCTTCTCCCTCATGTTGTACCAACTACATGTAATAGTGCCTTAGAGGGGGTGCATACAGAATAATTGCCCAAGGCCCCCCTTAGCTGACTCATGTCCACGTGGAGGAGTGGTGCCTCTGCTCTGAGCCCCTCCCAATCTCCTCACCTCATCCCTAAGGTAGCACCCAGCCACCCTGAGAGGAAAGCTATAGGTGAGGGTAGAAAGAAGGACTGACTGGTAAATCAAGAGTTGATCCAAAAGGTGCATCTCTCTCTTCACTACAACCAACCAGTGCAGCATCTGCATTGCTGCAGCCACCAACCATGACCTCTGAACTTTGTCTTTGCATTTTCCACTCCAGTGGATGTTTGTTGGTCTTTGAGGATGTCAGCTAGAACCATGTCACCTGAAAACTGCAGAGATCAAATCTGCTGGACCCCAGACCAGGTCCCCTCCATCTCTTTGCAGCACCTTTGCAGGACCAGTGATGGAGGGAAGACCTGCCAGAGTAGAAACACGCATGGGAACAGGTCTGACCTAACTAAGGCTGAGAGACAGGGGACTAGACAGTGTTTATAGGAAACTCCAGGGGATATGTTAAATGCTTCTTACAAAGCACTTTTATAGCAAGGCAAACACTCATGACCCTTGAGTACCTTGTAGTAGAGCATGAAACGGACCTTGAAAGTCAGCCCGAAACCGACCCCAGTCCGAAAGAACCAGGCCCGTGCCCGGCCCAGCCCGTTATGATTGACAGCTTCGTAGAGCCCGACCCGTTTGCAGCCCGACATTTTTCAATTGTGCGCATTAAGGGCTAATCTCCGTTTCACTTCTGTAACATCCATTTTGCATTCATCCCGTATAGATCGAACGTTATCACATGATCATTTATTTGCCGCGCATATAACGGTTTAAAGCCCGAGCCCGGCCCGGCCCGAATGAAATAATAAAAAGTACAGCCCGAACCCGCCCGAACCCGGCAGGACCTCTCGGGTCCCGTCGGGTTCGGGCTAATATTCCCTGCTCTACCTTGCAGTAAAGGGTGTAGAGGTGGCCCTGCACTGATATAATTATCCTGGGTAGATTATGTGCAGTGATTCTATCTTAACCCTACCCTACATCTGCTAGGTGCATATTTAAGCCTGACATCTATTCCAGCGAGACTGTCTTTTTTTCTGGACATCCTCCCAGGATTTCTGGGAATTACTCCCCTCTGTCCTAAACTCTTGACTTGTTGGCACCCCATGGCCCTCTGTGCATGACTTCCTGCATATTAGTTGGCTAAGGCTGATTGAATTAAGTTTATTTTTTGAGGTTGTATCAAAAAAGTTAAAAAACAATCCAGTGGACGTTGTTTCCAACTTTGAAGACGTTGAAACGGGTCCACCCCTTTGGAATGGGGGTCGTTTGGCTTCTTTTGTTAGCCTGCAATGCCCCATACCTGTCTATGTTTCTGAAAGCGGTTTCGATAAAGGAAATTGTTGTCCTGGCTGAAAGGGCAAGGTCTTCTGTTCCCCTGTAAAAGGCTTGGGTTCGCAATTTAATTCAATTCAGTTTATTTAGCACCAATTCACAACACCATCTCAAGTCACTTTACAGTTCACCAGATCATCCAGTCAAATTAAAGTTTTCTCTCTAAGGAAAAGCAGTTGATTGCATCGACTTATTGACTCAAATACAACCCCTCACACTAAGCATGCTTGTAGCGACAGATGAGAGGAAAAACTCCCTTTTAACAGGAAGAAACCTCGAGCAGAACCAGGCTCAGTGTGAACGGCCATCTGCTGAGGCTGACTGGGGTTCAAGGAGACAGAAGCAGAGATACAAAAAGCAACAGTAAAAGGCGGCCCCATCCAGGAAACACACAGCCAGGCACACAATCTCTGAGCCAGCTCCCATGTCAGAGGATGAAGAGGGCACACCCAGCCAGTCACAGAAACAGGTCTACACTGAAAAACAGACAGATCTCCAACATCTATAAACAACGGTGTTGATGGCAGCTGATATTTCCCTCCAGGATGGTGTCCTAGCAGAACAGGAACAGACAAGGCAAAGCTATGAGAAAAAGCAGAGGCAGCATAACATTAAAGATTGAACTAACAGATTCTGCAGAGTGAGAGAATAGAGCGAGAATGAAGCAGAATAAAGAGGGGTCCCTATGTCCTCCAGCAGTCTAAGCCCATAGCAACATAACTATACAGTTAGCTATGATAGGGACCAACTCAATCTGTTTTTTAAGGTTGTTCCCCTCAGATTAATATAGTTGAGGCCCCATGTGCTGCTGCTCTCACCCAGTCTCACCATCAGCCCCGCAGTTCTCTGCTGCTGGGTGTCTATAAAACCAGGAGATGAAGATCTGAGCCCAGCTGAGCCTCAGCTCTGACCTCACCCAGTTCATCTACATACTGTTTTCCACTCTGAAGGGTATAGTTAATGTGTGTGAACCAATGTGCATCGGAGAAGGAAAACATGTATGCTCTTGCGAATGTATGTGGAGGAATGTGGCTTGTCTGGGTGTTTAAGAATAGCTGTGAGGAATGTTAGACTCGCAATGTTGTTGACTCCCTCAGATTGAGCTGAGGGAGTATTTTTCTCCCTGAATAGAAAAGCTGAAGCTCTGAAAACACACCTAACCTGAATCACAGCATTCAAGACCAGTTCAACTTTATCATTTATTATTTAGCTTTGTGGCAAATATGAGCTGGAAATAAATTTCTAAAGTCAATTCTGTGGAAAGTCACACACTTCCACACCTTATTCAGCAGGAGTTACCACCTTAATATATGTCCAGGATGTGTCTCTATAAGAGGGGAAGTGTGAATGAAACGCAGGCAAATCATACAGCAGGTATTCAAGAAGAGTTGCCAGAATGTTCTCGTGAAATGCTCTACAGCCTCAGTTTGTTGCAGCCCTGAATTATAACTTTTTTGTCAGTGTCACAGGATACAGTCATGTCAGTATTTTGATTTGGTCACAAGCTAGTAGTTAGTTTGTTGTTGTTCTGAACCAGTGGAACAGAAGTCTTAGGATGGGGGCGGGAAAAGATCCAGCACTAAACTGCAACATCAAGCACATTTTGTACATTTTTCAAATGGTTACTTTGTTTTAGTTAGATCCTAACTTCTCAGTATGTCTCCTTACACTGTAAATTTCCTTTTACTGTGAAGTTTCTAACTCTTTTTACCCGGTTTCAGATTTGTGTACATCTGCATGCTTACATTACTCTCACCCTTTTCTTATACTCTGTATGCCTTCACCTTCCAATACAAAACAGACTCCTGTTATTTGCAGAAATACTCAGATGACTCTGTTGTCTTTGATTGTGTCAGATATTAGACAGACAAACTTTATTGTCATTTTGTACACACAGGGTGTATAAAAAATGACATTTCGTTCAGTACAGCTTACAAGATATTTCCATTTCTGTAAGTGCAACAGTGAAAAAATTTAAACATGGTGATCAGATGTAAACATAAGACTGAGATATGATTTACAGTTTTCCAACATTCAGCGCTTTTTTCCTCTGTTTTAACAATCTGTCCGTGAACTTCTGTAGAACCTCAGGAAATTATGTTAAAAAGAACTGCTAAAAAAAAACTCTAAATCATGTCAGACTGCATCACACTGATAACGCCAAAC
This sequence comes from Cyprinodon tularosa, assembly GCF_016077235.1. NCBI lineage: Eukaryota > Metazoa > Chordata > Actinopteri > Cyprinodontiformes > Cyprinodontidae > Cyprinodon > Cyprinodon tularosa. The sequence goes on from NW_024038819.1 coordinate 730,855, forward strand.
CAAAAATACTGCATCTTTGCACCATATATATCCAATGCTCTGAACTTCCATATCAATCCGTTTTTTTGCACCATGGTTTTTCACAAACACTGTTTACATTTAAACGCTGCTGCACTTTAAGGCATCGAAACGTCCATTTACTGTCTGAAAAGCTGTACTAAAAAAAATTCATTTTGTTTTCACTCAGTGTATACCAAATAATAAAAGTCATTGTGATCAACCTTGGGATTATCAGACTGATGAATAACCTTATCTACAGCTACAATAACTCATTGAAAACTATTAGAGTTACAACAATATTCAGTTTTTACTTTGGAATCAATTAAGTATTTTTGGATAGAACTGAAACAAGTGGAATTTGTTTCAGTGTTTTAGCTCTGACATTTGAATTTTTTTGGCTTCAAACTATCAATTCTATTATTTAATTTGTTATAAAAGCAGATTTTAAATGGTTTTGCTGTTCATCAAATGTCTGATGGGAGGGGAATCTCTATCAGACATTGTCTGTGCCTTATGGCCCCATTTGTACATGAATTATTCTAAGCCAGGGTTGCCAGGGTGTGGACAGTTCCGGTTTATGGCTGCTGGAACCGTGCACCAATTATCTCTCCTGTGACCCTGCAAATACCCTGAGCATGTTGAAAAGACATAGCTGAATATGAATATTTCTGTTACTTGTTACCATTTCAGTGAATCCAATACCTTGTGATTGGATTAAATGTGCAAAGATTAAATGTGTTACTTTTAAAGGTGACACATTATAATTGCAAGCACAGATACCATAAATATCAGAAAAAAAATGTATGTTAACAATTTTTTTCTTGGGGTCTGAACTTATTAAACTTTTGTTTTTTTTTTTCCTGTGGCTTTAATGTGTTCGTAAGTGTTAATTTATTAAACTTTTTCCCACATTCATTAGCTTTCACTCGCTCTACGAGAGTCATTTTGATATTGCACAACTTCAAGCTCACTTGCTGCTGTGATAATTTTTCTTGCTAGATGATAAAACCAAAAGGTACAATAAAGTTGTAGGGCAAAAAAAAAACAAAGAGGGGCGGTGCTATTGGTGTCACTATGTTAACGGTGGTGACGTTAGACTCGTCGTGCCATAACCATACCAGTTCTGTGAATAAATATACCTTTCCCAAATCACGCCTTCTGCAAGGATCGGCTGAAATTACATTATTTAAACTTCCGATGTTTTTGTTCCAATGAGTGGAACGACATAGAAATCTTATTTCCTCTACCGTTTGATAGAAAAAGATTATCTACGTCATCTTTTACGGGGACTGTATTTTACCTAGGAGGACTATATCCTTCCGCCTACCGCTCTTCTTTTGCGGAAGGATTCATTTAAGTTTTGTGTCTGTGAAAAGAAGGCGTTGTTCCGCTACCGGACCATTTGATCTCTTTTCTTCAAATCTTTTGGTGTTTTCTTCGTTGTTCAGCTGTTTTCTTCGGTCGGTGCTCTTATTTAGATGGCCAGCTTCCCGGACTGTGTAAATGAAAATGATTTAGGTAAGTAGCTTTCTGCTTTATGTCGCTCGGGACAATGTCACGTAGACAGGTTTTCTGAAAACGCGAAATTGTATCGGGTTTAGTTTTATCTGCTGCGAAGCGCTTAAAAAAATCCTGTCATTCTTTTAAGTGTTTATTGTAAAGTTGTATTTTCCTTGTAAATATCCCCCCAGCTACCTGCGTGAAGTGCGGGTTGGATGGAGAGCCATCCCAGCTGGAGTTAGTAGCTGAATGTGAAACTGGCTCGGTATCGGCTCCCGCTAACGCAGGCGGGAGTTCACGCATCGCTTCATCATGGCGCCCGGTTCCTTGCATCGGCCTTAATCATGGCCCTTTTTAAAAAAAATAGAGGATACCTCTGATGGAAAGCATTTAGTCGGGCTTTTATCAGCTAGCAAAACACGAAGGACATGCGACATCGAATCTGTACAGTTTGTTATGTTAACCTTTTACACTTTAATCCATTTCTTCTATTTTAGCTAAACGCAACACTGAGATAATCGGAGAAAAGGGAAATTGCCTTTTTTTTATTGATTTTTGACTGCTTTTGGCCTTGGCCCCACAGGGCTTGGCCCCATCGACAGGCTCCATGCTGCCTGTAGCTGTAAACACGTACAGTGAAAAACCCTGCGATCCACAGGCCTGATAAGGAAAGCCTCCCAATGTTAGCATTCCTAACACATTATCTAAGCGAAGCATCTGAAACTGGTTCTGTGAATAGTTATGCAAGCAGCAGTTATAGAACCATTTAAAAGTTCATTATCCAAATGAAGATATAACATTCCAGTAATTCTGAAACCAATTGTGTTGTGACTTTCAACCATCAAAGCCTCTGTTTATATGGATCGGTGCAATTCACAACAAGTCATCATCTTAGTTTCTCCATATGGGTCTGTTCTGGATCCTCTGGATTCACATGTTCTTTGTTTCATTTTTCTTTTTTTTTCTTTTCTTTTCTTTTTTTGGTGCTGTGTGGCACTTTGAGGCTAAATGATTAGCCTTTGTTTTGATTTTGGACTGCTGGTTCTGTTGCACTTTCCATAACAAAACGTGTTGTTTCTGTTTCCTTCAGACAAGGCGAAGTTCATCGGTGAACTCCTGGTCCCTGCTGCTCCCTTTGACCAGAAGTCTGGACGTGAGACCTGGACTGTAGCCTTTGCACCAAATGGTTCCTACTTTGCTTGGTCTCAGGGACATCGCATTGTCAGACTCATTCCTTGGTCTAGCTGTCTCAGGAGCTTGTAAGTATCATGTATTTATTTGTGGTGGCCATTGCCGTTTCTTTCATCTTTGGCATCTGAATGGGGAGGGGACTCTGAACTGTTTGAACCCTGCTTGTCCTGTTAATGAGTTCTTTAGGATTCTGTTGACACATGGCATTTAAAGAGTGATTGATGGCAGCCCTCAGGGACCTGAACTTGGCAACTCCCCCCTTCAAAGCAGACAGCTGCAGTTTAAAATATTTCCAAAGATAATTTATCGACTAATAAACTAGACTAATACACACACACACACACATATATATATATATATATATATATATATATATATATATATATATATATATATATATATATATATATATACACAGAATTAACAGTTTTGGGCTAAAACTGTTAATTCTGATTAAGTACTGATGTATCTATTAACTCACTGGAGAATGAATTGCTACTTAGATTAATGGTAGACTGACTGTAAAACATGCCGTTTGCTGAAAGAATAACTTATTTGCAGCAATAATTAAGGCAAAACTACAGATATAAACTAAAAACTCTCATAAACGTAGAATATATTTTCTCCATTAAATATTAAATGTTTTCTTTATTCATTTGTGTGTAATTAAATATGTAGAAATGTCTATTTTATTTTTTACTTGTTTTTTTCATTTGCAATTAATTAAAATGCACAATAAAGTGTTTTTTCTTTATTCCCAAATTTTTTATATTATAAATTTACAAAACGGCTCTTTTAAGATTGATTGATTACTCAATGGAATAGTCGATTTCTAGAACAATCGACTGGTGCAGCTCCAGACCAATTGAGCCACATTTTGATCATAAATAGGTCGAAGTTTGTCCCTCTGCTTTAGAAGCTTTACACAATGAACCTGCTGACATGTTGCTATGGTAATAACAGAGTAATATCGGACCTGAAAGATGACAGTGAGTCGTCCAAACCGGTCATTTTGAACCAGTATTGATTGGTGGCCTTATCTGAGGAATCTGGCTAATTGAATTCTTAATAATATGAATTTAATCATTTAGTCTCAAGTCTTTCTTAATCCCTGCACCTTTCTAACCATCCCCATCTGTATTCCCCTCAATCTTATTTAGTTCTGTGAGCGCTGGTGAAGAAGGTACCATTCCAACTAGTCCCAGGCATTTATCCCGTCAAAACAGCGATGGAGGCCTTACTGTCGCACTAGCTGATGAAGCCCGTGAACACACCATCGACTGTGGGGACATAGTCTGGGGTCTTGCCTTCGGCTCCTCTGTGCCGGAGAAGCAGAGCCGCTGTGTCAACATCGAGTGGCACCGGTTCAAGTTTGGCGAAGACCAGTTACTGCTGGCCACAGGCCTGAACAATGGTCGCATTAAGATCTGGGATGTTTACTCTGGTGAGTTCCGTCTGGAATCCGCATCTTTTTCTGTCTCCAGCAGCTAATTAGAAAGAAAGTGTGAGATCTCACCTCCTTTGCCTCTGCTGGTTGCTCAGCAGCTACTGATTAGTTTCTTTACATATAAACCTGGTTCTGGTCAAACTGAAGTGTACCAAGCTTTATCGTAGCAGATTGGAACTTTTGCTCTAAATCTGTTCCAGGAAAGCTGCTGCTGAATCTGATGGACCATACTGATGTTGTACGGGACCTGACTTTTGCTCCTGATGGCAGCCTCATGTTGGTGTCTGCTTCCAGAGATAAAACTCTTCGTGTGTGGGACCTGAAAGATGACGGTGAGTCGTCCAATCCGGTCATTATGAACCAGCATTGATGGGTGGGCTTATCTGGTAATCTGTGGCTAATTGAGTTCTTTTTTTATATATTAAACACTTAGAACATTTTATATCCTTCATAAGCTGTTTAGTTTCAGCTAAAATCCAGAGTTATGAGTTGGAAATGCTCAAACAGCCTTATTTGTGGTGTGGATGAGACGGATAGAGTCTTCCTGTAGAACATCAGTCCACGCGGCTACAGGCCAGCCGACGCCCACAGCAGACCAAAGTGAAAGATAACCATCGGTGGATTGAAAAGTTCTTCCTTTTGCTACTAACTTGATGCTTGTTCAAGAACAAACTGAATCCAATTTGGCAGCAATCTGACAGAAAATCGTGTCAGACAAGGTTGTGGCATTTAGCGCCCATTAAATAGAACTATTATTAAAATAAAAATTGACTTGTGTGTGACATAAGGAACTAACCCATTTACAAAGCTTTTGGTGGGCTACTCTATAAAAGCCTGGAACTCGGTGCTATTTCAGACATTTTGAACTGTAATCTTCCTGAATTTGGAAGCAAAATGTCTTCAAACTTGCTAAACAAAGTCCAGTGGATAATTTTTTTAGCTTTTTGGAATGACTATGACCTAGATGACTGAAAATATCCACCGGCAAACATAAGGAACAATTAACCCGATGGATCAATTGATGATCAACAACAACCATAAAGATTAAGTCTCTAAAACCCAACAGTAGCTGGAAGAACAATTTTAATGCAGCAGTAATTAGACCAAAACAATGTTTTGCATTTAAGGTGGAAAAACCCTTTTGACTGTATAGTAGCATTTTTTTTTACCAAAGTTGTTTCAAATTCTGGAAAATCTCCCTCAAACCTTTTAATATCCAATCATTTATCCAGTAACTGAATTAAATGAGTGAATGTATGTAAATATGTCCAACAGGTAACATGGTGAAGGTTTTACGGGGACACCATAACTGGGTTTACTGCAGCTCCTTCTCTCCGGACTCGTCCATCCTGTGCTCGGTCGGTGCAGGCAAAGCGGTACGTTTTCATCCTTCTTCCTCCCGGAGCTTTAGCTTGATGTCTTTGTTCAGTTGCTTGTGATGTTATCTCCAATCAGCCTTGTAATTGCTAAAGTTTCCAGCTTTCCTGCCCCTTGATTAAACCGCTCAGTGTCATTGGTTGTCTGCACCAGTTTCTTCTGGGGCTTACAGACCTAGAACAGTTAGATAATTAGGCTCATAACCAGACTGGAAACTAGGCAGAAAGCGAAATAAAGCTTCTTATGGATGTGTTAAAAAAAAAAAAAGCTTGTAAATGAAAGATTTGCTAATATAAAGCTTCTAGATGATATTATAGCTTATAGATAATATTTGAATGACATTTTGAAATGAATGTTTGCGGCCCTTACGGCCTCTAACTAGAGCTGGACTAGGCTGAGCATGGTAGCGGTTCTGTTCGGCTCTGTGTCCCTACAGTGTGTGTCTTGCTCTTCCTGTCACAGGTGGTGGCAGAGCTCAGTGTGTGATTGGTTTTGAAAGGAGCGCCGCGCTGACATTTGAGCAGCCGGTGTAAACCATGGACGCACAGTTCACAATGCCCAAAGGCCTGGCCAGGGGCACCTGACCCGCAAGGTCAATCTGTACGTAGGTGCTGCTCTGTGTCTGTCTACCTCCTCTATTTATTTTGGACATTTCACTTTAAAATAGATGGCAATAATTTCATTGAGCTGGTGGTGAAGATAGGCCTGTATTCCTCCACCCCTGCCCCCCCATCTGTAACTAGCACCAGATCCCTTCTGCACACAGTAGTTCCTGTTGAAATGCGGCAGCCTTTAAGCCGGGCATACACTGTGCCATATTTTCAATCGTTGCACGCAGCTTCAGCTCAAACTGTACGACGAAACCGCAGGGTTTAGGCGTTCACAGCTCACGATGTCTGTTCTCACACTGTGTGACACGACAGTGATGCGATCTACATCAGGGTTCCAGCGGGTCCTTAAAAAGTCTTAAAAGGCATTGAATTCTTCAAAATAAAACTACGGCCTTAATTGGTATTAAAATGTCTTTTGTAGGTCTTAATTTTCAAAACATCATAAATAGGATTTTTTCTATTACGATTTATTTGTTTAATCTAAATAAAACATTAAAATGGACAATTATTATTATTATTTTTTTTAATAAAAGAAAAAATAACGGTTCTCCATTATTGGTTCCGTCCCGATAGCGGAACCAATAAAGCGTTGTTGCGGCTGGGACATTTGGGAGATGCACCATTAACTTTTTGTCTGGAAAATATGAGCAAGTGTAAATGTAACTAAAATTGTCTCCAGCCAAGAGTTTTCTCCATGGCTAAAACCAGGGAACATACATGAGGCTCAGTGGATTTTGTACATAAAGCGATTCGAGCTCTGAACGATGGGAATTAAGGCAGTGGAGTCTCAAATGCGAAGCACGAAACGCAAAGCGTCAAAATGGAGTTGCCGAGAAACAGCCGGTATTTCTCAGTTTAGTTCCACCCTTGTCTCTGCAACGCCTCCACTTATCACCAAATCAAACATACTAAGAAAACCATACAAAGAAAAATAGCTGCAAAAAAGACTAAGCACTGGTTATGTTGTGGCTTTAAAACTGATATGTTTTGTTCCCTGCTAAAACAAAGTTTGTGAATTCAGTTAAATAATTGTTAAAATATATCTGTCATTTGTGTGTTTTTAGCTTTCTTCCTGTATGCGAAGCTTTTCAACATTTGAAACATTAGTGCAGTGGTTTATGTTAAAATAAACCTTTGGGTTAAGTTGTCGCAAGCAGGTTTTTCTTGTGTTTCTTGTGAATTTGGTCTTAAATTTTTATTTCAAGTGGCATTAAAAAGTCTTGAATTTAACTTGCCTTATGCTGTAGGAACCCTGAAAATGCTCACACTGTAAACTCTAAAAACCAAGTGGGACTCAGCTCCGCAGTGAGAAGACGCTACTCAGACTCGTCTATCCGGAACCCAAACCAGAAGAAGAATTTGTGCAATTTTGTGCTGAAAGCCCTAAAAAAAAAAAAAAAAAAAAAAAGGCGACGATGTATTTGGACAAAAACGTGGCTGAGCAAACGTGGCTACTAAGGTCTGTCAAATTTACAGAAAGAACTCCATTTCACTCATTGCACCCCTGCCATGCTGTGTTTTCATCTGAGAGGAAGAAGAAGAATTCTTGTTTACCCGCTGAGCGATTTGCCCATAACCATCTTACGACGGCGGGCTGAATTTCAAACATTTTCTCCTGACCTTACGATTCCTGATCGGGGAGGTGGTCACACAGTGTATGCCCGGCTTTAGCTGCCTCTGGCAAAGTAACAACTCCTCTTTAGTCGCATTTACTCAAGTCAAACATGAGCACCATATCTCTATCACTGCATTTCTAAATGTTATTATGTAATTACAGAAAAAGAATCCTTTAATTTTGGCTGTTCTGGTTTATTTTGACCCTCAGAAAACTTTTAGCAATAACAGATGAACAGCAAAAGATTGGAAATATTAAAAACCGATTCAGCAAAACGCTGAAGCTGAAACAAAAGGGGAACTACTTTATTACAGAAGAGCAGGGAAGTATTTCTAACCCCTCCGTATGCATCAAGTTTCAGTTCATCTCTGTAGAAATCAGAGATAGAAGCAGCACTCTGCTCTTAGATCTATGTTGATAAGCTTAAATGCAGGAGTCATGGATGTTTGTGTGCATGGACGTGTGTGTGGACATGAATATAACTACTGTCTGCCGGAGGAATCAGCCCTTTGGCCATAAAATCTGCTCTTCTCTTTGCAGTATGTGTCTCTCTCCCTAGGCTCTGTCGGAGACGCCAGCCTTTTGTAAACACACTGAACTAAAACTCTGAAAGGAGAAACCACTGGAGTAATTTGTTACCTTAAGTTTCTATTTGTTTTGTTTTTTCACTTTTTTTTTCTTCCAGAATAATATTTCTAAAGTTGATTTACTGAACATTAATGCTAGTAATATCCTGCTGTAGATTTCTGATTAACTCAAACGATTCCTTGTGTCACTGCTAGTTTAACGTCATCTCTGTGACACTGAGCATACCTTGTTTAATTCATGTCTGATTGAGTCGTAGATTTTTTTGTTTTTGTTTCTGTTAAATGGAACTTAGTGCATCCAGTTGCTTTCCCATTTAATCCATCAGCTCCAACCAGTCCTTGCTTCCCCTTGCAGGTGTTCCTATGGAACATGGATAAGTTCACGCTGATCCGGAAACTAGAAGGGCACCACAATGATGTGGTATCCTGTGAGTTTTCACCTGATGGCGCCCTGCTGGCCACAGCCTCGTATGACACCAGGGTCATCGTCTGGGACCATCAGAAGGCTACCATCCTCTTGGAGCTGGGGTAAGGACCGCTGTCAGTTCGTGACCATTAAAACCATTTTACTCTCTTGCAAAGCATTTATTTCACCAGTATTATTAATTGCAGTTAAGGCGTGAATATTGTTATTCAGTACATCTGAGGCTATGTTTATTTAGGTTTGTTAAATATGCTTGAATAACTTTCTCAGTCACGCTAACCCCCAGATTCCACATACTCCCATCAAAATCTCCATCAATATATTTATTTTATACTGAGGGGCTTAAAAGTATAATCTAATCTAGTCAAAAGAAACTTCTTATTGCAGGAATGGCTGAAGGATGCTGAGTTTGGAAGTAGAGAACAAAAATAGTTTTGTATGATCCTGGTTATCCCTGTTACAACCCAAACAAAAAGGAACTTCAAGTGATCACGTACAGAGCAGAAACGGAACATATGCTGAATGCAGATGGTGATTTTTTTTTTTTTTTATAAGGTCATATTAAATTAAGCGTTCCTTTCCACATGTTTTGCTCCCATGAGTTTAATAATAATATCGAGTATGCTCTCCTCGATCTCAGAGGAAGTCGGAGCGAAGCAAGACAGGAGGAACAGCAGAGGCTTTGGAATGTGGTCTGGAGCGCAGTGGTGGTGTGACGGAGGATGTTGGATTTTGGGGTTTTCCTGGCTGGGGTCACAAGGGCTGCTGGTGCCTATCTCCAGCTGTTTAAGGGCAAGAGGCGGGGTACACCTTGGACAGGTTGCCAGTCCATCGCAGGGCAACACAAACAGGACAAACAACAATCCACACTCATACTCACACCTAAGGAGAATTAAGACAAACCAATTAACCTAAAAGTCATGTTTTTGGACTGTGGGAGGAACGGGTGTAAATCACATCCATCATTACCCAACGATTAGATTATTTTCGATACTCAAGAATACACCACGATTTTATTTGATTATTGCTAATTAGTTTTTTGTTTGTTTTTGTTTTTTGTTTTGTTTTTACACCTTAGAGGCTAGACAATGTTTCAATGAATGAAAGCTGTAATATCGTTATGAAATTTTTTTTAGAAACAGCAAATAGCAGAAGTAGAAAAGTTGCATCCCGCCCCCTCCACAGACGCTCCGCTGCACCTCTCCCAAATTGTAGCTGACCGCAAACAGTGCCGCAGACAGGAGGCCGGCTTGCTTTGCTTTTATGACCGAAATTGCAGAAAACAACTCGTGAAGTTTGACACACTAGAAGAGCGAGGTGCGCGAGAACGCTGGGACCCTTTTCCACCTGGATCTCCACTCTTTTTGGCCCTCATGTCCCTCCGTCGTTGGACTAAACTTGCCCCCACTTCCTCCCCGCCTCAGCCGTATCTAGACCCACAGCGTGTAGCACAGACCACGCTTCAATATTGAGCATAAATCAAAAATGTCTGCGTCAAGCTCACTAAAACACACTGCTGTAAGAGTATAACCAGGAAGCGAGGTAGGAGGGCAAAATAGGTTTAGCGCCACCGCAGCTTGGGAGGGAGAATTACGCCCAGGAGCAAATGGATAAAAATGGACCGCAGGAAAAAAACAAAAAAAAACAATCAATACTCTTGTGGATGTATCGATTTATCGGATCGTCTGCTTTTGGATCGATGCATCGATACAAAACCATTATTATTTACACCCCTAGTGGGAGGAAGCCAGAGAACCCTTGCATGCTCAGGGACAACATGCAAACTGCATGCAGAAAGACCCCGGGCTGGGAATCGAACTCAGAACCTTCAGCAGTGCTACCCACAATTTAATTACTCATTGTTTTTTGAAGCGTAAGACCATCTGCCCTTTTTTTCTTTTCTTTTGTACATGACTAAAGGGATACACGCCCATTGAGGTAGTTTAAAATGTATTTTTCCTACAAACTAAAGGGATAAACAGGTTTTGATTATAGCTATGCTGGTGTGACAGATCAGCGGTTTGGGATTCAGCCGTAGTGTTCTGCTGTTAACTGTGATCTGACCTGAAGTTAGTTTTAAAATTGTGATTTATATTACAAATGCAATTAATAACCCAGCCCTAGTTTACAAACCATGAACAGTAAATGATCATTAGGTGAATCTAACAAAAAACATGATGCTGAGAAAGTTTAACTGCCATTCGCTCCATAGGTCAGATGGAACATGTCCTCTGGTACGGTTATATCAGCCATTAATTAGCTCTGCCATCTTCCTCTCCAGCCATCTTTTCCCTCCGCCGTCGCCCATCTTTGCTGGAGGGGCCAACGACCGCTGGGTCCGCTCTGTGAGTTTCTGCCCTGATGGCCGCCACATCGCCAGTATTACTGATGACAGGTAAGAAGTGGCCTCATGACAGATTTAGTTCTATAAACATGCTGAGGGCAAAACAAATGAGCTGAGAGGGAAGCGAGAGCAGAACTCCCACACACTTCTACTAGAGCTCACTTTCAGGTGCCTCCTGTTGGAAAGGAAGCAGTACTTAAGGAGTTCCTCTGTGCTCCTGTTTTAGATGTTCTGCTTTAGAACATGTGTACTGATTTAGACCCGTTTTAAGCAGAGCTATACATAGTTTCTTTGGATTTATCCTGCAGCTCTCCATTGCTGACCTAGCTGTGTCTGTTCTCCTCAGGTTGGTCCGTTTCTGGAGTATTGAGGAACGGGCTCCTCAGGCTGTAGCCTCTTTGTCCAACGGTCTCTGCTGTGCCTTTTCTGCTGAAGGGAATGTTCTCGCTGCTGGGTAAGAAACAGGATGAGCCACAGACTGTCCGTCCTTCCTCATGTCTTTCATTCACCTCTTCATCCCTGCTTTGTCTGTAGGACCCGCGATGGAAGCGTCCACTTCTGGGAGTGTCCCCGCAGCGTTGCCAGTCTGCAGCACATGTGCAGGATGGCCCTGCGCCGGGTTCTGAGCACCCAACAGGTGGAAGCCCTAGCCATCCCCACGCCCCTCCAGGACTACCTGACCTACAGAGTCATTTAAGTCTTTCCATAAGCGTGAACTTATCCATGTTCCATAGGAACACCTGCAAGGGGAAGCAAGGACTGCAGCAGTGTGCCGGAAAACCTTTAAAAAACCCCAAATCTTCTAGAGCCGATGTTAATAAAGAGCAGAGTGTAGGTTCTGAGCCACGTGGCCGTCTGCTCTTGAGCTTGACTTTGTACATATTTATTTTCACATGGCTTTACTACGGTTCTCTGGACCAGTACAGTCGTGTTATTCTGGGTTTCCTGGTCTCTGGGGTGTCGCTGTGCTCCTGCAGATGTGGAGGTCCAGCTCTAGCGACTCCTCTGCTGCTCTAACTTTAAATGGCTGTTGCACTTAAAGAGGCCTTGCAGCGGTGCTTGCTTTGAATGTCTTTCTCTTAGTCATCAGGTTCTGTTTGCAGCGTGGAGGTCTGTCCTCATAAAAACCAACTTCCTTTTTTCTCTGCTTCTGCACCTCTCCTCCACACTAAATGGAAAAGTTTGACTCTTTCAAAGTAACGCTGGGTGTTTTCCTCTGCCAGTATTTCCATCAACCTGAGACCCAAACACTACGGCCCCCGGGTCGGTCCCGTCTATCATCCTCATTTCAACCTTTTTTTTTAAGATTGTTTTCTCTCAGCTTTACAACATCTGATTGAAGTTGCTTCATATGCTCAGCTCTCTGAATCTAGAATGATTATTGAAGGTGGAACATTTTCTTCTCCTTTTATAAGAAAATCAGTATTTCTGTCTGGATGGGAAGGTGTGGGACACGTTGACCCGTCTCAGGTCATTTGTTCAGCCGGACATTAGCTTATATTTTGTTCTGGTTAAATACACTATATATTTTCTAATCGGGTTCTTAAAGTTTCTTGGATCACGTTGCTCCCAGTCGTAGTTCCTTTTGGTCAGGATTTGTACATTTGTAAATTCTTTTACTTTATTGTTTTGTTTTAATGTGAAAATGTCAAAACCTCGTTTCTTACCTTTTATTGTATGCATCAGTTGGTCCAATCACCCGGCTGGATTACGGAAGCAATACCTGCCGCCGCATCTGCTCACCAATCCGCTAACGGACGAACCATCAGCAGGGAAGCTTCCCCCTAAAGTGAAGCGTTCTCAGAAAGGATCTAGTTTCTCCAGATGTGAATGAAACGTGAGAAAGGAGAGAGGTCCTGGTGTTAATTCTGGTCCCACAGCAGATGGCGGCGTGAAGTAAATGCCAAAGGTTTTCCTTCTGTGTTTTTCACTTTATTTTTTAAGAATGGCTGAGCAGCTGTAACACCCCGGCCTAATCAAAGCAGACATGTTTTCTATATCTGTTACAGGTTGATGGAGAAACTCAGATGAACTCTGATGTTTCTGTATATCTGTGAATGTATTGAGTTTTTGAAACCTTGTTTAAATAAAGACTTTTTACTATAAAAACTGGACTGACTGGCGTTGTTCTCCAAACACGGGTTCTCTGCTACTGTTTGTGCTCCTTTGTATTGGAATGATGGTCCTCAGAAGACCAGAAACATGGCTGCAGTGGTGCGTTTAGTTCAGTGATGACTAAACTAAGCAGTGGGAGAACGCAGCCCTCTGCCAAGCTGCAGCGTTTGCCCCATATTGTGACTTACAGCTAAAACTCGATCGGGATCGTTGGCTAATATTCTGCGCACCTTCATTCACTCTGCTTTCTTCTATGATCAGCATATGGGGGCCTGGCTCACTTTTTCTGTGTTTTTTGTCTTCAGTACAATAAAAAATGCTGAAGTTCTCAATCACTGCTGCCACTCTCTGGTTTAGGGGGGAACTGCTTGTTCCACCAAATGTCAGAATCCTTAAAGTTTTTGCATCTGGATTTTGATGTGTCACACAGATGTAATGAATTGTTCCTTGGACTGAGGTGCACCTTTGGTAAAAATATCATTTAAATCTGTTCCTAACTTCTCTAGTTATGCTGTTCAAATGCGGACCAACTTTAAAAACATGAGCTCCTTGGCGAAGGTAATGAATCCAGCCAAGTTTTAAATCATTAGCAAAACATTAACAGAAGGCAAAGTCCAGTGTGACGAGCTGCTGGCTGTATAAGAAAAGGAGGAGTTATTTTTTAACCTTCAGGGTTTCTCTTATCAGCAGTGAATGTAGCAACTTCCTGACCAACTTGCTTCAAGGTTTATTATTGACAGAACTTCTTGGAACTACAGGGTGCTCCAGGGGACAAACTAATGAGATCACAGTGCGGGACACAGACGCAGTCCAAAAAGTTAAAAAACAACCCACTGGACTTTGTTTTCCAAGTTTGAAGATGTTTTGCTTCCCATCCAAGAAGCTTTCTCAATTCAAAATGTCTGGTTCAGTGTTGAGTTCCAGGCTTTTAGAGAGTAGCCAAAAAAAAGCCTTGTAATGACTTAAAAAAACAAGCTGGAAAAACAGATTCAATGCGCAGCTCTTAATAATGGGAGTGAATATTTAGTTCCCATGCATAGTGATGGGGGTTGAAATGGTATTGGGAAGGAATCAACTGTATCCCTGCATTGTAGTCCACCCCCTCTGATAAAGGTTGTTTTTTCTCTTTTAAAATAAATGGCTTCCTTCACACCCCTTTCAAACCAGCTGTCTACTTTATCTAAAATATGAACATTCTGGTCCTCAAACGAAGGTCCTTTTGTTTGGTTACTCTATAAAAGCCTGGAACTCAACGCTGATCCAGACATTTTGAATTGAAAACGTCCTGGATGGGAAGTGAAACGTCTTCATAGTTGGAAAACAAGGTCCAGTGTTTTTTGAGGATCTGAGAATCTCCACCAGCACACAGAAACACACATATTCTCCTCTTGTTATATGTGGTGGACACCACATGTTGACTTCCATTGATGTTTTTCAGTCATTTCCTGCTCTTTCTATTCTGGTATCCTGACAATAACCCAAACCTAACCATTAGCAATCTATATCTTACCCTAACTTACGTCAGTTCACACCGTAGTCCTATAACTTAGCAAATAAGGAAATGAGGACAGGCAAAATGTCCTCATTTTGATAGTGAAACTGCAAAACTGGCCCTCACTCTGATACCAAAACAGAAGCACAGTAACACACAGATAAAGACAATTTAGATCCACCAGTTAACCTGGTAGTGATGGTTTTGGATTGTGGGAGGAAGCCAGAGTACCTGGAGAGATCCCACTAATGCACAGGGAGAACAGGCACCTTTTATGCAGGCCAGGGATCAAAGTCTTCAATCAAGCCTCTCAAATATCCTGGCAGTCATGTCCGAGAAGTTTCACCATCAAAGTTCCAGGTCTCATTTATTTGGACCTTACATCGGAATCAACCAACAGAGCAGAATAAGGCGCTGGGTTTGTCTGTAACAGAGACTGATGAAGATGAAGGTTAAAAAGGTGGAGCTTAAAGTAGGAGCTGGTGTTCGCATCCTCCAGCCTCAGACATTTAAATAAAACCTCACCGCGTCCAACTTGAATGCTGTTAAAAACAGGCAGCATGTTTCTGTGGACTGTAATTTGTAAAAAGGTAGACATTTTCTCTTTATATGTCTTAATAGGTCAGTTCAATTCACAGCACGTCATCACAAGGCACTTTACATGGACAATTCAAACAGATTATACAGTCAGATTGGTTCAAAGTTTTCTATCTACGTTGACTGCATCGACTCATTGACAAAGGCAATCCCTCACACCAAGCATACTTGTGGTGACAGCGGAGAGGAAAAATCCCTTTTAACAACAAGAAAACTCCAACAGATCCAGGCTCAGGGTGAGCGGCCATCTGAGAAGCAGACATACAGAAAGAAGCAGAGATATGTGCCATTTTTGTTTTTGTTTTAATTATTCATACACAAATTCTCAAATATTGTCATTGGAAAGTTGTGATATAATGTCAGTCACAACAGCTCAGTAGTGCTGGGAATCTCTGATGGGGGACCAGGAGGGTCCTCAATGTCCAAAGACCGCCAGGTGTAACACCAGCTGACTGCTGGTGTTACACCTTATTCTGTCATCCATCATATATGGTCCTCACCTGTCTGCTAACTAATAACCATAGCTTCACTGGACTTATAACACCCTGAGTCACAATATATGAAGGGTCACAGATTATGGTGTGACCCCTTTATCGCCTCAGACTGCTTAAAAATTACAGGATAGTGTCACAGTCTTGGTTCTGTTATGTTTTCTTTTGAGTATTCAGTTTTACTTTGCTCCATGTTTTCTAGTTTTTATTGGTTTAATTCTTATTTTGTTGTGTTTTCTGGTTATATTTTAGGTTTTCAGGTTTTTATTTGTCGCCCTCTAGTGTTCTCCTTTTGCCCTAGCTCCTTTCCAGTCTGCTATGTTCACACCTGCTCCCAATCTGCTTGTTAGTCCTCACTTTATTCAGTCTCCCATAAATACACTCCCTGTGCAGTTCCTCAGTGCTGTTTCCTCGGGGATTTTTGGATTCCTGCCTCAGTTGTCTGTTAACATTTCATTAAATCAACAAGAAACTCACTGCCTCCTTACCTCTGCATTTGGGTCCTCAAACCACGACCAAATCCTGACAGAATATCTAACTAGTGACTTTTACTCAGGTTTATTAACTTGAGTCACTTTTAGACCAAAATATACTCTGATATATACTCCAGAGCCATATGGGGGCCTGTAAATATAATTTAGTCTTGGGGCCATCATGACAAAGGACTACTCTTAACTTGTCAGAGACAAACTTACATTTGGGGAACGATGGAAGTTCACTAATGTACTACTGATAGCCTTCACTCCTCACACTGTGGCTTCTGGAAGGAACAATTTTACAACTTTAAATAAACATAAATCTAAAGAATATTTATTCCAGTTCAGTGATAAAAGAGCAGCCACAAAACAGGTTTTCAGGAGGGTGTAAGAAGAACACATAAACATAAGAAGATAGAAGGGTAAAGTTTTCAATAGATATTTTACATATAGTAACATACATTAAGATTGTTTTAAGAGCAAATGTTTAAACTATAAATTACTTATGTTATTTAAACCGTTTACTTGGTTTCAGTTAGCTAGTCTTTGACATAATTGTATACGATAAAGCTTAAAGAGTGGCTCAGGTTATCCTGAGCTATCTCTATAGTTATGCTGCTATAGGCTTAGACTGCTGGAGGACATAGGGACCCCCATTTCATCATTCTGCTTTATTATATCTCTTCTCCCACTCTGCAGAATTTGTTAGTTCAGTCGCTAACGTTAATCTCTTTCTGGTTTTTCTGTTTGGCTGTGACTCCATCCTGGAAACAAATATCAGCTGTGCTGCTTTAATTAACACCTTTGTTTATAGATGTTTTAGCTCTGCCTATTTTTCAGTGTAGTCCTGTTTCCATGACTGTAGCTAACTGGATGTGCTCTCTTCATCCTCTGACATGGGAGCTGGCTAGGAGCTCATCTGCCTGGCTGTGTTTCCGGAATGGAGCCGCCTGTCGAGCTGATTAACAGTTGCCCTTTCTATCTCTGCTTCTGTCTCCTTGAACCCCAGTTGGCCTCAGCAGATGGCTGCTCACAATGAGCCTGGTTCTGCTGGAGGTTTCTTCCTGTTAAAAGGGAGTTTTTCCTCTTCACTGTTGCTACAAGCACTCTTAGAGTGAGGGATTGCTGAAGAGTCAATGAGTCGATGCAATCAACTGGTTTTTCTAAGACAGAAAACTTTAAATCAATTTGACTGTATGATCTGAATAAATTGTCTCTGCAAAGTTTTATGACATGACATGTGTTGAGAGTTGGCCAATATAAATAATCCGAACTGAAATGTGCTTAAGATTTTATTGCTCATTTTATTTAACTACATCTGATTTTTAGCAACCGAATTCAACAATTTTTATTTGCTGTTGTTCTAGCCTAGATTTCTAAACATGTCTTTTGCAGTTTTTGGGAACCAAAAAAAAAATAGTCAGTGCTGTTACTGTAAATATTATAGGCTATTACTTTTAGTAACACTAGATAATATAGGATTAAGATGACAGTACTGCTAAAGCTACAACGAATAGATAGTGTCTGAATCCGATCATCTTACTGCTGGTTGAAGTAATCCAGACTGCTGTCAGACATAGAGGGCCACTAAGGGCCCCATGGAGGCTGGAGCCAGCCGGGCTTTTAGAAGATGTTTTACTGTCCCCAACTCTTTGCTTTTACTCTTTTGGTGGAGGTCAAGCTAATATACAATGAAGAGTAAATATTATAACTGGAGGTACTGGTTTCATATGTTTTATTTAAAGGAAAAGTCTGGTCAGCAAGGAATAATCGATGGATCATTATCTATAACTAAAACTAATACATTTGCGGCGATTTAATGAATTTAGCGTTAATCAGTAAAAAAATGAAAACAATCATTTTCACTGAGTCTGGAAGCGGCCATTTTTGCCCAGATATAGTAACCCCTCCCTCCTGCCATCTTCCGGCAGTGACGTAACGATTGGTAAGCCTAGCGCCATTCTCCCCGCTTTACAAGCAAAAATCAATGGGAAATACTAGACCAGAGGTCACTAACTTTTTTAAGGCTGAGGGCTACTTTATGGGTACTGAATCATAGGACGGGCTACCAATACTGACCTATGAACAAGAGGAGTCGGCGTTCACCTGAACTTCATAGATAATAAACATATTTATATTGTTTCTTTTCATTTTTAATTTGCTTTTAGATATCCTTATTATGAAATCCATATAAATCCTCAAATGTTCTAATTTATTGATATGATAAAATGCTTCATAAATGCAATATTTCAGATTTAATCCACTGGTAAATTGTTCTGTTTTCAAAAGATGCTGAGGGCACCCCATGTTGTCCTTGAAGGCCCCTTGGTGCCCACGGGCATCACGTTGGTGACCACTGTACTAGAAACGTCTGCAATTAACAACAATTATTGAAGATTTCCAGAGGACTTCACCACTGAAATTCACCAGAGCTATAGTGAAACTGACAATGCCCACATGCATGGTAGCTGGATGCTGGAATACATCGGGTATAAGTGAAAAAAGAGAGTTATTCCACCTTTCTGATTCCTGATCCTCCACGGACGGTTTGGTCGTTGGATCGCCAACTTGAAGAGGGAGGATTTGCCATCGACCTTCTGGCCAGAGAAAAAACCCGTAATATGTAGCCAACATTTGGAAGAAGAATGTTTTCAAGATGACTTGGATAATAGCGCGTTGTGACAAACACCAGATACAGCACTGGGACTTGATCAACAGCCGATACCGCACCGTGACGTCACTAACCAGTAGGTGGCAGTAGTGTTCTTTGACAAACATGGATGCCTCCAGTAAAGCAAATACAAATTACTCTTAATTAAAAACACTTATCATTTATTGAACAGTATGTAATAATTTCATATTTAAAGTACTTTTAGAAGTTTGAATATCACCTTCTCCTTTAAAAAGTGTTTATTCTGCCTCTATCTGTATTTGTTCACTTTAATTATTTTATTGCAGTCTGTAAAATGGCTCAGAACTTCATATTTTATTCTGTCTTTATTACATAAATTTAAACAGTAAACCAGATGTTAATTAATGAATTAAGTAGCCTTTTTATAAAATATTTTTTACTATTACCTTCTCAAATTTTACTCTTGTGTAACAATATGATGTAGTTTTATTCATTGTCTTATAATGTGGCGCCATGGCATCATTTATAGCTGCTTAAAGGCGATCTGTTCGCAGAGAGAAGGAATTATGCAAGCAACATAAGAAGGAACATACAAAAAGACTCTTTAGAACCGCAGTCATGTTGTAACAGAATTACATGTATTCATATTTACAGATTTATTCTCCGAATGTAACACTGTGCACAGTTATTTCATAATCTTAAAATGACATTCATCTGGAATTATAAAACAATGAAAAAGTACTTAGCAGAGCGTAAACAGCAGAGGAGAAATAATCAGGAAATAGTTGATATTCCAGGTTCTACACATTCTCATAAAAGTCCAACGAAACATAAAAAAATAAAATAAATCAAAGGCAGCTCAGGGCTGCGATGTTATATCTACAAACTCTCCACTGGAACAATCCGCTATGTACACTGTACAAACATCTGGACAGAGCTGGGCGCCCAGATCCACTTCCCTCTGCAGAACAGGAAGAACTTTCTAGATCCTGCAGTGGATCCTAGTGAAGGATGCATCCTCTGCCTGCTGGTTCTAAGGATTTTATACGAGCTCTGATGGGTTTCTGTAGCACTAGTACCAAACCTCTGCAACCTTCATGCCATGTTTGGTCCAATTTCTCCCTGAAATGTGTCCTGCTGACTGATCAACTACAGACTAAGTGATGCTCTTGCTCCATTTCTCAGGGAGACAGAAGCAGAGGAAAAAAGAAGGGGAGATTTGCAGCTTCACACCACCTGGATCTGAGATATGAATTTTGTCTCTGACAAAGAAAACTGGAGGAAAAAATACATTCCATGTGAAAATAAGTGGAACAGTGAGGTACTACGCTGCTGAAAGAGGTTCTAATCTTCCAATAACTGTTCAGAGCAACCTGCTGGGTCCTTCTCCTCTCTCTGCTATCATTTCTCTCGACTTTCTGATTGAATTCTCAAACGACTAAAAAAACTTCCCCAAGGAACTAGAAGGGATCATCACTGATTCTAAGTGTCCAATTCAGCCACTAATTGAGGTTCTTATGTCAAACACCGAACGCCTTCAAATTGAAATCTAGATAAGTAATTTTTTCTTAAAACAAGTGCATTTGTTCTTGGATTGAGAAGGTAAAGCAGAAATTTTGCCAATGAAACAAGACAATTCACATTTAAAATAAGAAAACACAATTCCATTGTCTTATTTCAAGTGCATGTTATGTAATTATTTTTATTTTAAGAGTAAAAATACTCATTCCATTGGCAAACTATCTCATTTACCTACTAAAATTAAGAGTAAAGCCACTTGATTTCAGACATTTTTACTTATTTCTAGATCGTTTTTCCAGTGATCTCTTTCCTTCATGAAGCTGCTGCAGAGGAACGGTCAGACGGATGCAGGAAAAACAAACTGATTGCTGTCAGAAAACACTAGACAGGAAGGAAGCAAACATTCAGAAACGTTTGGGACGCCGCTCTGCAGAAGATCCCAACCATCAAACTGCTTCAGAGAACATCTAGCAGAGCTGAGCAGGTTAACCGCCGACAACTCTGCACTTCTAGTAAATCTGCTGTTTCCTGTCAGCAGCAGACTGATTGTTTTTTTCATCCTGACCTGCACACAACAATCTGCTTCCACTCCTAATAGAAAATAGACCGTCTGCAGTCATAAGGCTTGTTAAATGTCATCACAGAGTTTTATGCTGAAAGTTGGGGCCAATCACTCATTTTCTTGTAGAAATCAGTTCAGTAGCTTCTGTGGCATTTTTTTTTAAGATTGCCTTAATCAACAAAATCAATCCTCAAAAAGTGTTTTAAGTAGAAAAATACAGAAACTGGCCGAAGTTTATGCTTTGAATACAGGATCAGCACCCATACATGACCCAGCAACACAGAAGGAGAGGATTGTGCCATGGGTTTTAAATGTCTTCCCTTTCAATATTTTAGAAGCTGTTCATGTGAGATCTTCCATCCCATCCTGTTAGAAGATCACACTTCAGTTTGCTGCTGCGAGTCGGTGATAATGGTCACCCCTCGGCGAACCTCGCTCAGACCTTCATGGACACTGCCATGTTCAGAGCTCAGCGTTTGGCAGGCTGATGACGGACCAACGGATAGGTGCATATTCAGTGAGACAGCAGAGTCCCCGTTAACGGGAGACACCTGCTCCACTGGTGTGCTGAAGTCTTTGTGTGGCACGTGCCCAGTGGGTAGATGGTGGGTGGGCAGGTACTGGCTGGGGTGGAAGCTTGGCCGGGTGTCCTGAAGCCTTGTGCTATTCGGGTTCAGGATGGTCTCCTTGGAGGCAGCAGAGAGCAGCGGTGTGTACGGCTCTGGGCAGTCCTCACCGGCAGGCAGCGGCGGTGGGAGCTGGTCTTGACTCAGGAACTCTTCTTCGTGTGGAGGGGGGTAGTCACTGTCCACATCATAGCCTCCCAGGTAGTAATCTGACTCCAGCCCATGTGGTGTTCCACCCAGAGAGGGGTCCAAGCCAACGGCGTCACTGTCAGGAGGTGACCCCAAGTTCTGCACTCCTTCAGAGTCTGACAGCCTGGTTGGCATCCAGTCAGATGTGTCCCAGTGGTAAGCTGGTCAAGGAAAGGAGAGAGATTAGCAGCTGCACCCACAGAGTCATCATGACAGGAGCAGGTTTTACGGTTACATGCTTTTACAGAACAGCAAACAGCAAACATGCCGATGACCAACTCGATGGGAACGATCTCCAGATGAATCGATCTCCAGAAGAGATGTTGGATTTGTATGCAAAGACAAACACATCAGAGGTTTCCACAGCTCAGCATGCAGAATGGCAAGCACAGAAGCCATGCTTTTAAGAAATAAAGAAATAAAAATAAATAAGTGAAAATTCAAAAAAATAAAAAAGCCAAAAGCTCATTGAGATGTGTTAGAATCAACCATTTGGCCATATTTTACCGTAATACACCTTCACGACGCAGGGATATATGACGGATATTTTAAGGGATAACCGTATAAGTAAAAAAAAATGTAATTCAAGCTGTAATCACAAACAATAAAGCTAACATCTGGGGTCCGTTTCACAAAGCAGGTTTACTGAATACTCCAAGTTTTCTAAACCTGAATTATGTTATGTTTTCTGTTTCACGAAGATAATTGATTTAACCTCTTTTTCTATTACCATAGTAACATTCTCCCCATAGCTAACCTGGTCGGAAGCAGGTTAGCTCTGCAGTAAACTGAGAGTGTCCTCTGTCTCCGCTCTCCCTACAGTCAATCACACTGTTTTATTTTCTGATTTAGTCCGATTTTTGTCTCAGTTTTGTGCAAAAAAAAAATAAAAAAAAAATCCCTAACTAGGTCTGGTCGACACATTTGCTTTTAAAAAAAACATTGCAAGTCGTCTGATGAGGATCTCATTAAAGACAAATTTGTACTTTTTCATAGAGAATTAAATATTTATAGGGAGAGGATTCTACCAGGTAGTGACAGGATATGAGATTTATGTGTCTTTGGTTTGTTTTAATATGAGCAACATGCGGATCATTTTTTATTTTTACAGTACATAAATAACTAATGAAATTAGTTTCAGATTACACTTAAATGGCTAAATTAATTCCTAGGGTGGAAAAGGAATTACTTTAGGATTAAGGATTAGGATTCACTCTGTGATAACAACCTACTAAGTCTACTGGCACAATCTGAAGCTATTCTATGGGATTGATAACCTCAAATAACGACCTATTTATTGGTATGATAACATCAGAAAAGACTGGAAGCAAAGACTTACTGTATAAAATAAGACAGAATCAAACTGAAGAACCCCATGAGACGACGAGGTTCCATTTATTAGAACATTTTTGTTCTTCATCTTCACCTGCTGCCAGATGATTTTACCTAAATACAGAAATTGATCCACTACAATTCAAGAAATAATCCTGTAATATTATCGCAGTAACAAGAGGCTATGGTAAGCCATATTGATATGTATTAGTTTTACAGAATATGTATTCCTGATATCTAAAAAAAAAAGGTTTTCCTTTTGTATCATCTCTCAAACAAACTATCACTCTCCAAATGTAGAATAAACTTTATGGATGTCTAGAAATTTATTTCAGATCTCCGTATTCCTAATATACAGGTCATCATTGGTATTATTTTGACTCAGATATCATAAATACATATTCAGTCGAGCTGATAAATGTCAAAACACACGGCAAAATATCTAAATCTAGATAATTCATTTTTTCTTAAAATGAGTGCATTTGTTCTTGAATTGAGGAGGTAAAAGAGACATTTTGCCAATGGAACAAGACAGTTTACACTTAAAACAAGAAAACACAATTGTGCATATTATCTAATTATCTTATTTTAAGAGTAAAATTACTCATTCCATTGGCAAACTATCTCATTTACCTACTCAAATTAAGGGTGAATACACTTAATTTAAGAAATTTGTACTTATTTCTAGATCGTTTTTGCAGTGCAGCCACTTAAAATGTGTAAACATTTCTAGATATATAAAACTTAATTCTGGCTAGTATCAAATTTTTTTGTTGTTTTTTACCTTTTTAAATTGTTTTTCTGCTAAAAAAGTGTCATTTAGAAAACGTATTATTACCGTTCAGTCTAGGAGTGACATTTTGATCAGGAACTTCATATAAACTAAAGCATTAACTCGAGCAACAATCTTCTCCTTTACACGTTTCTCTCCTTTGCAGGTGTAGTGCTGTTGCTCCTTCTTCCCCCCCCCCCCCCCCCCCCCTTTTTTTCTATTACTTCTGCATTAAAATCTCTAGTTCCAGTGCGGAGAAATAGGTACTTCTTGTTGCCTGTTGTCATGGTGACTTGTCGAATTTGTGCTCCACTGATATTGACTCTTCATACTTTTTGCCCACATACTGAACTCTGAGTGGTTCTACTTGGAGTAGATTGAACATAGCAGCTGTTGTTAAATCGAACACTCAGGAGTTCCTGACTTTAGTCTAGATCAACTTAGAGTTGCAGATTTGAATCTGAGTTTGCTTAACCTGCTTCGTAAAACGGACCCCTGCATTGTCACAGAATTCCTGTTTGCTAGTTTTATCATCAGGAAAGAAATGCGGTTCGATCAAACTGCAGCTCCTAAAAGAACCTGCTGATGTCCTCGTATGGGAAAATGCTTGGTAGATTTGACTAGATAAAGAAAAATAAAACATAATTACTAGAAACTAAGAACACAAAAGGTTCTGTTCTTGAGAACTTTTTCATGTTGTTTCGTAAAGGCAATAAAACACTTCTATCACCCTGTGTAGGGTGCCGTAGTGTTAGATCTTCAAATTCTGTTCCTCCTCACTGAAAACATCTGGACAGGAACCTCCCAGCATGAATTCACAATAGATTCTCCATCATCATCAGAAACCTGCATTCATGACTGCTTTACTTTTCTGACATAAGGTGAAATCTTCATAAAAATAATATTTGCCTTTAAAACCTGTAGGAGCCTATTAATCAAAATACTGCATGTTTTGTTTCTGCTAAACTGGGAAATAACTAAATATGAGGATGTTAAATAATTCAGCTAGGAAATCTAAACTCTGGTTTGTTTTATACTAAATAAAAAACAGACGTAAAAAAAGTTACTTTTATGAGATGCGCGTGATTGCAGTTGAGTTAATTGTTTTCTAGATGACGAGTCCTCTCAGCCGTGTCCTTCGTAGATCACAGGTCATTACAACTTGCAAACAAACATGGCGGATTTTACGCTGAATGCACCAACACAGCCTTCCTCAGCACAAAGGGACCTTGATGGTAAACGTACTAGTTTAAAGTTAAACTGAATTGAAGTGAGTTTTGATTGGTACGTTCTGTTACCCTGGAGCTGGTTGCATCAGCATGTATGGAAGTGAGACTGGCACCAGCGTCGATGAGAGCTAAATATAGTATATTTTAGACTGATCAGAAAAGCTTGATCCATTGTCATTAATTCTGTACCTTCATTTTCACAGAAAGCAAAATACGGAAAAATCAACCCGATGCGCCTCACAGTTACATTTGAAGTAATGAAACCTTTTAACAACATGCAAAGTTCCTCAAAAATAAAGGGCACCCACACTGTTTCAGTTTGAAAGATACCCATAAAGCAGCTGGAGCTACCTACCAGTGTTGGGAGCTGGAGAAATCCCATCTTTCTCCAGCAGAGTCCGCCGTGGATCCTCTGAGGGAGCTCCCTGCACAGCTGCAGCTCGTCAAGATCATCAGAGGATCCACTACTTAAGCTGTCTTCAGACCTTGCCTCAACGCCGCAGTGTTGTTCCAGTTGGTCAGCGCTAAAGCCTAGATCCTCTGAGAATCTCCATGACTTTGAATCCAGTCTGGATTCTAACTATTATCTCTGTCTTCCAGGAAAACCTGTGCCTCCTCTGAGAAAGCTCTGGAAGAGCTAACCTGCCTAGCCGACCCTCTGAGCCAAACCCTGAAGATCCCTCTGAGAAACCTCAAGCAGCTCAGGACTGAGCTGGGACTTCCAATGCAAGGTCTGTTCTAACAAGACGTGAGACGCTGAAGCAGCTAACGGACTCTGCTGATGAACCCTTCTCCAGAACCAACAGTGACTCTCCCAAAGTTAACCTCAAGAACCCTCAAGGTACAATCAGTGAACTTCTGGAAGTAAAACCCTGCCAGCAAACCGCTAACTGTGCTGTCTCTCACGCAGACTCCGGTGAACCAGTATCCAGGCCCCGAACCAGAATCTGTACATTCTGTGTGTTTGTGCTTTAATAAACTGTTGAACTCTTCATCCTTGTGTCCGTCAGTGGTGTTCTGCATAACTGGGTCGCCTTCAGTGAACCCATCATGACAGAACACTGCGGCCAAACTCAAGGCCCAGCAGATCACTACATCCGTCGACTAGAGGAACAGGCTGCCCAAATCCATGGACACGGTCTGGCTCTACGTGAGTTAAACACCCACATTGAAAGACAGAATCAAGCTATTCAAAGCTATGCTAACTACGTGAACAGCGCTAATGCTGCGCCAGTACAGCAACCATTTCCGGGTCCAGTCCCTCCTCCGAGGTCACCAGCTGTGACATCATCAGAGTTCCGTCCTAGTCTCCCAGAAAGATTTTCTGGTAACATGAAAGATTGCAAGGGATTTTTATTTCAATGTCGGTTGATTTTTCAGAACTCCCCTGGCTGTTTTTCCACGGATCACAAGAAGATAACTTTCATTCTCTCTCAGTTAACAGGAAGAGCCTTGGAATGGGCTCAGGCAAGATTTGCCGCTGACGATAGTTTAAATTGCTACTACTCTGATTTCATTTCTGAATTTACCCAGGTCTTCAACCAGGAAACTGACCAAACTATTGATTCTAGAGCTCTTTTCAACCTTAAACAGGGAAACTCTTCGGTGGCTGAATTTTCTACTAACTTCCGGGTTAAAGCGGCAGCTTCCGGATGGAACCAAAGCGCCTTGAAAGGAGCCTTTTTCATGGCATTAAACGAGCACATTAAAGATGAACTCGCAACCCTCGACGAACCTGCTACCCTCGAAGATTTAATTCGCCTCTCCATCAGATTAGATAATAGAATTCGAGCCAGAAACAGTTCTAAGAAGCAGGGTACAATTTCTTCTGCCTCTCATAACGTGACTGTTTGTTCTCCCTCTACAGAGCAGTTGCCCATTCAGAGGTCTAAGCCCCAGTCTCTACCGTTGCCTGTTCAGGCCTCACATTCGGGCGAAAGGGATGTCGAACCCATGCAGGTGGGACACAACAGGCTCACTCCAGAGGAGAGACAAAGGCGTTTTCTAAGCAAACTATGTATCTACTGTGGTGAGAGTGGACACTTCATCGCTTCCTGCCCGGCAAAATCAAAAGCCGGGGCCCGCCAGAGGATCTGAGGAGTCTGGCGGGCCAAATAAACACAAAGAAATCTCCTCGACTGTTACTGCCTGCCATGCTTTTCTGTGCTAATCAAAGTCTCTCTTTTTCTGCTTTCATCGACTCAGGCTGTGAACGTAACCTAATCGACTCTAACCTCGTTCAGCAACTCCAGATTAAAACCATTCCCCTTTCTCAGCCTCTCAGTGTATCCGCCATAGACGGAAAAAGACTCCATCGAGTTACCCACCAAACTCAGCCCCTCGAGCTACTTCTGTCAGGTAACCACCGAGAGACAATAACATTGGTGCTCGGGTTCGAATGGTTGGAGAAGCATAATCCTCACATAAACTGGACTGAACGTCATCTGGAATCATGGTCCACTTCATGCCACGAAACATGCCTACGTTCTGCTGCCCCCGTGGTGGGGTCTCCAAGAGGTGGGGGGGAGATGGACTCTCCTGACCTTTCTTCAGTTCCCCCTGAGTATCATGACTTAGCCCCTGTCTTCAGTAAGGTCAGTGCGACGTCCCTACCTCCACACAGACCATACGATTGCGCCATTGAACTTTTACCTGGTGCTCCTCTTCCTAGCAGCAGATTGTATAACATTTCCAAGCCCGAAAGAGAAACGATGGAAAAATACATCAATGAATCATTAGCTGCTGGAATAATTCGCCCATCATCCTCTCCATTGGGCGCCGGGTTCTTCTTCGTGGGTAAGAAGGATGGTTCCTTGAGACCTTGTATTGACTATCGAGGTTTGAACCAGATTACAATTAAAAACAAATACCCACTGCCTCTTCTCGCCTCTGCTTTTGAACCTGTACAGGGAGCAACAGTGTTTTCTAAGTTGGATTTAAGAAACGCTTATCATCTCCTTAGGATCCGTGAGGGCGATGAATGGAAAACTGCCTTCAAAACACCCTTGGGCCAATTCGAATACCTTGTAATGCCCTTTGGTCTAACTAACGCCCCAGCCTGCTTCCAGGCCCTAGTAAATGATGTTCTCAGAGACTTTCTCAACGTGTTTGTTTTCGTGTACATTGATGACATTCTCATTTACTCCAAGGACCTCGATGAACACAAGAAACATGTCCGTCTTGTCTTACAGAGACTACTGGAGAATAAGCTGTTCGTGAAAGCCGAGAAGTGCGAATTTCATCAATCTTCAGTCACCTTTTTGGGGTTTGTGCTCGAGGGCGGCCAGGTAAAACCTTCAGAGGACAAGATCAAAGCAGTCTTAGACTGGCCAGTTCCAGAAAACCGCAAACAATTACAGAGGTTTCTAGGGTTCGCTAACTTCTATCGTCGGTTTATTAGAAACTACAGCCAGACCGCCCTTCCATTAACCTCCCTGACTTCAGTTAAACGCACTTTTCAGTGGACTCCCGAGGCTCAAGCAGCATTTGAGAAACTAAAATCCTTGTTTTCCAGAGCTCCTGTCCTCATGCAACCTGACCCTGCTAAACAGTTTATCCTAGAGGTGGACGCTTCAGATTCTGGTGTTGGAGCTGTCCTGTCCCAGAGGCTCGATTCAGACCAAAAGATACACCCATGTGCTTTCTTCTCCCGTAGACTTTCTTCCGCTGAACAAAATTATGATGTGGGTGACCGAGAGCTCCTGGCTATCAAACTGGCGTTGGAAGAATGGAGGCACTGGCTGGAGGGAGCTGAGCACCCGGTTCTTGTATGGACAGACCACAAGAACCTGGCTTACATCCAGTCCACCAAACAGGCTAATCCTCGCCAATCCAGGTGGTCAATCTTCTTTTCTCGGTTCAACCTAATTATCTCCTACAGACCCGGATCCAAGAACGTGAAGCCCGATTCTCTCTCTCGTCTCTACTCCGTCGATCATCCCGAGACACCTGAACCTGTCCTTCCAGCTTCATGTACAGTGGGAGTGGTCAACTGGGAGATAACTGACCTCATCAACTCAGCCCTGGCCTCTGAACCCGATCCAGGTAACGGTCCATCTAACCGTACATATGTTCCATCTTCTGTCAGGTCCCGTCTTATCCAGTGGATGCATGCCGCCAAATTCTCTGCTCATCCTGGAGTCAGTAGAACAGTAGCTCTCATCTCCAGACGCTTCTGGTGGCCCTCTCTCCACAAGGACGTAAAGGAGTATGTGTTGGCTTGCCCCACATGTGCCCGTAACAAAGCCTCACACCAACCTCCTTCTGGCCTGCTTCAACCACTTCCTGTTCCCTCGCGTCCCTGGTCCCATATCGCCATTGATTTTGTCACCGGTCTCCCTGTCTCTCGAGGTATGTCCACTATACTCACCATTGTTGACCGCTTCTCGAAGTCCTGCCACCTTGTTCCCCTCAGAAAGCTTCCCACGGCCTTCCAGACAGCTCAGCTCCTCAATAAACACGTTTTCCGGCTTCACGGCATCCCCCAAGAGATCCTCTCGGACAGAGGTCCTCAATTCATCTCCCAGGTATGGAAGGCATTCTGCTCTGCGCTCGGCTGCAAACCCTCTCTCACCTCAGGTTACCACCCCCAATCGAATGGTCAGACCGAGCGCATGAACCAACAGTTGGAATCCACCCTTCGCTGTCTCACATCGAACAACCCCGTGGATTGGAGCCAATTTCTTCCATGGATTGAATATGCCCATAACTCCCTCAGATCTGCATCCACTGGACAATCCCCATTCCAGGTCAGTCTCGGGTATCAACCACCTCTTTTTCCCGCAGATGAGAGAGAGATATCGGTGCTGTCCGTCAATCAACACATCCGCCGTTGCCAGAGGATTTGGAGGGAGACCATCGCCACACTCAACCAGTCATCAGTGTCTGTTAAACGCTTCGCTGACGCCAGGAGACGTCCCGCCCCCGAGTACTCTGAGGGCCAGGAGGTATGGCTCTCCACTCGAGACATCCCCCTCAAGGGGATGTCTCGAAAACTCTCCCCAAGATTCATCGGACCCTATAGGATCACTCGAGTCATCAACCCCTCAGCTGTTCGTCTCCAACTACCTCAGTCCCTCCGAATCCACCCTACATTCCACGTGTCCAAGATCAAGCCTGTTTCTTCGAGCCCTTTGTGCCCACCGTCCGACTCCCCACCACCCGCCCTGGAGGTCGATGGCCATCCGGCCTTCACAGTGCGCCGCATCGTGGACTCCCGTCGACGAGGTCGCGGATGGCAGTACCTCGTCGACTGGGAGGGCTACGGACCGGAGGATCGCCAGTGGGTCCCAGGCTTGTACATCCTCGATCCTGCACTCATCGAGGAGTACGAGCGTTCCCGCCCATCTACCTCTTCCGGACCGCCAAGGGGCGGTCGTTGAGGGGGGGGGGGTACTGTTGGGAGCTGGAGAAATCCCATCTTTCTACAGCAGAGTCCGCCGTGGATCCTCTGAGGGAGCTCCCTGCACAGCTGCAGCTCGTCAAGATCATCAGAGGATCCACTACTTAAGCTGTCTTCAGACCTTGCCTCAACGCCGCAGTGTTGTTCCAGTTGGTCAGCGCTTAAGCCTAGATCCTCTGAGAATCTCCATGACTTTGAATCCAGTCTGGATTCTAACTATTATCTCTGTCTTCCAGGAAAACCTGTGCCTCCTCTGAGAAAGCTCTGGAAGAGCTAACCTGCCGAGCCGACCCTCTGAGCCAAACCCTGAAGATCCCTCTGAGAAACCTCAAGCAGCTCAGGACTGAGCTGGGACTTCCAAGCCAAGGTCTGTTCTAACAAGACGTGAGACGCTGAAGCAGCTAACGGACTCTGCTGATGAACCCTTCTCCAGAACCAACAGTGACTCTCCCAAAGTTAACCTCAAGAACCCTCAAGGTACAATCAGTGAACTTCTGGAAGTAAAACCCTGCCAGCAAACCGCTAACTGTGCTGTCTCTCACGCAGACTCCGGTGAACCAGTATCCAGGCCCCGAACCAGAATCTGTACATTCTGTGTGTTTGTGCTTTAATAAACTGTTGAACTCTTCATCCTTGTGTCCGTCAGTGGTGTTCTGCATAACTGGGTCGCCTTCAGTGAACCCATCATGACAACCAGAAAACATTCATTATATAGAAATACTCTGAATGTTGTTACTTTACAGCAGGTTTACATCTAGTCACAGAGCAATAAAATAATTTTTTCTGCTGCTGAAACGATTGCAGAAATAACATGTAACCAACCCTAATGGTAAATGGCTCGTACTTATATAGCGATTTTTCAACTCGGAAGACTTGACCAAACTGCATTCAGTTATTCACCCATTCACATACGCACTTTATCATCTAAACATACCTGATAAAGAAACAAAAAAAACCCAAACATAATGTAACAGAAACTACTTTTGTTTTGGAACTTCTGTAAAAAATCCTGCATGCTCCATCAGGGAACCAAACCCCAGAGTTTTGCTTCACAGGCAGGTAGACAAACCCCTGCACTTTCAAACAGAACCATGTGCTGCTTGAAACAAACTTTTTTAAAACACAGGGTCTGCTATGTTTGCATTATTCCGAAAATACATATTATACAAAAAAAATCTGTTTGTTTTTTTCTTTCTTCAGAACTTGAACTGAATGAAATCAGCCAAGAGTGCTTTACTGGCCAGTAGCTCCTGAGATGGATTCTGGATGATCATTCCCAAAATGTTAGAAAACAATCCACTGGACTTTGTTTCCAAGTTTGAAGACGTTTCGCTTCCCATCCAGGAAGGTTTTTCAATTGAACATGTCAGAAATAGCATTGAGTTTGAAGGTTTATAGAGTGGACCGAAAACAAAGCCTTGATTTGGTTTAGAAAACATGCAAATTGAACCTGACCAGTCAGGTTCAATTTGCATGTTTATAAGCCAATAAAAGGTGTCCATGTATGAAACATGTACAGTTTAAAGGTTGGAGCATTTATCAAAGCACACAACAAGCAGAGCAACACCATGGAGCGATCCAAAGCTCTGACTGAGGAAGGGCAGCAGACCCCCTGCCTGGGGCAGCGAGACGGACCAAATGAAATTACTATTTGACTTAAAATAACCACAAAAGCTCTACTGTATTTATGGGCATTTTATTTCCTAAGTTATTCTTTTGATCTCATTTCTGAACAGAGCAGAAGAAGAAAGTTTGAGTAAATCTGAACAGGCACTACAGGCATCAGAGGTGATGAATGGCTCATTAAATTCAAATAATCAGTACAAGACTTATAATTTAACATCTCCTAAGCCTGGGGTGCTTTATTCCAAAAGGCCCAATCCGCTCATTTAAACTACTACGCTAATAATGACTGTAGGACCTCATAGCCTCAATGGAGAACGCAAACCGTTTTTACTTGGGAATGATTATTTTGTCTACGCACTGCTGTTCACTAGCAGACATGGACAACAGGACAACAGACAGACAGAATCAACAAGTCACCTCTGTTGTAGGTTTCACAATGGTCCATAACTGACACTGTCACATGGGAGAACAAGAAAACACAGCAGCCTTTAGCTTTCCACCATGACCACATGAAATAAACACATATCGATTCTCAGAATCCTGAATCATTGCTTTTACAAATAATTATATTTATTGAGAACATTAAGACAATCAAGTTTATTAGCTCAGCTGATTAACATCCTATATAGGAAATTAAACTTTTTAATTGGAGTAGCAGAATCTCAGAAACTCAGAAACTTAAAAAAAAAAAAAAATCAAATAAATGGCTTTAATGGAAAGTTTTCAAAGAGGAAATCTCCCATAGAATTTTCTGAGATTCTTTAAAAATAAGATTGAATCTATTAAAATTAAGATCATTAGCACTCCTCTAACTATGATTGGTTTATCTGTGCATCATAGAGAGAAATATCAGTTGTGCTGCTGCCATCAACACCTTTGTTTCTAGATGTTGGAGATCGGCCTGTTTTCCAGTGTGGTCCTGTTTCTCTGACTGTGACTAACTGGATGTGCTCTCTTCATCCTCTGACATTGGAGCTGGCTCGGAGCTCGTCTGCCTGGCTGTGTGTTTCCTGGACGGGGCCGCCTGTGGAGCTGGTTGACAGTTGCCTTTTGTATCTACGCTTCTTTCTCTATGTCTGCTTCTGTCTCCTTGAACCCCAGTCGGCCTCAGCAGAGGGCCGCTCACACTGAGCCTGGTTCTGCTGGAGGTTTCTTCCTGTTATAGGGAGTTTTTCTGCTCCACTGTCAACACCAGTATACTTGGTGTGAGGGATTGCTTTCGAGTCACTGAGTCGATGCAATCAACTGGTTTTCCTTAGATAACTTTGAACCAATCTGACTGTATGATCTGGTTGAATTGAATAGAATGGGCTCTGCTCTTTAGTTCAGCTTCTAGCTTTCCTGGGTTTCTGTTTGGGAAAGAGTAGGTGGAGGAGTAGGAAGGTTGATGAAAGGTTGATTTTGGGCCTGGTGAGTGAGTTAAATGTTGATGTTTTAAATTCATTCAAAGACGAGTGATTTTTCACTAAATCATTCTTTTTCAATGTAAATTAAGGGTTAGGGTCTGAAAATATCAACTATTGAAATTAAGTGTCATCCTTTGGTAGGGAGCCACTACAACAGACGTTGTTTGGGAGTGATGTTTTTGATACTGCCTGTTGGACTCTTTTATCAGAGCTCCCTGCTTTGAAAGAAAATAGGGACAGGTACGCCCTTAGAACGGGTTGATAAGGTCAGAGCAGGGCTGCTGCTCCTAAAATCCCCCAATGCTGACATGTGAAAAGCAAAAGGTGAATGCAAACTTTTAAATTGTAAAAATAATAAGTTTTAAACATCATCTGCACATTGAATAAGCTTATATTTTTTTTATTATCGTTAACTGGTTTTACTAACTATGCTATTGGTAATTTTTTATAAAAAGCAACAATGAATTAACATTTACTATTTCCTCTATTGAATACATTTAGGTAAATTTTTCTGCTCTTTTCCAGTGTGACATTATGCTGCTGCAATAACAATACTCCATTTAAATACCAGGAAGCAGATCCTGCAGTAAAGAATTATTGTATATACTCCCTAAAGGGAGGGACTCAAACTGCAGTCCCCCAGGGCCAGTATACTGCAACCTTTAGCTGCTTCACTGCTTAAAAACATCCTGATTTAGATCATTCAGTTATTTATTGTTGAAGAAGTGTTTCATCCCGCAGATTAAAGGGACAAATCACAAAGTTGCAGACACTGGCTCTTAGTGGCTGAAGTTTGACAGCGGAGTTCCAATAAAAGAGGCGTCAGATTCTGGTTGCCGAACTGCTAACAGGGATCATTTGTAGAATTAGTGAGAAATAATCCAAGGACTGGAACAGCCAGTGAAGAGACACAAGAAAGATAAGACATGGTACCTTCACTTTCGATTGTGTCAACTGCATCGTTGACAAGTCGAATGACAGTCACAATGGAGGCTTGAAGAGAGAAACAAGGAGCAGACATTTTTAAAAAATACACATTCATAGAGAAACAGAGCTCAGCATGGTGGTAATGAGGCCTGATTTTCCTACTCATCACTGTTACTGAAAGAAACACACCATGAACAGCCTGATCTGATGACTTCTTCCATCTTATTTTACAGAAAATACACATGAATGCAGAGGTGGGAGATGTGGAGCCAAAAAGTCCTCCATGTCTTCCCTTTTACTGGATGTTATTCAATTATTTTGGTTTGATTAGAGCTCGCTCATTTGAGGCTCCTGGTCTA
Source organism: Cyprinodon tularosa (assembly GCF_016077235.1). Lineage (NCBI taxonomy): Eukaryota > Metazoa > Chordata > Actinopteri > Cyprinodontiformes > Cyprinodontidae > Cyprinodon > Cyprinodon tularosa. Next base: position 765,704 of record NW_024038819.1, read on the forward strand.
GAATAAGAACTAAAATTTAAAATAAAGGATAAAATCAATGTCATACTAAGTTAAAATAAAAAGATGAATTATGGGATATTTTTTTTGCTTTATAATTTATCCAAAAGACTGAACTACAAAGAAAAATAAACAGATTGTTGTGGGTTATTTAACAGGCATGAGAGCAAACCATCATAGTGAAAGAAAGTAATGTCCCATAAAACTCAAGGATTTTATATTTTTTGTATTTATTTGGAATAATGTCTCTTTCAAAGACATTTTTTCTAAATAGGACTTTGATAGATGTTTGTAGAATGAAATAATTTCAGGACCAGGAGAGACCCAGAGGTTTAGGCTCAGCCCCGTTCATAACGCCTGTAAACAAGTGGCTCCTGGCTGCAACGTGGGAGGGGCAGAGAGGTGGAAGACGAAGACCATGTGGAAACAACCACCCTGGCTGATGGTCGATGATGGGATTTCAGGACAGACACTTTCCTCTGTTATAAACAACTTATAACAAACACTAGGCCAGCGGGAGAATGAAAACGAATGCAACCAGAGTCTGTTACAGGCATATACATTTGGAAAATAACATGACTATGTACCTTCAAATAGTACCCCATGAAGATGCCTGAAGGCAAAGACACTGAATAGCAGATTTATTTTACCATGCCAAACCCTTTAAAACTGGAAACATATCAAGCAAATCTAGCCAGAGAATATTAGCATATTGCAGTGGCTGACGAAGGATCAGTTTGACTGATGTTTAAAATCTTGGTGTTTTTCATTTAAAACATTTGTTTTTTTGGGTCAAAGAAACATTTATTAAACTGTTTGGATAAGTCACCTCTGTGGGACCAACAGAAGCACAGCAACACGGACCCAAAGCAGGTCTGGATATCCCACCTTCATGAAGTTTTATGAACACCACCACCTCCAAACACTGTAGAACCACCCGATGTGGTACTTTATGTCTAAATAGCCCCAAAAAACAGGGTTTTTTTTGCATTTAAACTGTATAAACTAGGTCTTTAGATGATGATGTCACGCATCAGAGTGAAAGCCTAACGAGGATCGCCACCATCTTAGGAGGGGTAAACATGTGCTTGGCAGCCAAAGTGGTAGACATTTAGAATGCAATTGGTTTGAGTCATAATGATTTATAAATACCGGGAAAACCTTCTTTCAAAAAGATAAAGGCAGATATGACGAAAAAATTGCTCTAATCCACTGGAGAAACAGTGCAAAGATGGGGAAAGGCAATAGCTTACCGAGTCTAGCCTAGGCTAACTGTGGGAGATGGGACGACAGCGGACGCTCAGAGAAGCAGACCTGGGAAAAGTAGGCAGCAGCAGGCCGGTGTCTGTGATGGAAGTAGGACCGCGAAATTGTCCTTCTAGGGCTGAATTAAAACGGCTTTATTAAAAGCAACAAACCTCTTAAGAACACAGCTGCTTCCTTCATTACGATGAAACCGTAGGGTTTAAAAGTTCACAGCTCACGAAGCATGTTCTTACACTGTACAACCCAATGTTTTGATGTGATCTAACTGCTCAAAGTGTATGTTCAAAAACAACACGTTGGACTCAGTGCTGAGAGATGGTGCTTTTCAGACTCATCAATCTGGAAGAAGAAGAAGAAGAACTCCCTTGTTTGCAGATGCGCAGTGTGCTATGTTTTGGTAAAACGGCTTGTAACTCTCCCACAACAGCAGGATTTGCCCATAAACACCTTGTTGGGATCTGGAGATCTGCCACCTGTCTCCAGCAGAGAGCGCTGTGGGTCTCCTGGGCTGGAGCCTCCAGCACACCTGAGGATCATCAGCCCATCAGGAGACCTCCTACATAAGCAGCAGCCAGACCTGTCTTCGACGCCAGAGTGTTGACCAGTTTTGGTTAGTGGAACCTGAGCCTCAGTTCACTTTGAGAATCTCTGTCTGCTCAAGAGAGTAACTAGATTCTAATCTGCCACTGTCTTCTCTGCTCACAGGAAAGCCCGACTGAAGTCTGTAGCTCTGGAGGAGCTCAGCTTGGAAACCTGCCTGCCTGCCCTAGGAAGCCAAACCTGAAGACTATCAGTCTGGATTCCCCAACCAGCTCTCAAGGGAGAGCTAGGAAATCGACTCAAGGTCTGAACCTCACTAGCCAGAAGCTAGACGCTGCTGCTGCTCAGCTCTCTGCTGAACCCACAGTCTCTGGATCCAACCGGTTCCCCCTCTCCAACAATCTGTCGGAACTCCATCAAGGTACAAACCAGAATCAAACACCTGAAAAGTCATCACCGCTGCCTGGCTAACCAAACCATCCATCTCTGCAGATTCTCAGTGATTCCAGTCCCGGACCAGTACTAGAACCTGCTCATTATTATTCTGTGTGCTTCTCACTCAATAAACTGTTAAACTTTTACCCTGTTTCCTGTGGTGTTCTGCATGTGGGTTTAAACACTAGAGACCCATCATGACACACCTCACAAGGGCCAACTGAGTTTCAAACACCTTTGATTTTCTCCTGACCTTATGATTCCTGATCTAGAGGTGTTCGTTAGAGGCTAATGGCCCCTCGTTACCCCCTGTATACTAAACAATGCAGGACGCATGATGAGGCTGAAACTCAGCACGACTGGAGAATCGTCTCGAAAAGGCTTAAAACTCGCACAGTGCATGTCCGTCTTTACCCAGTGGTCAATTCATGATACTTTTTTATTTCATAATTTTTAGATATAATAATACAATGTCAATGCCTACTATACACGTAGGTCCATTTCAACCTTGGACTTCAGGTTTTTCCCATTTTCTTAGGTCCTCACTAAGGCTTGTACCCAAGCTGATCTTTTTGGTCCTTTCTCTGTTTGAAAACGATAGAAAGACGGTTTATCAGCCTCCCAGGCATGATTATTGCATCCAAATGCAACACAAGACTTTGGCAGGATGAATTTGACAGCAGGCCTGTCTATATGAAGTCAGTGTTTACCATGCTGCTGTTTACCCCTCCTGTAATGGCGTCCCGCGGTCATCAGCTGTGATTTCCCGGATGTATGATGACATGTGATGCTATCTATTGGATGCCATGGTCCTATTACTCTGCATTTTCACATTCTCATGAGTGACATTTTAGTTCTGCAACATGTGTCTAAAACTGTCTCAGTGCTGCCCTCTTAGGGCAACGATAGCAGTTACATTTTCTGACTCACTCAGACTCGCACCTCTGTGGCAGGTGGAGACATTGCGCGCAGCTCCAAGCTGACACCAAAACCCACAGCTCTGGAACTGTTATATCTAGAGGTCTGAAATTTTCTGCATTTGTGGTTGACATGATGTAGAACAAATATAATACAATAAAACCTGCCTTTTCTCAAGAATGTCTTTATTACTGCTGTTCAAAAAAGACCTATCATTTCCGAGGAGTAAATAAAAAAACAACTTTGAGTTATGTTTGAACAGATGCAGGTTGGTCTGTGTTCTAGTCACCTAATTTATATATCAGGAAACTACAGGGTGTTAGCTTTCAAATGATGTATTGCAGATGTAATTTGGGCTTACAGTTCCTAAGTTATTTTCTTTTCCGATCCATGCTTTAATAAGGCTGGGTTAAGATAAGCTAGCTGCCACTTCCTGACTACAGCTTGTCGAACCCCTATGCTTAGTCCGTCCACTCATGGTGTCTTGGCACCGGCCATTTTGGTAATGCTTTTAAATCAGGGTGAGCCACACTTGAAAAAATAGACAAACGTTCCCCCTAGAAAACCGAAACTGATTATATTGTCTGTTTAATCCAGAACAACAATGAATAAACCAAGTTGAAACTCTTTGCTCCTATTTATTCAGATTTTCCTATTAAAAAAAAAAAAAAAAAACTAGGATGTCTTAGAAAACAATACATTGAAGCACTCAAATAAAGATGAGATCCTGTGTTTACATTTTTATGACCTTGACTTCTGAATAAAAACTTAAACTGTAAGCTAATTTCAATGAAGGTTGATGCAAATGCTGGTGCTGATGAGTCGATTTTCAAATCAGGACTGATCTGCTTTAACCAAATGAAGGACAAGCAAATTAAGCTCTGAAAAAAGCAACATATGAAGAACCCAAGTTTTTGCAATGAGAGAATGTTTCTTACCGTTATCTTCACAGGAGTCGGACTGAAAGGAACTCAGAGACTGGGCCTCTGAGTTACAGCCTTTATTGCTACCTGAGAAACATGTGTCCTCCTCTGTCACGTTGACCACTTTATCTGCAGAAAGACATCAACATGTGACATACTATTTATTGGTAGATTGCTGCTACTTTATCCCTTGTGTGATTGAATATCGTGGTAACTGAAGTGCGTATTGTGGGTAAAGACAATATGATGACTTTAAAGTTTAAAATTTTAAAGACATAATTATGAAGAGTTGACAACTAGTTCTACTCTCTTATTCTGAAGCTCTTTCTGATGTCATCTAAGTTCAATTCAACTATTTGCCTTGTTACTGAAGGAGAAATGAAATAGCGCTAATATACTTGTAGAAACCTTAAATTCATTAGAATAAAAATCTCTGTGGTATTTGCATAAATTGCAGCTAGTGCCACTCCAGACTATGAGGCTGATGTTCTGTTTGAGTTTCAGCAGGAGTGTCCGCGTTCATGAGGATCGGCCCTAATGCTACCTGACAATAGGGAGTACAAATTATGCTCAGAACATCTGACCCTAGTTTAACAGCTTCTAAACAGTTCTACAAAACGATCTGCAGGTTTCTAACTCAAACATCTTTTTTTTAATAGAGCTTGGTCATATTTTGGGACCTCGGAAAGCTCGGTTGTTCTACAAGCTAAAAAGAAAATAACTGAACCCCAACATGTAACTGAATGCCTCAGACTGATAGAGAGAAATATTTACATAAATATTTATAGCAAATTAGAGGTTAAAATTAAGGTGGACTGGCTGGCTTAATGCTGACTTATGCTTTTGTTTTTTTAAATTTCAAAAAGAAGCTGAATTGAGGTATAACTATAATGTGTTCAAACGGAGTCAGAGCTGTTTTAAAGGGTGGTGGGTAATGCTAAGGAGATTCTTCGGTCCTTTTAGAATAAAAACATTAGTCTGACATATTTGGTAAGAAACTTATATTTGAACTATGATCTATATGCAACACAACACTTCCTCTAACCATACAGACCCACTAACAGTCTGCTTCACACAGGGAGCTCCCTGCTCAGCTGTTACCTCCTCAGCCAGCTAGTGGCAAACTTACCCTCATCGCTGGCCAAAGGACTCTTGTGTACGGAGTCACAGTCTGAGCGACAGGGTGAGACTGGTGGCAGGTTGGGGGCCACACTGCACACCACAATGCCTCTTCTGATGATTCCAGAAAGGATTCTTGGTGATTCTGGGTGAAAGGTGCTCATCTCTGTATGCTCCCCGCCTTGTTTTTCCGACAGCTTTTCTAGTTTAGAGAGTGGTTCTCCTTGAAAGCAAGGTGTGTATGCCATAGGTCTTACAGGGACCTGAGGGGGTCCAATGACACCAACCCCTCCCATCAAGGTGGTCTGCAGCCCTGACTCTGAGTACAGGTTTTGGTGTTCTCCAGGAGTGCAGTGTAGAGTCTTTAATGGAACACAGCTGGCCTTATTAAGAAGTGCTGCAGTGGCTGGATCCTGGACCATGGATAGATTGTTTCTTGAGTAGTTTTTATTAAAAACTTTCTTGCGGAAAGCAATGAAGAGAACAATAAGGATGATGATGATAAAAAGCACTCCAGTAATGCCAATCAACTCCTCCTTGCCAACCACAGCATGACCAGCCTGCATGTCCGGGACAACAACAGGTCGTAAAGTGCAGCGCTGCCCCACAAAGCCAGGTGTGCAGTTGCAGTAGAAGGAGCCGGGAGTGTTGATACATGTGCCTCCATTCTCACATTCACCCTCAGGGTTGTTTCGGTCACATTCGTTCACGTCTTCCTCACACCTGCAAGACCAATGAAATGAGAAGAGACAGGTAGTTATTCCATTTAGCAACTCCAAAATAAATGTGTGTAAAAAATCCCTGGAATTATTATGGCTGCCTGTGAGCTAAAACCCAGGATAAGTCAAGTTTATCGTTCAAATTGTGACAAGGTGTGAGCCAGGTGTTGTCATGGTTTTGGTTTTGTTTAGGTTTTATCTTTGAGTTTATATTGCTTCTATTTCCATTTTGTGTTATTCTAGTTATTTTTGATTGTATTTGAGTCCTTATGTATTTCTTGTTTGCCATCTGTTGCCCTCTTGTGTCAGTCTCCTTTCTCCTAGCTCCCTTCTAGCCTCCTCTGTTCACACCTGCTCCCAATCTGCTGATTAGCCTGGTCTTTGTTTCTCTCTCCTATATATGCACCTCCTGCTGAGTCACTGTTTGCTGGTTTGTCGTAATTTCTTTGCCCCTTGTTGTAAGTATTCCTGGTTCTCAGTTTTTGTGGATTTATGTTTTTGGATGTTTGCTTCTGTTACCCTTTTTTTCTTATTAAATCTGCAGGTAACCACCTTCAGCTTCAGTCTCTGCATTTGGGTCTTCTCAAACCCCCACCCAACCTGACAGCTTGTAAGGTAACTGGCAGAACTGGCTCTGTAGGAAAAAACGTAGAATGGAGAATTAGGAGGAAATGACCCATGGCCCATGATGATGACTGGTTTACAAGCTGTATTAGATTTCCTAAAGCATCGTTCTTGGATTTATCTGCTGACCTGGGTCCAGCACTTAACCTTATTCTCAATGGCTGCCATAGTAACCAGTAAAATAAAACAAGGCCAGTTGCATTGAATATTTAAGAGGGGTTGTGGGCAAATATAGGACAGAACATGAGATGGAACCACGTATGTTAATACTGAGGTACAGCAGTGATTTCTAGGGAAAATTGTGTTCTTGTGACCATGCCCATGGTTTTATAATTATTTATATTGATTATTACGGTGTATACACACATTTAGTATGGATCCTAGGCAATGTTTCTGATCTGGCATCATCCAATAATCCCTTATGCACTCCTTACTACCTGGGCTAACTCCCTCCTCTCCTGTGATGTTCAGCTCCCATGCTTTGTCACACTGAGACACGGCCGGCTTTTATTTGTGGCCCTATTTTTGGCCTGCTGCTGAGTGTGCCAGTAGGAGATCCCCTTTCCAGGATGAATTGAATCACATGAGGACCCACTGTTTCTGCATCATCAGCTGATGCCTGACTGGTTGATACCAGTTCCTCATTTTAAAGATCAAAACCACTATCTTCCTCATCAAGTGACACTGGAATCTTAAAAACATTATGATCTGTTTTAATTGTGCACAATATTGTTGGAATGTTATCGGCCAATATTAGCTTTAAAATGGCCAATATTGTATTGAACATTGATCATTTCACAGATAAAAGAGAAACTGTTTTTAAGACAAACAAATGAGGATTATGCCTGCAGTGGTTGTGGGTCAGGTGCACCGTGATGCCATTGAGTGGTTCATTGCAGACATTCTGTTTAGCTTTAACTTTGGTTTTTCAGTTACGCTTGGATTTGTTATTCTGTTTTCACTGTTAAGAATTATTTTATGTGTTGAGTTACTTATTAGTTTTACTATTGGTCAGGTTGGGTAGAGGTTTAAAGAGGGCCCAAATGCATAGACAGAAGGAGGCAGAAATTAGTTTTTGTTCATTTAATGTAGATCCAAAGGCAACAGAAGGTAAAGTCCAAAACCAAAAAAAAAAAAAAAACGTCAGGCAAAACACACATGAGGAGCTAAGAAGCGAAGAGGAACCAGTACAAAGAAACTGCACAGCAGGAATTAATATGGGAGACTGAACAAAGACTCTGCTAATAAGCTGACAAGGAGCAAGTGTGGATGGAGACATCTAGAAGGGAGCTAGTGGAAGGAGACTGAAACTAGGGGGCAACAGAGGGTAAACAGCAACAGAGAGAATAACATAAAATGAAGCCAATGAAAACTCAAAAAGAAAACTGAACAAACAGAACCAAAACCAAGTCACTATTCCTGTTCGATGTTTTTTTTCTCTCCAAAGCCCTATCCTTTGTTTTCTAGTCATTGGTCTTTTGCTTCTTTTAAGTTTGTTTCTAGATTTAGATAAGCCTGTTTACTCCTTTCCCCTTAGCTGCTTCAGTCCACACATGCTCCCTATTAGCTAATCACTCCATTTACAGTGTATTGTCCTCTCCCATATATACAGGTGCTGGTCATAAAATTAGAATATCATGAAAAAGTAGATTGATTTCAGTAATTCCATTTAAAAAGTGAAACTTGTATATTATATTCATACATTACATACAAACTCATATATTTCAGATGTTTATTTTGTTTAATTTTGATGATTACAAATGACAACAAATGAAAATCTCAAATTCATCATATCAGAAAATTAGAATATTGTGAAAAGGTTCAAAATTGATGGCCCCTGGTGCCACACTCTAATCAGCTAATTAACTCAAACCACCTGCAAAAGCCTTTAAATGGTCTTTCAGTCTAGTTCTATAGGCTACACAATCATGGGGAAGACTGCTGACTTGACAGTTGTCCAAAAGACGACCATCGACACCTTGCACAAGGAGGGCAAGACACAAAAGGTCATCGCTAAAGAGGCTGGCTGTTCACAGAGCTCAGTGTCCAAGCACATTAATAGAGAGGCGAAGGGAAGGAAAAGATGTGGTCGAAAAAAGTGTACAAGCAAGAGAGATAACCGCACCCTGGAGAGGATTGTGAAACAAAACCCATTCAAAAATGTGGGGGAGATTCACAAAGAGTGGACTGCAGCTGGAGTGAGTGCTTCAAGAACCACCACACACAGACGTATGAAAGACATGGGTTTCTGCTGTCGCATTCCTTGTGTCAAGCCACTCTTGAACCACAGACAGCGTCAGAAGCGTCTTGCCTGGGCTAAAGAGAAACAGGACTGGACTGCTGGTGAGTGGTCCAAAGTCATGTTCTCTGATGAAAGTAAATTTTGCATTTCCTTTGGAAATCAAGGTCCCAGAGTCTGGAGGAAAAGAAGAGAGGCACTTCATCCACGTTGCTTGAAGTCCAGTGTAAAGTTTCCACAGTCAGTGATGGTTTGGGGTGCCATGTCATCTGCTGGTGTTGGTCCATTGTGTTTTCTGAGGTCCAGGGTCAACGCAGCCACATACCAGGAAGTTTTAGAGCACTTCATGCTTCCTGCAGCTGACCAACTTTTTGGAGATGCAGATTTCATTTTCCAACAGGACTTGGCACCTGCACACAGTGCCAAAGCTACCAGTACCTGGTTGAAGGACCATGGTATCCCTGTTCTTAATTGGCCAGCAAACTCTCCTGACCTTAACCCCATAGAAAATCTATGGGGTATTGTGAAGAAGAAGATGCAATACACCAGACCCAACAATTCAGAAGAGCTAAAAGCCACTATTAGAGCAACCTGGGCTATCATAACACCTGAGCAGTGCCACAGACTGATCGACTCCATGCCACGCCGCATTGCTGCAGTAATACAGGCCAAAGGAGGCCCAACTAAATACTGAGTGCTGTACATGCTCATACTTTTCATGTTCATACTTTTCAGTTGGCCAACATTTCTATAAATCCTTTGTTTTTATTGGTCTTCAGTAATATTCTAATTTTCTGATATGATGAATTTGAGATTTTCATTTGTTGTCATTTGTAATCATCAAAATTAAACAAAATAAACATCTGAAATATATGAGTTTGTATGTAATGTATGAATATAATATACAAGTTTCACTTTTTAAATGGAATTACTGAAATCAATCTACTTTTTCATGATATTCTAATTTTATGACCAGCACCTGTACTCCTCCTCTGCTGTTCCATGTTGCAGGATCCTCTTCACTCCTCATGCATGTTTCTGCCTGGCATCTCCTAGATTTGCTTACCTGCTTATTATTTCTGGCTTTGTGCTTCTGTTACCATCTAGATCTAAATTAAAACTGCAAGAAATAATCTCTGGCTCCTCATCTCTGCATTTAGGTCCTCAACAACATCCACAAACCTACCAGAGACATTCAGATGTTAGCCTTGTTAGCATACTAACCCTCAATGCTCAAAGGAAAGACAGAAATGCTGAACTTAGAAAGGACAGAGGGGAGAAAACTACATAGCGTCTATGAATGGGTAAAGGGGAAAAATATCAGTATTATTTTTTAGCCGGTTGAGTTGAAAATATCAGCAAAAAATCCAGGATCATATACAACCTTAGTTTAACTGGATTTGCCTTTTCATTTTCCTCAACTTTCTCCTGTGGTTTGTTCATTTTTCTTAGGTAAATTGGTTCTTACCAACTCAAAGCAGTATTGTTATGTTTCTGGCCCGTCAACTACTGTTTGTCATTTTATTCCCCTCCTCCTTCTGCTCTGCCTGTTTATTTGACCCCCCTGTGCTGCTGCTGCTCAGCCTAATTATCACTGATTCCTCTCACCTGTTTGCCAGCCTTCTTAAGCAGGCCTCTGACTAGTTGATGGTGACAGATTGCCTAAAAGCCTTGGTTAGTAAGCATCCAATATTTTCCCCTGTCTGCTGATCCTGACCTGTTTCTGCCTCCTGATTTTTGAGCCTGCTTAGCCCCTGTTGGATCTTTTTTGTGCTGCCCGGATCCCTGACCTGTTTCTGTGCCCTGACTTTGTCCCTGGATTCTGTTTTGGATTCTCTGAATATCTGACCCAAGGGCGTAGGTTTGATTTGAACTTTGGTAGCGACACTATTGGTCGGGTGTCATTGGTGCTATGCAATATGCCCTTTTTTATGCTCGATGTGAGCATCCGTACTGATAAGAGGAATTCATTGTTAAAAGAGAAAAGCAACATTTTGCTCCATTATTAAAAATGTTATAAGCTCTACAGAGATGCTGTTTATCAATGTTTGAAGTATCACCGGCTCTGATGAATGTGGAATTAGGACTGTTTTCCACTTTGAAAACTGTTTCATTTGAGCCACTAAGAGAGAAAGTAAATACAGTATTTTCTTTTGAAGATATAGAATTGTGCAGAGTTAAACCCCACTCTAATATTTGTACCTACTATTCTCTCTCTGTATCAAGCAAAATAATACATTCATTAAAATATTAACTTCACTATAAAAGTTGAACATCTGGGCTGTAGTTACTCTGTGTAGCCCATTTCATGTATTTTATCTGGGGCTGAAAAAAATGAATCATATTAATTGATTATTTCAATAATCATCAACTAATTTAGTAAGTGATTCATCATTAACTGGAGTATAGAGACACTATAGAGGCACTAAAATGTGCCTTTCCCCACAGAGCAACCCACTTAGATCAGTTATTATATCAAAATTGTAAAAATAAAAACAAAAAAAATGAAAACAGTAATATCAACTAAATATTGGTAAAAAGGAAACCCTCATGTTTTCTTTTTTAGTTGGCTGTGGCTAAGAATCAGAAATGTTGATGGCTTACAGCCTTTATTTATCAATTTTTCCAGCAGTCTTCAGAACTCCTGGCACACTCAGAATATTTCGTTTTATAAAAGGAAAAAAAAAGGTTTTTGTTTTTTAGTGTACATGATATTCATGATATTTTTATTGGGACTAGTTTTGTAGCCTAATATTAATTGTAGTAACCGCTGCATTCTAGTGTAAATAAATTTTCAATGTTGTGCTCCAAGCACACGCGGACTAGAAAACAGCCAATCAGACAGAGAGAAGGCGGAACTTAAGGCAGAACAACCAATGAGAGTTGAGTTAAACAGCGCAGCACAGTTCCATGCGCTGCTACATGAAAGGGACAGGAGAGACCAGGCAGAGGAGCTGCGAGAGGAAAAGAAGCCACTGCTGCAACAACTACTGCTGTAAATTATAAACATGTTGCTCACATCCAATTATTGGTCGGGACAATTAGGTTGGTTCAAAATTTTGGTAGGGACATGTCCCTATGGTCCCTATGCAAACCTACGCCCATGATCTGACCACCTGGCTCTGACCCTGGACCTCCTTTGACCACGATTACCTGCCAAGCCTCAGTGAGAAATAACTGTAAAGGAACCAAAGTTTTCAGAAACCAAGACTCCCCGCCTTGATATTTAAGGTTAGTGGCTTAGCATTACAAACTTTTAAATCATCCATCTCAGCCACTAACCCGTTCTCTCCCCTCCAGAGGCTCTGGTTCCCCTGATCCCGAATTACCTGCAGTTTCTTCAATAAATCTTTTTAAGTTATTTCCTGTTGTATCTGGGTCCTCAGTCTGAATCCTAACAAGTATAAGGCTGCGTTCACACCGGACACAGCATGCGCGGCAGAAGCAGCGAATTTACATGCAAAGTCAATGGTTGACGCGCATCAAGGCACAGCAAAAGGTCCCGCAGCACATTTTGAGCAGCAGGCGCAGCACGTCTGAGCAGCTGAAGCAGCGCGTCAGGCGCGTTTAAGCATCTGACCCGCGTGACGCGCCGCAAACGCACTGCTGCTCGAGATGGAAAAATTGAACTTTTGCTGCTTGACGCACCGCATCAACCAATCAGAGAAGCTGATCTGGGAGCTGGCAGCGAGACAGACACATCACTGATGATATGGAGCGCTGTGATCACTCCTCTGAAACAGTTCATTGATGCATAAATTAACTTAAAATGCAGAAATCTGCCGGCAGAATATGTTCGCTTTTATTATCCTGGTGCCTGCAGTTTAGATTATTTAGATGAAAAACTCCTACCAGCCGCCGCACCGCGAGGAGGCGACCGGGCCAGAGGCTGCTGTGGAATGGGATTCCTACTGACAGCGCATCGCTGGTATGTGGGGGTCTGAGCAGCTCTGACAGAACTAATATTAGAACGCAGGTTGGTAATCTGGATGAACTGACTGCATTGATTAAGTTTTCAGGTGGACTTTCCCACTTAAAAACATATTAAAACTACTTTATTCCCACTGATCACAGCAAATATAGCTGCAAGGCAGAGAAAGGATAGAATAGCTCCGCCCAATGTGTGTCAGACACACTTTTGGACCGCGCAGCCAGAGCAGCAAAGCTGCTTCATTCGCGCGTTAGAACTGACTGGTACACGCAGCAAAAATGAAGCAGCAGACGCGATTTCGCTGCTTTTGCTGCATCCGGAGTGAACGTAGCATAAGAGCTGTCAGTTTTTCAAGTTCTGCTTATTACTCTTTGAAGTGGCATCATTGGCTAACACCTGTGCTCCCTTTTTACACAATTTTTAGGTTGATTATTGCACATGATTGCATTGATGCATGCAAACAGCTAACAAGTCAGCTTCAAGGCATTGGAATGTGAAAGCTTGTGTCAAACATGGCATTCTTCCTGGGAGCTGGAGTGACAGTGGCAGAACCGTTAATACGGCTAATAGTGAGGCTGCTCTACAACAGCCAGTCATAACAAAGATGTCTGTTTTTGCTGAAAAGCAAACGTCCACTTCAGTCAGAAAGCTAACCCCGGGCATTCACTGTACGATTTGTTGCACTTTTCAGGCCGATTCTCCAGTCGTGCATGAATTTTTCGATCTGACTTTCAGCCTGATCGTGCATCATGTAGTGTACGAGGGGCGATCAGCCTCTAACGACCATCTCCCCACCAGGAATCGTCAGGTTGGGAGAAAATCAAACATGTTTAAAATTCAGTTGGCCACTGTGGGAAAAAAATCGCTCAGTGGGCAAACCTGGATTGTTCTTCTTCGTCTCAGATGAAAACCCAGAAGCATGGTAGGGGTGCAATGAGTGAAATGGAGTTCTTTCTATAAAATTGACAGACCGTAGTAGCCACATTTTGCTCGGCCATGTCTTTGTCCAAATACGTCGTCGCCTTTTATTTTTATTTTTTAGGGCTTTCAGCATAAAATTGCCCGAATTGCCAAGGCAGCGCATTTCACCCTAGTGAGCTTCATATTCCTCTTCTACTCGTTTTACTTCCGGATAGATGAGTCAGAGTAGCGCCATCTCACTGCGGAGCTGAGTCCCATGTTGTTTTCAGACTTACAGTGTGAGCAGGTAGACCGCATCAGAGCGTCGGGCCACACACAGTGTGAGAACATACATCCTCAGCCGTGAACTCGCAATCTACGACGAAACACTGCGGTTTTGTCGTAGATTGTGAGCTGTAGCTGCGTGCAATTATTGAAAAAATCGCTCAGGGTATGCCTAGTTTAAAGGATTCAAGGAAGTCTGGTGTTAGACGGTGAATTTTAGCGACATAAAGTCACAATGTCCAACTCCTTATTGATTTATTCTGTTTTTTTTTCTTTTTTTTTTTTTCTTTCTGATTATATGGGGATGTTTCAGATCAAACTCTTTAATATCACCTGGGTAGTTTTCATAAATTGCTTTTTTTAAAAGCAAAGAAGATCTCCAAACTAACCTGGTGTTCTGTCAGATGGGCATACCCCGTCAGACCAGCATACCCATAGTCAATACCCATTTATCCTTTTAGTTTTGTACAAAAATACTTTAAAACTACCACAATGGGTGTGTATCCCTTTAGTCATGTAAAAAAAAACAAAAAACAATCTAATTACCTACTGTTTGGTGTTTGAAGCGTATGATGATCCGACCTTAAATAGTTTATTTTGTACATGACTAAAGGGATACACGCCTGTCGAGGTAGTTTAAATTGCATTTTCTGACATCTTGCCGATGGGTATTGATGATGGGTATGCTGGTCTGACAGGGTTTGCTGATCTGGCAGAACACCAGCTCAGTGTGATCATTATCTGATGTTAACTGATAACTGCCAAACATTTAGAATGAAAAAGCATGAAGTAGGCAGCTGAGCCATTTCTGGTGTTTGCTGTAATGGTCCATGATGAGTTGAGCTGTTTGGATTGAACTCACATTAGGCCCCTGAAGCCTCTCCTGCAGCTGCAGAGGAATGCGTTCCCGATGGGTTTACACACGCCGCCGTTCTGACAGGGGCTGGGAACACACACTGTGATCTCCGTCTCACAGCTTCGTCCGGTGTACTGAGGATTACAGCTACATGTAAAGCCTGAAAGACAAAAAGGTGGGAAAAGGAAGAAAGTTAGGGGATGCCTGGTATCTCACCTACAGATGAAACAAACCATAATTGTGTGGCATGTAATAAAATCCTGATTAAAAAAAGAAATATAAAAATTGAATCCAAAAACTTAAACCTGTAGTGGATAAACAGACTAATAAAATTAATTAGAAATGCAAAAATAAAAAAAAATTCAATTAAATAATCAATTCAGGCAATAGTTCACCTAGAAATAAGTATTTCTATTTACTTGATTTGTTAAAACTGTATTCAAAACTAAATTAAATCAACTTTGTAACGTTGATTTAATTTGGCCTAAATGTAACCGCTATGTCAGGAGTGAGGTGGTACTATATTTGGGTCAAAATGGCCACTTCAAGACTCAGTGATCGCAATGAAAATGATTTTTATTTTTTCACTGATTAACGCGAAATTCATTAAATCACTGCAAACGTATTAGTTTTAAGTATAATGATCCATTGATTATTCCTTGCTGACTTTTCCTTTAACGGTCTTCCGAAGAGGAATCTCATGGTTGTCAATATGTTCCCCGTTTTATAAAGAATTTTTCTATTTCTAATCTCCAGTGGTTCTAGAGGAGTTTCAAGAACAGAACCAGTTGTTGAGCTTCTTTAAGTCATTAACTCTGATGCTGTTACCCAAGCCATTAGCACACAGCTTCAATTACTTCAGTTAGAAGCCAGTGATAAGGCCTGAAATCTGGATTCAGTGATGGACTCGACCTGAATCTTCAGAATCGTCATTCTACCATCTGAAGAACATCTCCAGGTTTTAGGCATTAATATATGTGCAGGATAATAAAAAGAAATCCATGCTTTCATCTTTAATAGAATTGATCCCTGCAGCTCCACAGATCTGCCAAAAAAGTGGATAAAGCTGCGGCTGATCCAGAATGCTGCTGCCTGAGTCCTCACTAGAACTAAGAAAGCAGAGAATATCAGTCCAGTTCTGAAGTCCTCCCAGTAGCTCCCTGTATCTCATAAGACAGATTTTAAAATACATCTATTAGTACATACATCTATTATTTACAAATCACTTGCTGGCAGTGGATCAACCACCCAGATCTTTCTGGGATTACTCTGCATACCCATAACCAGAACCAAATAAGGAGAAGAAGCTTTTAGGTCTTATTCTCCGCTAATGTGGAAAAAAAAAAAAAACAGTAAAAGTGATTAAATCTAAAGTGGCTTTAGGTCAAGATGAAAAGTCTCTTTGTTTAATTGGCCTTTGACTGAGCTATTTATCTCTTTAGCTGTCAGACTGTTCACTTTAAAAAATCTTAAAGCCACATTTTAATTCCTAGGATTTTGGAAGAGCCTGAGACCATGAAGCAGCTCCGGTTGTTTTAAAGTGTTTATAAATAATAAAGTAGCAGCGTTTTATTTAAACTGTTGGCTAAAGCATCATTAATGTCAGTGTGTATCCTTACCTGCCTTTTATGCATTTGCAATATCTCAATTTTCCCTGTTTTATTTTCCATTTAGAGCTGCCTGAACTGTGCTGCTAATGTCAGGGATGTGATACTTGGAGTTGGACCATATATGCAGACATGCTGGTGGGACCAGAGCAGGTAGATGAAAAATGAGATCATGATTATTGTTGGGATCTGGAGCTTTACCACCTTTCTCCAGCAGAGTGCGCCGTGGATCCTCCTGAGCTGAGCCCCCAACACACCTGTGGCGCATCTCGTCATTAGAGGATCCTCCAGTATATAACCTGCCTTCAGACCTTGCCTCAATGCCGCAGTGTTGATCCAGTTTGGTTAGCACCTGAGCCTAGCAAAAACCTGAGAATCTTTGCTATCTCTGTTGAGATAAGATTCTAATTCTTCTTTGTCTCTGTCTCACAGGAATCCTGTACTCCTTGAAGCTCTGGATGAGCTTAACCTGCGGAGCCTGCCCTCGTGAGCCAAACTTGAAGACTCTTCTCTGGATTTCCCTGCAGCTCTTGGCTAAGAGCTGGAAACCAAAACCAAGGTCTGCCCTCAAAGTCAGAAGTAAGACGCTGAAGCAGTTATTGTACTCTGCTGAACCAAACAGTCTCTGGACCCAACAGTTCCTCTCTCAAAGAGATACCCGGACTCCTTTAAGGTATTCATCAGCAAACTCTCTGACTCATAACTTCCCAGTTCCTGAGCTAACTGAACTATCATCCTTGCAGACTCCAGTGAACCTGCTCCCTGGCCAGAACCAGTTCCAGTGCAATATTCATGTGCTTATGTTTCAATAAACTTTGTTAAACTTTTCATCAGCCTCCGTGTGTGTTCTGCATTTTGGGCTAGCTCAGATTACCCATCATGACAATTATGGGATGGCATGAATGAAGAATAACAGGAAGGTATGATCTGAGAGTTAAGGGAACTGACTGGTCTATAATGTGCCACACACCGGTGATACATGGAGACTGATAATTATGGGATAGATAAACAGGAAGAAGCTGACTGCATGATGGCAGAGGCTGAAAATGAGCATGAATAAAACTAATCAGAGCTCCAAGGACGTAGTCTAGCAAAAAATAGGTGTAGACAAAACTCAAAGGTAAACAAACATGATATTACCTAGAAAGCCAAGAATAAGGAAATGCTCTAACATGAAAACATCAGCAAAGAGAATTTCCTAAAGGCTTTTTTTGTTCACAATTTCTCAAGGACATTCCAAAAAAGTAAAAAAAAAACAATCCACTGGACTTTGTTTCCAAGTTTGAAGACGTTTCGTTTCCCATCCAGGAAGTTTTTTCAATTCAAAATGTCAGGATTAGCGTTGAGTTCGAGGCTTTATACAGTAGCTCAACAAAGCCCTGTAAAAAAAAAAAAAAACCTACAATGCAGCAATTGAGTTGATCCCTTTCTCGCTATGATCACAACCCCGACCCCTTTACAGGGGAACAGAAGACCTCGCCAACAAGGCCAACAATTCCCTTTAACGACCCCCCCCCCCTTTCAGATACATAGACAGGTATGTGGCATAACAGGTTAACAAAGAAGCCAAACAACCCCCATTCCAAAGGGATGGACCCGTTCGTCCGTTTCAGTTTGCATGTTTCTAAACAAAAACAAAGCTTTGTTGAGCTACAAACTCAACGCTAATCCGGATATTTTGGTTTTAAAAAGCTTCCTGAATGGGAAGCGAAATGTCTTCAAATTTGGAAACATGAATGACTGTCTTGAATGACTATGATCTGGATGACTGAGAATCTTCACCAGCAATTTCTCAAGGACTGCAGATGTAAATTAGCTTTAGCTAAGTTTGGTTCAAGGCATCTCCTCTCATTGTGAGATTTATGGTTTCATCCATGATCTCTGACAAATTATCATAAACTAAACTAAACTGCAGCGGCAAAACTAAAATGACAAAGAAAATTTAAAATATGGCAAGACCCTATAACACGAGGAACGACAAGAAACACAAAAGAAAATGTGTGTTTCAGTATAGACACTAAATTAAACCAGAATTTATATCTCTTAAGTTTATCCATCAAGGTCATCAAATGTCCTTGAACAGACTTTCTTACCTAACATTACCTCTGATTTTTTTTAAAAGTAAAACAGATAAAAATAAAGCACATTTCTCCGTTAAAAAGCATGGAGTTCAGCAGCCTGCCAGCAGAGAAACATTCTCTTTCTGATTAAAAGTGCAATCCATGAATTAACAATCCCTCCATGCCAACTGCTCTAGTCAGGAAGTCTTTAGTCTTTGGCATTAGGAAGAGAGGGGCCATCTTTCCCTGTTTCCTTCAGCACTTAACACACAGAGAGAAGAAAAATACTTTGGCCTTTTCGTTGGTGAAAAGTACAAAACTGTATCACACTATTTACAGAACTACGGTTTATTTTCCCAATGCATCGCTGCCAAAAATTATTAGTCATTTTCACCTTTCTTTCTGCCAATCCTCTTACAATTGATTAGAAAAAATTTGTTGTTTAGTATGAAATAAAGATGAGACCTTTAGAGTTTGAAATAAAGCTGTCAAGGACTAAATGCTGGGGAATCATTATGGGATGTGCAACAGTAAAAACCATCCAAAATTTCTCCACTTTCCTTGATGGGCCCTTGACTGATCCCCTGCAATTCCTTTATTAACATCAATCTTTGTACTAAAATATTATAGAAATATGCACGCCTAGAGAAGGACAGTGACTGGAAGTTGGATGGGATTTTGCTGGCAGCTGCAGGGAAGTGGGCTGCCATTCAGCTGGCTTTTGACTTGGAAGGGCCATTTTGAATGGCTGATACTGTATAAGCTTTAAGAAGATGATACAGCCGTAAAAAGTCTACAAAAACTAAATGTGGATTCAGTTTCACCCTAAAATATGTTGAAAAAAAAAGAATGAAGGGAAGGGCGTCTTATTTCACGTTTACTTATTCACTTAATAAAAATCAATGTATGAAGTAAAATAGCCTGGGATATAAGCATATACTGTTAGTGGATAAAAAGGTTGTCAGCTGAATAATTCCTCTAATCAGCACTGCTTTTTCTCTCTTATCTTAGTATTTAGTGTGACTTACCACCAGAGGGCAGACTGGTACAAGTGGCGCCGTTGCGACAGGGTTGATGCTGGCAGGCATCCGGGTAGAGAATGCATCCAAGCTTCAGCTCTGTTAGTTCCACTACCTCTGCATACTGCGACCGTTTGTTCTGCAGAGGCAACTCTTTATTATTCAGCATGACTGAATCAAGGCATCCTTGGAATCCCTCATACACCCGTGGGTCCTTCTGGGAGGCTACGAGATTACGTGAATGTGGCGGCTGTACCTGAAAATTAAGGGTTCAGATTTCATAGGTGAATAAAAACAAAACAAGAAGAAATCATTTAAATCTCTATCTACACTGAAAACGAGAGGCATGGTGTGATGTAGGGTTGAACCAATTAATCTGATTATTTGGGAATAATCGCCTGAAATAATCGTCAACTAATTTAGTAATCAATTAATAATTAATTGAAGTGTAGTGACTGTAAAATATGCCTTTAGCTGACAGAGCCACCCACATAGAGCAGCAATTATACCAAGATTGTAAAATAAATATATAAACATTTTACATTTAAGATAAAAAACATTTTCATCTGTCAATATACTTTATCCAGAACTACTCAAGTTGAAAAGTTTTTGTTTCACCTGGTTTAATTTAGTAAAAAAAAAACTTTTTTAAGGAACCTTTGGCTATTTGATTATCGATTAATTAAATCAACAGATTGATAAATAATCGTTAGCTGCAGCCTTAGTGCTTCTGCCCCATCCTCAATATGAATGTGTTTCCTGCTGTGATTTCAATAAGAAGTAAGACTTTTTATTCAGTCATATAATAATGAGGTCACATGTAACACCGACTGGGCCATAATGACCAACTGTCTAAGGCCCTGTCCACACGAAGTCAAAACGAACACGAAACGCTAATATTTTCCAGAAAGTTTGTCGTAAAGACGGAGACGTAAAATAAATGTGATCGTCCACACGAATGCATGAAAACGCTGCAAAATGTATTCCAGGCCTGTAAGTGGCGCTGTGGTGCCAAAGCAAAAATAGGCGACGAAATATTGGGCATGCGCACTAATATTTATATTTCGTGGTTCAGTCAAATTCAGGTGCTGAACTATGTCGTCGATATTGCTCTGTTCTTCCTGGAGATATTCCAGAAGAAGAAGATTCTGTTGTAAGCCCGACAGCAGGGTGAGTAGCATGAGCAGCAACCATTCAACACAGTACGGCGCCATTGTTGTTGTGATACTGTGTCGCGCATGCGTGTTTAGAGGCGACGCTATGACGCATGCCTGTAAAAAAAAAAAATGCGGTTAGAGCTTAAAGATGGAAACGCAAAAACGGCGTTTCAAAATCTTCCCACTCTGAAGGCTGAATAAAAAAAAGATCGTTTACAGACCCCCGAAACACCGGCTTCGTATGGATGAGAGGCTGGTTTGGTGAAAAATGTGTGCATTTAGGCCAGGGTTTGACTTCGTGTGGACGGGGCCTCAGCATGAGGCTGAGTGAACTTCTCAAGGCAGGATGTTGAAACCAAAGACGCTCAATGGCAAAAATTTGTAACAATTCAAGACAGTTGCAGAGTTTTTATCAATTAAATCAGCCTTCCTGAGTTCTGAGTAAGCTGAATGTCTTGTTGCTTGTACATGCTTTCAGGTTAGAGAGAGGTTTTTAAATTCAATTCACAATATGTCATCTAAGTGCAGTTTAGAGAGATCATTCAGTCTGATTGCATCCAGTCACTGACAGCAGAAGCTGGAGACTCATGTCAGCGGCCATCTGCTGAGGCTGACTGGGGTTCAAGGAGAATCAGAATCGGAATCAGGCATACTTTAATAATCACAGAGGGAAATTACTTATGTTCCACACTCCAGATATACAAACAATTTTAAATATATATATACAACAAACCACACAAGATAATATATATATATATATATATATATTACTATAAATCCAAGTCAGAGGCAAATGGAAAACACGCTTGAAGTGCGTTCTATGGGCTCTATGCACAACACCACTACTTCCTGAAATTAAGGCAGCTTCTTATTATCTTTTTTATCTTACTATCTTTCATTACAGGATGAACTGATTAATCCAGGTGTGTCTGGCCATGGTTACTGAGGCCAGGCACACCTGGATTAATTAATTCATCCAGTAGAAAAAAATAGGCTGCCTTAAAGGTACACTATGCAACCAGTGTTGATTTTCCAGCGAGACTCCCCCCAGAGGGCGAAAGTAAAAGTGCACTGTCGTAAATATGCTCAGCTGTTCTCCTGGTTTCTCCGTCAAGCCAGGCGCGGTTGTTTTGAGCTTAGCAGACAGGCGAACGCAGCTGGCGCGACAGAAGCAGCGAGTTTACATGCAAAGTCAATGGTTGACGCGCGTCAAGGCGCAGCAAAAGGTCCCGCGGCGCGTTTTGAGCAGCAGGCGCAGCACGTCTGAGCAGCGCGTCAGGCGCGTTTAAGCATCTGACGCGCGTGACGCGCCGCAAACGCACTGCTGCTCGAGTTGGAAAACGCGTGTGACGCACCGCAAACGCGCTCCTGCTCGAGATGGAAAAATTTTATTTTTGCTGCTCGACGCGCCGCCTCAACCAATCAGAGAAGCTGATCTGGGAGATGGCAGGGAGAGAGACACAGCGCTGATGATCAGAGCGCTATTATCACTCCTCTTAAACAGTTTATTGACGCCTAAATTAACTTAAAATGCAGAAATCTGCCGGCAGAATATGTTCGCTTTTATTATCCGGCTGCCTGCGGATCGGATTATTTAGATGAAAAACACCTACCAGCTGCCGCCGTGAACCGCGAGGAGGCGACCCAGCCAGAGGCTGCTGATGAAGGGATTCCAACTGTCGGCGCACCGCTGCTATGTGGGGGTCTGAGCGGCTCCGACAGAAAAAATATTGGAAGGCAGGATTGTAATCTGGAGGAACTGAATGCACTGATTACGTTTTCAGGTGTATTTTCTCACTTAAAAACATATTAAAACTACTTTATTCCCACTGATCACAGCAAATATAGCTGCAAGGCAGAGAAAGGATAGTGAAGCTCCGCCCAACGCGCGTCAGACACACTTTTGCACCGCGCAGCCAGAGCAGCAAAGCTGCTTCAGCCGCGCGTCAGAACTGGTACAAGCAGTAAAAATGAAGCAGCAGACGCGATTTTGCTGCTTTTGCTGTGTCTGGTGTGAAAGCAGCGCTGCATAAAGATCGCAACTGTGCTAGCAATGAGCATGCTTTTAACTGGGGGGCGTGTAGCAGTTCTCGCCGTAAAGCAAGACCGACTCTCGCGAGACTTTTGAGCCTGTGGGTGCGGGTCGGTGCTCCTGCAATTGCAAGTGCGGTTTTTCCCCCACAGACCACCAGGGCGGCCGAGAATACCTTTGTTCAACCTGAAATGACTCATTTAATCATCCAAAACGTTATGGAACACATTAATTAACTGAAAAATGTTGCATAGTATGCCTTTAAGTTCAAGAAGTAGTAAAGTTGTTAATTGAGCCCATTATCATGTGTTTGTCATGTTTGAAAAGTTGCCTTTTGTATCTCTGCTTCTTTATCTCTGCTTCTGTCTCCTTGAACCCCAGTCGGCCTCAGCAGATGGCCGCTCACACTGAGCCTGGTTCTGCTGGAGGTTTCTTCCTGTTAAAAGGGAGTTTTTCCTCTCCACTGTTGCTACAAGCATGCTTAGTGTGAGGGATTGCTGAAGAATCAATGAGTTGATGCAATCAAGTGGTTTTCCTTAGATAGAAAACTTTGAATCAATGTGACTGTATGATCTGGTGAACTGGAAAGTGCCTTGAGATGACATGTTGTGAATTGCCGCTATAGAAATAAACTGAATTGAATTGAATTAATTGATTTCCTTTCAGTTTCAGGATTCTGCTTATGACATGGATAGGCCAACTGACAACATTGAACAGGCCAGGGACCAAATAGAATGGCATTCATTGTGTGTGTGTAAATATATATTTCTGTAGCAAAACAGATTTTAACTTGGAAATAGAAAGACAAAAGAAATTAATGATGACCATAAAGTAAAAACATGAATGTTTTTCATTGATAACTTTAATGAAGTAATGAAATAATCCATTATTTATTTACTTTGGATAAAAAATATTTCTAGTAATCTGATACATCTATTGCAAGTGTTATTTAACTTTTCAGATTTACAAATACATTTTTTATAGTTTTTAATATATTGAATACGAGGCACATTATTTTTTCCATACCTGCTGCAGTTGCAGTAATCCCATCTATACACTTCTGCTATGCTTAGATTTAGGCAACATATTACGGTCAAAGTATTTCTTTCAGAAGTTGAGGTTTTATAGTAGGATTATCTATTTATTCACCTACTATTATTCAGATATATCTACACCTGATAGTCTCATCGGTCTTACTAATAAGAAAGATGGGAGCCTCTTAAAAATGCAGCTTACTGAAGCAGCTTAATACTTTTTAAGGCAATCTAACAGAAGTTTTTGTTCTCTCACTCCAACTTATACTGAGTTTATAAAACAAAATGAATAATGAAGAGTGCAAAACTAGAATAGCAGATAATCATAACAGCAGTGACTGTATGAAGCAGGTACTGACCAGCGCTCCAAAGTAGAACGTTCGATCTGGAGATAATGTTTGGATCAGGGAGGGGGGGTGCCGCTGCTCGATATAGCTGTCATCCAGAGCCAGGCTACTGAAATTACGGTTCAGTTCCAGTGCCACAGTGTGCCAGTTCCCATCATTGATGCAACGTCCAGCAGGACCCAACATGTCAGGACCGTCAGAACCTCCATTCAGCAGTGGGGCACAAGAGAGCTGGAACCACAGCTTCCCTTCGTCCAACTGTAGGAACACAGACACACGCAATGACTTCTGCTGGCTTTCTGCTGCAGAGACCAGAACAGCCCCTTCCTCCACTAATTAGACCTGGTTTGTTACAACAGGGATAACAACACTACAAACACAATCTAGATAGAAGTAACAAATTCTTAAATTAAATGTATTCACGTTTTATTTGAGTGGGTAAATAAGACGAATTGTCAGTGGAATTAGTATATTTATGCTTAAAAAAAGATAATTAGAAATATGCACTTGAAATAAAACAATGCAATTGTTTTTTTCTTATCTTGAATGTAAATAGTCTTGTTCCACTTTTCAAAAAATCCACTACGGTAGGCAGGTCATCATAATGCTTTGATGCGTCTTTGCTAAGCAGCTTCACTCATTGTAAACCGACCAATCAGAGCACAGCTCATCTAAATATTCATGATCATACCATAAAAGTAAGAAAACCTGTCGTTTCATTCTAGGGCTTTTAACCAGGCTTGCATTAGGGCTCATAGAACAGGAAATAAGCCATTTTCAGCCCAACCAATGTTACACACCCTATTCAGAGACCTTAAGGACCAGCACTTATTCTATGAACCCTTTAAATAAATGTACGCATTAACTCCAGCAACAATCTTCGCCTTCGCCATCTTGCACTCCTTTGCAGCTGTTGCAATGTTTCTCTGTCTTTGAACACATTCTCTTTTTTTTTCATTTCTGCATTAAAATCTCTAGTTCCTGCGGGGTGAAAGAGGCACTTCCTGTTGCTTGCTGTCATGGTGACTTGTGGATTTTGGGGCTCCACTAATGATGGCTTTTTAACCCTGTCATCAACCAGTTAACTCTAAGTGGACCTACTTAGAGTTGATTGAACTAATTCATAGAAGCCATTGTGAAACCTTAGGCTAGATCAATTTAGAGTTGAGGATTTTAATCTTAATTATTTTAAACCTGCTTTGTGAAACAGACCACAGAAAAACATAACCTGAGAAAATAAAAAATATTGACATTTTGAGCTTTTAATTATCAAAGGAATAAATAATTTAAAGCAAGCTGGCCCAAAAACAAATTGCCCTGATGAACTAATGTCATAAAGCCCTCATGTTTCTTTTCCATCACAGTTTTGGCCACTCTTTCGGGAGACTATTTTAAAATTCTGACCCACTGCAGGGTTTTCCAGCATGAACAACCACAGGTGTTAGCAAATCTACTTTGAAGCCTCCAGATGTTCTTTGAGAAGTTTCCAGATGAACTCGTGCTCCAGATCACAGTCCTGCTGCATAATACAGGCATGCCTGTGCTTAAGGTCTAAAACTGAGGGTTGGAAATTCTCCTACTGCAGTGCTTCCCAACCTTTTTTCACTTGTGTACCCTTTGTGCCAATGCTGGGGAGTAGTGGTCTAGTGGTTAGGGCATTGCGCTTGGATCCCTGAGGTTCTGAGTACAAGAACTCTGTGAGACTACCACTCTCGATCCCTGAGCAGGACCCTTAACCCCCACACTGCTCCCCGGGTGCCACACAATGGCACCCCACTGCTCCCCAAGGGGAGGGGTTAAATGCAGAGAGTGAATTTCATTGCTTTGTACTTGTGACAGTGTAATGACAATAAAGTTGAATTCTATGAGTCGCCCTCAGTCAAAAGTATTTATGATTGTCCAAAAGTGGAACATACAATAACTGTGACGAGGACTATTTTACTAATCTTTTAATTTGAGCATTTAATTTCTATAATTTTATGCTTTTCATCTCAAATAAAGAAAAAAACATCATACATATGATGCCTGAAAGTTCGTAAGAAATCGAAATAAATACAAAATAAGATCCTATTATAAACCTGTATTTATAAAACTGGAGGTCCTCTGAGTAACTCCTTATAATCACACTTAAATTCAATGAATATGGAACTAAATACTGGACAAAAATGATAGTCAGACTTACTTAATTAGTTTCACTTTGTTTTCATCAAGACACCTGAGCTGCTTTGATGAGCTTCGACAGCTCAGTATGAAAAACAGCTGATACCAGACTCTTCTCCACATCTTGTCTGTTCCTCTGCTTGTTTTGGATGTTTGTTAAAGCTGAAGGTAAACTCAAACATCTAACAAAAACGTACCTTTTGGTCGATAAAAGCTTGTTTAATTTTTTAATCGGGTCCTGAGAAAGCAAAACACATCCTAGCCCTATTTTATTACCTGATAAATAAAATATTCTAATGTACCCCTTGCAATGCACTCGCGGACCACTAGGGGTAAGCGTATCCTCGGTTAGGAAACACTGTCCTACAGGATGGATTGGTTCATTCCATAACAGAAAGTCATTCAGATCCTGATGCAACAAAGCAGCGGCAGACCATCACACTGCCACCACCTTGGGGGACAGGAGTTTCTGAAATGCTATGAAACTTTGACACATCAAGGAACTTCTGAAAAGATCCACAGAACATTTTCTCTAAAGTTTGCCTTCGTTAAAACACTGGTTTCACCAACTGCTATGAGTGTGTGTGGGCAGTTACCTTGAGAATAACGCAGCGCTCGTTGTGCATATACATGATGATTCCTCGGCTCTGCAGCGTCCTGATCCTCAGGGTCAGTTTCAGCTCCATCTGCAGCTGCTTGGACAGTCTGTATTTAATGTAGCTGTTGCCTGAGAAACTCAGTGACGTGTGACCTGTATGCAGCACAACACCGAAGGTCATTGTAAACACACCACTCTGCTTCTGAGCTCAAATGCAAAGGTTCATCCCCATCACACCTGCACATTCCCCCAGTTTGCCCCGCGGACACTGGCATGCGTAGCGTCCTCTGGTGGGCTCTACTGAAACACACTGCATGTCTGGTGGGCACAGCTGGTCCTCGCACTGTTCTAGCAGAACCGCACAACTGGCATCTGTGCACAAACACACATGGACAGAGAGAAAATGAGGAAGTGGTACCACCGCTTCTCTTGACAGATATCAGGATATTCTTCAGATAGATATTAAAATGAGTAAAGCAGGCCAATCAGAAATAATGATATTCTTGCAGTTTTAGAAATTATTTGCAATTATGAATCTTTATGAAGGACAAACCGGTAAAAGGAGAGTATAAATGAAAACAATGGTTTCTAAATGTCACTTTATATTTTCAAAGTGCTTGTAATGCTGCATTATGTAATAACTTAAACTTAAAACTGTAATAAAACATGACTACAACTGCCTATTGAAATAAATGCCTCCAAAAGGTCAACATCAGTGGAAGCATTCCAATTTATTTCATTATATATTAACATTATTCAATTTTTTTTTGCTGTGGTTATATCAAAATGTGACAGATTGTCTTTTGAAGAAAAAAATATAATGTGATTCAGTATTTAACAAATAAGATCACAAATCAATCAATCAATATGCATATTGATAGCCACCAAACAATAGTGGTTTTAGTTTTGTATTCAGCTTTGATTCCCTTATGGTAACATCATGTTAACAACGTTTCTACAGAACAACCTTTGTTTTATCAACAACAAAAGCACACTACTTTAATAAAGTATATGATCCCACATGTTAATCAAAAAAATTTAAAATCACAAAGTAATTTCATTAAACTAAAATATTCACCTGCTCTATGCTGTTGGAAGTTCTCCATGTAGGATTTGTTCTCTTGAAACACAAACTAAAGATACTTTGTTTAAAGTTTTTATTAACAAATTAGCCTAAAGGTGATCCGATTTTCAGAACCATGGAGAGTGCCTTTATGTCATTAGTCATTTGGCAAATAAGTTTAGGACATCCTTAGCTGTTTTATCTCACTGTTTGCAGAGAATATCCAACTTAAGGCTGAATGAAAAACTGATTTGTCAAATTATTGTAATTGAAAGTCATTTTATTTGTAAGTTCCACTTTAAATTTAACAGATATGTGTCTATATACAAAAACAGCTTAGACCAAAGCAATGGAACAGTCAGCCTGTAATGCTGAAAAGAAAAGAAATGAAAAACTGTTGTGGGTAAGGTCTGAAGGTTGAAATGCCTGTAATTGCAATCGCTCAACAAGTCTTCCGCTCATGTTTTTTTTGAAAAAATGTAAATTGTAATTTATTTTGCGATTTTTAAGTTGTCTATATATCTACTGGTATCAAAACAAGCGCACAGTTTAGTTAGCTTAATAACAGAGAAGTCATGATACGAGGAACTAGGAATGACCAAGGGAATTGTTTTCTGTATGCACCACCATCATTGTGTGATCATTATGTTTATGTTTATATCTTCATGATGACTTTAAATCACAACATTCATATCATTTATTTATATTTTTTTAATAACACACAGTCACACTGTAATTATTGTATTAAATAATGCGGCAATGGACCAATTATTAAAAAATTGAGCTGTAGTAAAATTCCATTACCTCCTGAAGTCTATATTTTTTACATAATAAACACTTTATTGACTTTTCTCAATTAGTAATTGCCAATAAAAGGAGGAGATCCAATTTCTTACCGTGGCATGTGCAGCGTGAAGTCCTGTGGAAGCGAGGCGAGACAAAACTGACTCGAGGAGTGCTGTATGTCGCCAAGTTGTGTGAATCCAGAGTGATACTCTGCTCACATTGCGCCCCCCGACACTCCAACCCAGAACAGTTCTTATCCAGAATAGCTGAGACTCTGAGCACATCCTCCAGTTTCCGCCGTGAGGTGCTAAGTTTCTGAGTCAGGTAAGCGGCCTTATAGTAACCCCCTCCTGCTGTTTCCACGGAAACAAGCAGGTCCAGTTGCTGTGTTCCACCAACTGGTTGCAGGCTAAGCAGGTGCAGCCTGTCGTGCTGTTGGGAGGTGGCCGCCTGCTGCATCACCTTCACCACGCTCTTCAGGTATGATGCTACAAAGTCGTGTGGCGCTACACTTTCAAAGCGCACAGTCACAGCGTCACGAAGCATATCAGGGGATGCTTGCTCTACATGCACGCTCACAGGAACAGGCACGTTAAAGCGGCCATCGCTAACGCTGGCATTGAGGAAGTATTCACCTGCATCCAACCCACTGAGGGCAATGATCTTCCCATCGTGGGGGCTGATCTTGAACAGACTGCGCTGGGAGGGGGCTGCGTGTCCAAAGGTCAGTGCATCATAAGGGTCGGCATCTGTGGCATGGAGCTGCCCGATTACACCACCTGGAAATTCATCCTCCATTGTGATTATATGAATTTCCATTGGTAAGGCTACTGGCCGATGAAGACTCTCCTCAATCACTCGAACAGTGAGATTAGAGCAGGAGGACAATGAAGGTTTGCCAGAATCCGACACCTGAAGCAGGGGAGGACACAAAGGAAGCCAAACAGAACAAATAAATAAACTTAAAAAATGAGATAAACAAATATTTCAGAGATTGACAGAGTCTTTATAAATAAGCCATATTACATTTTGCATTGTCAGGAGATTTTAAATTTTGTTTTTTATTCTCCTTACATTTTGAAGTCTAGTTTCTGATAGGATTGTTTATTGCTCTAGAGCTATATGACTTTGAGTGATTTTGACTGGATGATCTGGTGAACTGTAAAGTGCCTTGAGATGACGTGTGTTGTGAACTAGAGCGATATTAATAAACTGAATTCAATTGAATTCTATCAAACTCAAGGCTGACCTGTCGAGGCCATTTCCCTGGCCCTTAAAAGCCAGAAAAGGCGTACATGAATGGGTGAATGACTGAATGTAGTGTAAATCACTTTTGTCAATTCTCCTAACTTACAAACCATACAGTAGAATAATGTGCAATGTTCCCTCTAAGCTGCACGATTGTGCAATCGTGCAATGTTCCCACATTGTCAGTGCACAAGAAAATCTGTGCAGTGCATGAAAAAAAAAAATCCAACATTACATGGTAATCAATTAGATTGACATAATTTTTTTGTACCGCTTTGAGTCTGTGTATCAGCCTTCTTTCAATGTAAAACTAATAAGTCAAATAGGATAAACATTGTTTTTTTCCCCCAAAATTCATTACATTACATAACAAAGAAAAATGTAGACGAATTCCTTTATATTTTTCCTTGCCATACTTAATTAAATATATAAAATAACAAATGAATAGGGAATAGATTTTCTTAATGTTTATTTTGTTATGGACATTTACAGCATTTTGTCTTCATGAGAGCGATCACAAATTATCTAAGCCTGTTGGATGTGCAAGTTGGCTTTAGTTAAGAAAAAGCACCTGTTTCGGCAGACGTTCTACTCTTCAATCCCAGTTTTAAAAAATCAATATATAACAGGCTGCATTTGGATGAATGGGTTGAATAAAACATTAATGTTTGGCAAATTATCTGGGGCATCAAAGAGCTACAGGTGCCCTGCTATCCGACTTGCATCCATGCTATAATGCACCTGTTCACCGCAGATCATACAGGTTTGCTCTGAGTGATGCAGGCGGGAATTTACCTGATTCAGAAACAATAATCTTATTAACTTTGATCTTATTACTTTTTTTCATTTTTCTGAGCAGCTAGAGCAACATTTTGAATCTGTGGAACCTCTCTGCTTTTGGCGGACAGTGTTGCAAATAATTCTCATAAATTAATGAAGTCATTTTATACATCCTAATTTTTACATAATACAAATATATTTTCATGTTTATAAACAACTGAAGACAAATGTATTAGGCTACATATCAATTAGCTCCCGCTGTAACACTTGCCTTTTACGGGCTTGCCTTTAGGTTTCTCCTGTATTCTTATTGTTACCTCAGAGCCCAAAAGAAATTTGAAAACTGACTCAATGTCTGGACTCTGGTGGTTTGTTGGTGCTCCTGATATTCTGCCTTTTATTTTTAGGAACCGAATAATTTTAATGGTTAAACAGGAACTTTGACAGAAAATGTTTACATTTAATCTCCACCAAAGGTCATATCAATCTTTAAATTAACAGCAGCAGAGGTCGCTGTGTCCTCCTCTTCCTTTTACCAAATAATGGTTATTTCAATCTTTTCTCTCTTCTTTATGATGTGAAAATACAATCATGGAACTTAACTAGATCTTTTTCACCTTGGGACACAAAAAGAGCAGCATTAAACTCTACCTGGATCTGAAGAACATAATCCATTGCTATGTCCCTTCTGAAGACTTGATTTGCCACCAATGTGCCATCTGAGTCCAACCTAAACTCCCTGCCATCATTTCCAGACAGGATGCTGAAGGAGAAAGGCGGGCCGTTGTGAGTGGAGTCCTGGTCGATGACTGACAGCTGCAGAATTCTGGTGCCAATGGGCTTATTTTCCTGGAGCAGAGGGAAAAAATTAAGAAGGAGTTAAGAAAATAATATTAAAAAAGACACTTTCACATAGAGTGAGTGTTAAAAAAATCAGGACCCTCAGGAATCCCCTTGATAGGTCTGTGGGACACACGTTTGACTGTAGACAGTAGAGAAGGATGCAGAGTTTGTTCCAGAACTGAAACCTATTGAACAATGGATTCACTTCATTGGCTGTTTCCAGGCTTCCATCTGTCTTATCCTCTCTCTGCTTGAAGCATGTTATCTACTCCATCCCGGCCCACTTATCTTTAATATTCTTCTGCTCAGTGTTGTATAGTAACAATGTAAAAATACTTCACTACTGTACTTAAGTATATTTTGGAGTACTTTATACTTTCCAAGAGTATACATTTTTTTGAGAACTTTCACTTTTACTTCACTACATTTACGAACGTAATTGCATACTTTTACTCCGATACATTTTCAATGTTTGGTTTAGTTACTTAGAAAAATAAAAAAAATGAGCGAGAGAGCGAGAGAAACGCAAGTGTTTTGACCCCACCTACTGACTACAAAGTCGGGTCTTGCCTGGGCCTTTACATCAACACCAATAGAATACGTCTTTTTCGCAAAGCCAGTCTAAATTTATCCTACACTTGGTTATGTATAGTGTTTTAAGTGAATTTAACATTCAAAGTTGACCAAAATGTAAAAAAAAATGTCATTCAAACTGGACTTACTTTTTACTTATACTTTTCACTACATTACTTGAGTACATCTATTTTTACAGTAACTCTTATACTTAAGTACAAGCCATTTCAGACACTTTAAGGCTTTTACTCAAGTAACATTTAAGTCAGTGACTTGGACTTTTACCAAAGTCATATCTTGGAGAGGTACTTTTACTTTTACTTGACTCCGAGATTTCAGTACTTTATACAAAACTGGATCTGCTGGAGCTTGTTGTCGAGCTTCTTCCTGCACGCCTCCTTGCTTGCTATCTTGAGCTTAAGTTGTCATGATTTTGGTGCGGATGGTTGGCTTCATTGCTCATTTCATTCACCTGTCTAGCTCTGCCCTGTTTCTCATCACTGCTCAGCTGATCCATCTCTTCCTGCCCATATTTATGTTGCATGTCTCCAGCCATCAGGGCCAGAATATTTCTTTAATCTTTGGTATAGACGTTTTCTAGCGTTACTACTAGTGTTCTGTTTGCCTGATCCTTCTTACAGTTCTCTTCAGTGCAGGTTTCCTCTTATAATGGGGCTTATAATAGGCTTCTCCTTAGCTAAGAAATAAAGCACAGTGATCTGACTTCCCAAAGGAAAGGTCTTATTTTAGCATTTGCATAAAACGGTAAGAAGTTCTGGTTTCTCTGTTATGGCAACAGAAAAACTGTTGAAATGTATCAAAGAGTGAGGTGTGATTTAAATCACATTGCCTCAAATGCATTTGGGTGTCAGTGTTGCTACAGCAGAGGGTGGAATGTAAACAGCTGCCAAAACAACACTGGCAAACTTTCTGGGTAAATTATATGGATGGTTATTAGATGCCAGCAGTTTAATATCTAGGTTGCAGAGAAAAAAACAAACTTCACAGTAACATGTTCTGATTCTACTCTGATTTAACTTTGGCACCCCCTTTTCAATTCAACTAGGACTTTGGGAAGTAATTATTTAAGCTTTGAAAATTTGAATGAGCCTCTCCCAGGGGTAAAAAACAACTTGTTATAGTTGTTATGGTTAAGCTTTATAAAAGATGTCCAAAAATAAAATATATGGGCAAAATAATTTTAGCTGCACAGCATTCAATATAAAAGATAAAAACACCAAAAAGTGTCACAGTAAACTTCTGGTTTTCCTCGTCCATAGTGTCAAATAACTCAAGAGACTACCTGACTTATTGCAACCTGGTCTGACCTGTTCTGGTTAACTTCTGGGGTTAAATGTCTCTTTTAAATACATCTGATATGTTTACTTTTGTCATGTTTGACTTCTTGTCTATTCCAATTGGGTCTTTAGAGATGCTTTATCTTCTGCATCATTTGTGAAACATAAGCCCGTTCTGTATCTCTGTTTGATGATGGAGAAGGACCATCCATCACCCTGCAGTGCCCCAGAGGATTGTGGGAATACACATAGACAAGAATGAGAATCTAGAGTTGGTCTGGTGGAGACAGAAAGAACATGTGCAAAGCCTCCAGAGAGAGAAAGAGCCTGGCTAAGGTTTATAGATTGAGCCTTCTTCGCCTGGCAGTCAGAGTTGTTAACTGCACTCTCATTAAACAGCACACAACTTAGATTACTATGAACAAATCTGATTTTCTTGGGCTTATTATCACAATCTTCAGTTGGACTTGAAATGTTAGAGCCATGTTTACCTGTATGACAGCAGTAAGGTTTGCTGGGAAGAAGGTGGGTGGATTGTCGTTGATGTCAGACACCTTTATGCTGACCATGGCAGTGGATGACATTGGTGGGCTTCCCGTATCGAGTGCTCTAACAACAAGTGAGTAGCTGGGAACCTACAAGGACAGAGTGCATCGCAAACGTATTGATTCAGTGTCAGCAATGGAGCTATGAAGACAAAAGAGAGTTGGGACTTTGAGACAGAGCATAGTGATATGTGCCATAATCAACATGGTTGTTGTGGTGCTTTATTGATAATAAAATCCTTCCCTCTGTAAAGCAGCATAGGAACCAGTTTAAAGTTGGGGAGCTAGCACCTCCCTGTGTGAATATGCAGAGGTTTCAAGTAACAAAGCAAAAATACTTTAAAATACTTTGTTACCTTACTTAAGTAGAAATGTTGGCTATCTATACTTAGCTGGGGTAATTGTTTTTTAGACAACTTTTAACTTCTACTCCTTACATTAAAAAAACTAAACGTGTTAGTTTTGTTTTATTTAGGCTAATTTTCGTAATGGACTGTTGGTATAAAAAAAAAAAATCGAAATATTTTGTTTCATCCAGACAAATGTTTTTTTGTGGTTGGCCTCGGTGCTGCCCCAACTTGTTGTTCACTACATACCAAAGTAAATTGTCTTTTAAGATGATTAAAAGCTAAATTTGACACTTTTACCATTAGTGATAAAACTAAGGAAATGAAGGCTAAGGAAGTTATCATCCAGAATTGTAGAAAAATGTTCCTTTATTAGAGTAGTGCAGTAAAGCTTCTGTCCTTAACATTTTCTCCTGCATTACTTTTACTTTATACTTTAATTCGTTTTACAAATTCTACTTTTACACTTCTACTTGAGTAAAAAGCTTAAGTTTAACCTCTAACTTCTACAAAAGTCTTTTTAAACAGTAGGAGTTCTATTCCTAATAAACATTAATACTTTTGACACCTCTCAATATGTGATTGCCGCCACTATTACTAGCTACAAACACATTTCCCTAAAGTGGCCTCATAAAGGGAAGTCAGAATGTACCTAAATGTAGGTTAAAAAAAAGCAAAGATCAACAGCTAGGACAGAGTGACAGTCACTAAGTGTCTTAGTTTGACAGGTAGCTTTTTTCATTACTTCACAGGTTTAACTGCTTTGTATAGGAATTTGGTCGACCTGAATGGTCAGCAGTTATTTCAAGTCACTTTTATGGTGCTTAGTGTGCACATTTACCTCAAATATAACTTCAGGGTACAGGGCAAATAGATCTGACTCATATAAACAGACATCATTCTAATTGTTCTGCTACGTACTCTCTAAATACGCTCTGGTCTTTTTGGAGAATAGAATCAACGGTGCAGGCTGAAGACAAAAAAAAGGTATTTTCTGCATCATGTTGCACAAGGTTTAAAATCACATTTCTTATAGAGATGTAGCTGAATTAATTATTCATCATCTCTGGTGGTACAAGTGTTTTCAACTGTTTACCAGTCTCCAACCATGCCCTTTAAAGGAGAAGTCTGGTCATATTCAGAATTCAAACTTCTGAAAGTACTTTAAATATGAAATTATTACATACTGTTCAATAACTGATAAGTATTTTTTATTAAGAGTAATTTCATTTGAATGTACTTCACTGGAGGCATCCATGTTTGTCAAAGAACACTACTGCCACCTACTGGTTGGTGACGTCACGGTGCGGTATCGGCTGTTGATCAAGTCCCAGTGCTGTATCTGGTGTTTGTCACAACGCGCTATTATCCAAGTCATCTTGAAAATATTCTTCTTCCAAATGTTGGCTACATATTACGGGTTTTTTCTCTGGCCGAAAGTTCGATGGCAAATCCTCCCTCTTCTAGTTGGCGATCCAACGACCAACCCGTCCTTGGAGGATCAGGAATCAGAAAGGTGAAATAACTCATTTTTTTTCACTTTTACTCGATGTATTCCAGCATCCAGCTGCCATGCACGTGGGCATTGTCAGTTTCACTATAGCTCTGGTGAATTTCAATGGTGAAGTCCTCTGGAAATCTTCAATAATTGTTGTTGATTGCAGATGTGTCTAGTAGTTCCCATTGATTTTGCTTGTAAAGAAGGGAGAATGGCGCTAGGCTTGCCGCACCGTGACGTCACTGCTGGAAGATGCCAGGAGGGAGGGGTTACTATATTTGGGCAAAAATGGCCGCTCCCAGACTCACTGATTGCAGGAAACATTGTTGTTTTTATTTTATTACTGATTAACGACAAATTCATTAAATCACTGCAAAAATATTAGTTTTAGGTGTAAATAATGATCCATTGATTATTCCTTGCTGACCAGACTTTTCCTTTAATAGTCACCAAGAAGCCAATAACTGCAGAGAAAACTTATCTTAAGAAGGAAGCTGGATCAGATAAATAATGCCGGAAATCCGATCTAGGCACTCCTATTTTTACTGATATGGTACAAAGAAATAGATATATAGCAATTTAGTGACTTCTTATGATTGCAACAGTGATGATTTCATGATCCATCGGACTTGATCAGATGAAAAATGGATCGGTAAATCTCTACCCAAGAGAACAGAATCAAATGAGGGAATGTTTTTTAAACAGGAGAGGATTATAAGACGTATGTCTCCTTACTGTCTCGCGGTCCAGCGGTTTGTTGACCTTTATGATCCCGCTAAAAGGGTCAATGAAGAAGTCGTTGTCCTGGTCTCCGCTGAAAATGGAGTAGAGGATGCCTCCATTCAGACCACTATCAGCATCTTCTGCTATAAGCTGCACATAAAAAAGAAATAAATTAATGGAAACTAAGAACCACAAAATATAATATGCTACTAATTGAATGAGAAAAGAAAATGAAATACTGTACTCAATTATTGTAAAATTATTTCTATAAATGAGTGAGCTCTATGTAATATACATACATCAGTCATGAAAGAAACATAAACCACCTTTTTAGTAAAATTTGAAAAAACTTTGACGTCAGTTTTAAAGTGCGATGTCAGAGATGTCATATGAGTATCAATATTTATCAGCGCCGCAGTTTCATTACTTATCATTTGACATTTTTAGTGAAAGACTTGATCTGACTGGGACATGAACAGCACAAAGACAAGTTTAAGGTGACGCCCAACTATCGGTAAGCAGAGACTGCAGTTGCTTACGGGCCCCCAACCTCTTAGGGGCCCCGTCACTGACATCTGAAAATCTGGCCCCCTATGCAAATGTAGACTAGGACTTCTCTTTAACCCACCTGATACATGGTTGACTGACCGTACTTTATTTATACCGCAACACATGGCAGATTTCAACATGATGGTGAGCCATTAAAACACGACACCAATAGTAAAGCATACAGTGGTACTTTAAATTACTATGTTAATAACTGTTTATTAGACAGTTGGTAAAAAAATACACTCATATAATATGTTTCAAACTGCAATAAAGATCTTAAAAGAACAATGTATTTGAGTATTTTATTTTTTACAATACCACTTGGAATTATGGGTAACCCAGAGCGTAGATTAAAACCATAACCGTTACGTATAATGTGTTAGCGATGGGGGGGCATGTAGGGGATGGGGGTATTGTACTTCATATGGGGCCATATGTTGCTTACTGGCCTATTTTTGGGTCGTTACGCCATTGGTGACGCCCCTCTTGTGGCGTGGAAGTTTCTCTGTGGGATCAAAAGTCGTTCATTATAAAACCGCAGTTCTTTGGCTCACATCCAAAGTTCTTCAGAAAGGGGGAAGTCGTTGGCTCGGGCCTACAGTATAAGGTCAGCATACTGATCTAACCAGGATTCTAGGATGCAGCCCTCCACATGCCTTTAGGTGACAAAATGTTACCAGGCGGGTCAATATAGGGCGCTAGGGCGCCGCCCACTCACCCAATGACCTTGATTAAGACAAAAATAAATTGTAAAATAAAAATAATTCGAACTCAATACATTTATTGTTAGATGTGCAAGATAAATATCTAATCTTTAATGATGAGTAAAGCTGTTTTGTTTTTCGTCGGATTGGTGACGTATTTCCGTCCTGGGATGTAAAAATCTTTCGCCATAGACTCTCGTTAAAAGTTGTACATTCGCAGCACCTCCACTGCAACACAGAGGGACAGGAGAGCAGAAGAGCCGTATGTGTCACAGTCGTAGTGCAGCTGATTTACAGTTTGAGTTGCGTTAATGAAATTCCTTAAAGCAAGGAAAAGCTGCAGGTGAAACCGTTTGGACCTGATCAGCTGAACATTAAAACTAATCAGCAGTCCAAAGACAGATGGAGACGGTACACTCTGTCTCGTTCCAGGACCTGGTTTGACTATAAGGCTTGGCTAACTGCATGCAGTGAGGCTAATGCTGTGTTCTGCTGTCCCTGCATCCTTTTTCAAAAGTCAGGATCTGACCCAGCATGGATAAAGACAGGTAGGACTGATATAAAGCACTTTTTATAAAAGGAAAAGAAGAATGAACAATCTGGGATTCACATGGAAAATAATAGAATAGTCTACTTCTTCTAGGTGTTTGTTAATTTGCATAGTTGCTCCTAAATAAACACATACTTAGAAAATAAATAGTTTTTATATATTAAGAAAATATAAAGCTGACTAATAGCTTCTCCATTATTAAACTGGTAAAAAACATGTTTTAGGTTTGTGACACCATATTGGACCATTCAAAACCCAGATTTGCCTTCACAAAGCCTCAGAAGGGCAAGATTTATGTACAAAAAGTGTTGGGTTAATTAATTGTACATAAGTTATTCTACTTTAATCATATTACTTTAATCATATTATACTTACACATTTTGTTATCTCTATCTTACTCATATTACAAAGAGTGTTAAAACATTTAGTTTTGTTTGCTGTGTCATTAATGTTTTTTAAGTCTGTGCAGGAGGGATGTTGACTGCGACTGCTGTTAACAGATGTCGTTAAGGGTGTGGAGGAGAATGGAGAACTGTGCAACTAGATAAGGAGAGGGGTTCTCCTTATCCTATGATGTTGTATGATGTTGTATGATGTTGTACGAAAATTCTGGTTTCAACTGGGTTCTGTTCCCTCCC
This sequence comes from Cyprinodon tularosa, assembly GCF_016077235.1. Lineage (NCBI taxonomy): Eukaryota > Metazoa > Chordata > Actinopteri > Cyprinodontiformes > Cyprinodontidae > Cyprinodon > Cyprinodon tularosa. The sequence goes on from NW_024038819.1 coordinate 804,615, forward strand.
CCTTTAGCGGTTGAAACCACATTGTAATCAGGGCGTTTCTTCAATAAAGGGCTTGGAGAGCAGATACTGCTTCAGAGTGGGTTTGAAGTTGTAACTGAATGCAGTTTCTGATCCCCTCTCCTTGCAAGTAAAATATACTAAATTCTCTGTGTCATTCTTTGTGCAGGTTGCTGAATAAGGTGTTTGGTGTTTAAACCTAACATTAATTGGTCCTTCGAGCCGGATTGCAAGATACCCGACGACCCCCAGCAGGTGAGTGAGATCCAGATAAGCCTGCGGCCGCAGCAAAGAGACCCTTTACGGGACTGGTCTCTCCCTTACAAGCTGGGGTCCGACGGTTGAAGCATTTCGAGGACGCAGAGAATTGTGAGTAGTTTTTCTTTTAATAAGGAGTGAGTGAATTATTGGAAGAAAAATATATAAAATATAAAAAATTTATAAAAATATAATAATATAAAAAAAAAGAAAAAAAGATCGAAGTGAAGGGCGTGGGGTCACGAGATTCCCCTTTTGAAGTCCTCTCAGCGTGGGGTCACGAGATTCCCCTTTGCAAACAGTTTAAACCTCGTGAAGGACGGCGGTGTCCTCTATCTTAAATAGTTAAATTCCGCATGGGGTAACGAGGTCCCCCTTTTGTACTAAAACCCTGACAATTCTAGACTCTATCAGGTAAAATAGAAATTTTAAAACAGTTAAAGTCCGCGGGAGGGCAGGCTCCCCTAGTTTGTAAGGGCAGGCTCCCCGAGTTGTAAACTAGTTAAATTCTGCATAGGATAGCGGCGTCCTCTGTGTTTAAAATAAGTAAACAGAAATAAAGTAAAAGTTAACTGCGCAGTGAGTGTGTGTGTGTGTGTGTGTGCGTGTGTAAGGAAATATAGATATCACTAGATATCTGTATTTCATACCAAAAAGACAAGGGTTAAATGGTGAGCTTTTGTGGATGTTTGTAGACAAGAAAACTCCACCTGTAAGGGTTGAAGTGAGTTTTACCACAAAAAGTCGTTGATCACCATCTTGTCTGAAGCCCCAGTGTTTAGAACACGACAGGTGTTGAAAACCCACTGGGCCCAAATTTAGTTCAAAATGGGAAAGGGGCAAAGTAAAGAAAAACAGAAGTTATTGGAGGAACTCCAGTGTAAAGACTGGAAAGCAGTTGAAAATGATGACCCATGGGCGGTAGAGCCGTTGTGTTACTGGATAAAAAACTACGGTTTTAATGGTAAATTGAGCACCACAAACATAAAGGAATTGCAGCAAAAAATAAAAACAAAAAGCAAAAATAAAGACACTTTGATGGCAAAAGAAGGTTACATGCAAACCATGGGTTGGATGAAATTAGCAGGACAGAGAGAAGAGGGAGAGCGCAGAGCTAAAAGAGAGAGAGAGGAGAGACAAAGAAAAGATGAAAAAGGGAAAACAAGAACTGGTTATGCTGTAGTGACACATACCGCTGTGCTAAAAGCGGAAGCTTTACCACAACATTACTCTGCACAAGCAGCAGAACTGATTGCTCTTACTGAAGCATGCAAATTGATGAAAGACAAAATAGTAACTATCTGGACAGATAGTCAATATGCTTATGCTACAACACATACCTTTGCACAACATTGGAAAAACAGAGGCATGATAACATCAACCGGGAAACTAGTGACCCATGCCAATTTACTGAAAGAACTTTTACAAGCAGTACAGCTGCCAAAGCAGCTGGCAATATGCAAATGTGCGGCCCACACATCGGGAAAAGATGCTGTTTCAAAAGGGAATTCCTTTGCAGATAAAATAGCAAAAGAAGCTGCTTTAAAAGAAATAACAGTATTAACATTAACAGACAATTCACTAAAAGACGACATCTTACAAGACATGCAGCAGCAAGCTCCTAAACAGGAACAAGAACAATGGAAAAGCAAAGGAGCACGATTAAAGGAGGGGATTTACACCTGACCAGAAAATAAACCAATCCTTCCAAAAAACTTATACAAATGGGCAGCTATATTGACCCATGGTAAAACCCATGTGTCAACCGGAGGGATGGTAGGATTGGTAAACCAAACATATACGACCTATGGTTTTAATGCTTATTCAAAAAATTTTTGTAGAGCATGCTTAATATGTGCAAAGCACAATGCTCAGGGGAACCTAAGGCCTAAAAGAGGACAATTCCCAAAGCCAAACTACCCCTTTCAACATATACATATGGATTTTATAGAACTAAGCCCTAGTGAAGGTAAAAAGTTCTGTTTAGTAATAGTTGACTCGTTTTCTAAATGGGTAGAACTGTTTCCTACAAAACATCCAGATGCACTAACAGTCGCAAAAGCATTATGCAAAGACATAATTCCCCGTTATGGGATTCCAGAGAAAATTTATAGTGATAATGGCACACATTTTGTAAATCAGATAATAACCAAAATAGGACAAGCCTTTCACATAGACTTGAAAAACCACTGTGCTTATCATCCACAAAGCGCAGGCCTTGTGGAAAGAACGAACGGATTCGTTAAAAACCGACTTAGGAAATGTATGGAAGAAACGGGAAGATCATGGACTCAATGTTTGGATTTAGTTAAACTACACATAAATATTACAAGTACGACCGGGTTGACCCCTTATGAAACAATATTTGGCAGACCATATAGACTTCCCTATTTTAATAATAGCTGGGAAACAGATGATGAAAGTACTCTAGCAGACTACATGAGAAAGATGCTGGAGCAACAAAAGCAACAGCTGAACCAAACTGACAGTGTCCCACCCTCTGTGTCTCCACAGGAAAACCAATTAGTTGAACCAGGTGATTGGGTCCTCATAAAGAGCATAAAGAGGAAACATTGGTATTCACCTAAGTGGGAAGGACCCTATCAGGTTTTGTTGACCACTCCAACTGCATTAAAAATAGCTGAAAGAAGCACATGGATCCACTTGTCACACTGCAAGAAAGTGATAGATAGATCAGATGAGTAATGTGTAAAATCACTTTCTTAATTATTCTGTGGAACCTTACCGTACTGCTTAGCACTCTAGTAATTCTACTGTGGTACCTGTTATAGAATACGCATTTGGTCTCCTTCACCGACCTTCAGAGGAAGTCCATCGTACAAAGGGGGTTGTATTTTTTAGCATACAACCATCTCAAACTGGTGAAGGTTCAACAACTCTGCCGAGAGGTCATAGGAAGTAGACCACTGTGTAAAAGATTACCCATAGGAAACTTTTTGAAGTTTGAACCTAGATGATGTTGCAACTTTTCATATTAGTTTTGTTTTTAGCTCTCACTCAGTGCAAGGATTCTTGTTGCCCCCATGAGCCAGCTATTTGTAAAAGGGACGTCTATCTCTGCTATAACTCTACTAGAGTAATCAGTGTAGTGACTATTCCTTTTCAAACATTCTCGCAAAGATTTAAAATTGACCCGGGAGATTGGCGAGGTTATGATTTCTACCTATATCCCCGTGTAGTTCAAAGAACTCAAAAGAGTTGGGGAGACGTTTTCAGAACCACTGGACAGTGGAAAAAAGGATCATATGGATGGACATCTTTAGCTAAGAAATGGATGAGTAGAATATCAGGGTTCACTGTTAACCATGCCTCCAAAGTTTTCACTATGACAATAAACTCCACAGCAGAACCCCTTGAGAAGGAAGGCTGTTCTTCCTCATTTATATGTGCACGGTCTAGTGAAACCGATCCGTGTTGGACATTGTATCTGTGCTCTGCAAATGTTACACAAGAAGAAAATGAGATACAAGGGATTCTTACTTCTGCCCAAGGTGAACAGATAAAAATTCAAAATATTAATGACCCGCTTAAACCGGATGAATTGTTTCAAGTCACCACTGGAATCTCTGGGCAAACAAACAACTGGCTTTTAATGGCAGAACAAGCAGCTAAAACAGTGTCTAATGATTGTCTTGTGTGTATGGGAGCCAGACCGCTGTTACGTGTGGTTCCTGCCACCATAACTCCTCAATGTCTTCTAAATATAATGAATTATACAGTTCCAACTGATAATTGCACCTATTGGGATAAGATCTATCCCCTGACCACAGATGAGAAGAAAAAACCAATCTTTTTGAAGAAAGTGGCTGTGGCAAATTTCACCTGTGTAAACAGGACCGGAGTGGGCCCAAAATTGGGTACACTAAATGAAAAACAATGTGCAAGTATTTTACTGGTATCCACCTTTTTAAAACCTCAATCCCGCAGTGACATCTGGTGGTGGTGTGGAGATGACAAATTGTTTGACAGACTTCCATGCAACACCACTGGATTGTGTGCTGCAGTCACCTTGATTTTACCTGTTTCTATTACTTCACTCACAATGGATGAATTGTTAACGACTGTAAACAGTATTTTTCCTCACACATGGCATACTAGAAGAAGGAGGGCATCTGAAAATGCGTGGAGTCCAGATGACCCTACTTATATTGACAGTATTGGAGTACCCAGAGGTGTTCCAGATGAGTATAAACTAGTGAATCAAGTTTCTGCAGGATTTGAATCTTTCTTATGCTGGTGGTGTACTATAAATAAAAATGTAGACAGGATCAACTACATCCATTATAACGTCCAGAGGCTGGGAAATAAAACAGAACAAGGCTTCTCCGCCGTCCATGAACAATTGTCAGCTACCTCTCTGATGGCTTTCCAGAACCGTATTGCTGTTGACATGTTGTTAGCTGAAAAAGGTGGTGTGTGCTCTATTTTTGGAGATCAGTGTTGCACCTTTATTCCCAACAACACTGCTGCAGATGGCAGCCTCACAAAGGCCCTTGAAGGCCTTCGCTCTCTTAACAGCAAAATGAAAGACCATTCTGGAGTTGACACAAAAATGTGGGATGGATCTGGAGACATTTTTGGTAAATACAAACAACTGGTACTTTCTATTTTGATGTCTGTAGCTATATTTGCCGCCATCCTGACCTTATGTGGATGTTGTTGTATTCCATGTATTAGAGCGCTGCTAAATAGACTAATTACCACTGCAATACAACCCATGAAAACAGAAATGTATGCCCTTATGTCCACTGAGGAACACCTATCGGATGATGAAGACAGCGAAGAGGATGAATTCTCTTTACACTTTCCTGACTTTTATCCTAATCCCAACGACAATAACCCACCAGTTTAAAGTACCTCTGAGTGTACCCTTTACAGCTAAAAAAAGAAAAAAGAATGATTTCTTAGTTGAAAATCTGAAAAGAAGTAACTATTGAATGATAAAAATAAATAGCTTAAAGTGAATAAACAGGAGGGAAATGTTGGGTTAATTAATTGTACATAAGTTATTCTACTTTAATCATATTACTTTAATCATATTATACTTACACATTTTGTTATCTCTATCTTACTCATATTACAAAGAGTGTTAAAACATTTAGTTTTGTTTGCTGTGTCATTAATGTTTTTTAAGTCTGTGCAGGAGGGATGTTGACTGCGACTGCTGTTAACAGATGTCGTTAAGGGTGTGGAGGAGAATGGAGAACTGTGCAACTAGATAAGGAGAGGGGTTCTCCTTATCCTATGATGTTGTATGATGTTGTATGATGTTGTACGAAAATTCTGGTTTCAACTGGGTTCTGTTCCCTCCCCCTTTAGCGGTTGAAACCACATTGTAATCAGGGCGTTTCTTCAATAAAGGGCTTGGAGAGCAGATACTGCTTCAGAGTGGGTTTGAAGTTGTAACTGAATGCAGTTTCTGATCCCCTCTCCTTGCAAGTAAAATATACTAAATTCTCTGTGTCATTCTTTGTGCAGGTTGCTGAATAAGGTGTTTGGTGTTTAAACCTAACAAAAAGTAAAAACCCATGCATGAAATAATGTTTTTTTTGTTTTTTAAAGTGTTTTAATAATGTTTTTTGATTTTGGCATTCATATAAATATACTGGTGTGATAACCTGGTAAAAATGACTGTAAAGAAGCAGCTGCAAGTGTCTGTGAACAAGGATGATATAATTGTTTTGAAGGATGAAACTGAAATTAGTCTATCCAGTTTAAGAATATTTAGCAGATCGTTCCAGTCACGAGCGGAAGCAGATTGGTCGATGGGTTGTTGGTTTTAGGAATAAGTAATTGTAGATGAAGTGAGGAGCGATTGTTGTAAGTGACAGCTTTGGCTGCAGCAGGTGACCTAAATAAGGTGGTGAGCGGCCCAGAAGGGTCTTGTAAAGGAAGATTAACCAGTGAATTTTGCATTGATTGTGAAGGGAGGACCAGTTGACAGCGAATACAGAGTGGTGTGTATTGAAACGAGCATTTATGGCAAACCTGATGGCAGAATGTTAAAGACTGTCAAGTCTTGATAGATTGGACTTGCAAGCAACCCTATATATAGTGTCTCCTTAGTCTAAAATGGGTAGAGTGGTCATTTGGATAAGAGTAAGTTTTGCAGAAGTGGTGAAGTAAGAGCGGTTTCTGTAGAGGAAGCTAAGCTTAGCCTTGACTTTAGATTGCAGCTTTGAACTGTGCATGGAGAAGTTCACACGTTCGATTCTCTAAACAGCTTATTTACAAATTTTTTAATAGAAAATAAATGTGTCAAACTGTGAGTATAAATCAATTCTTTTGACATATTTGTCTAACTCCTTTCACGAGGTTTAGAATTTCCCTGCAAGTCAGAGAGTGATAGATTGATGATGCGAAATATGTATTTCCATGCAACGACAATAATCTTATTAAAAACATACTAACACAAACCCTACATTATTTAACATAAAACATTTTTTTCATCTGTCAATCTGCTCTATCCAGAACTAGTAGAAATGTTTTAGTTTCACCAGGTTTGAAACTGTTAATCTTCTTTAACGAACCTTTCCGATTATTAATCATGTAATCGAAAAAACAATCAACATATTAATTGATTAGCAAAACAATAATTATTTGCACCTGTAACTGTGAGTCCAGTTGACTATTAGGTTACGAACGAACCAGCAACTGTCCCAGTATGGCATCTTCTACCAGGGTCTACCTTCCATGTAGTAATAATCTGATGCATGTTTTGAATTTACCTGAACTACAAACTGTCCGATTGTTGAATCTTCTGGCAAAACAGCAGTATAAAGGTCATGGCTGAACACTGGAGCGTTATCGTTGACATCCGTTAGGTTTATGTTGAGAGTAGTAATGGCGCTCAGAGGTGGAGTGCCGCCGTCACGAGCCTCCACTGTTAGGAAATAGTCCCTGCAGGTCTCATAGTCCAAAGGCTGGGCAATTAAAATGGCACCTGAAGAAGAAGGAGGTGGTGGAAAGAAAGACACTTCTGAGAGTAGAAATAGACAAGTTAAGAAATCAAGACATTGAAATCAGCCTGTTGTTTATCCGTTGATAAAGTCAAAAATGTAGATTTGTAAAACTAGCTGCATTAAAAGCACTTAGCTACCAAACATATTCAACCAAGAGAAGCTGGACATAGACAGGTATGGGGCATTGCAGGCTAACAAAAGAAGCCAAACAACCACCATTCCAAAGGGGTGGACCTCATCATCTATTTCAGTTTGCTTGTTTTCTAAACAATAACAAGGCTGTGTTTGGCTACTGTATAAAATCTCGAACTCAACGCTATTTCTGACATTTTGAATTGAAAAACCTTCCACTGAGCCTGGTTCTGCTTGAGGTTTCTTTCTGTTAAAAGGGAGTTTTACTCCCTGTCGCTACAAGCATGCTTAGTGTGAGGGATTGCCTTCGAGTCAATGAGTCGATACAATCAACTGCTTTGATTCAGAAAACTGAATCAATTTGACTGTATGATCTGTTGAACTGTAAAGTGCCGTGAGATGACATGTTGTGACTTGCCGCAATAAAAATAAACTGAACTGAATTCATTGTAAAAGTTAGAAAAAGATCTACAATAACAAAAACTCGATATTATTTCTGAGTCGCAATGCAAAAATACTTTCAATTCAAAGTACCTGTTTAGGTTCAAAGGGACCGCTGGCTTGTGGCCCGGTGCTCCCTGCCAGCCTATGTGGGCCTCCTGGCCTCTTGGGGACACTGATGATTACCAATCTGATTACCGATCACTGCTAATGCCTGATGCTTCTGAGGATATTTCTCCTGCACAGTAACTAACCTGCTGCCAGGAAAACTGTGATGCAATAATTTTTGCTGGTTGCTGCTGATTAAGTTGCTGTGCTTGCTTAGAGTTTAAAGACTTTGTGACAGATGGCAGCTGTAGTGTAGCAATGGGCTGTCAGGGTGTTATTTCAGGAATCATGGGTGTGGCCAGCAAGGAACCTTGCTGAATCGAGTGTTTTTTTTTCTCTGGGGAAGCAGAGAAAAGCTGCAGTGCTTCAGCTTAGAGCCCCTTGGACCTTATTCTCATGAACACAAACAACGAGGGAGAGCTTTACCTCTGGCAAAAAAAGTTAATACTGGATATCTTTAGAGTTGCATGAGGTACACAGCCAGAATTGTTCAATTGTATTCTACATCCTGAATATTTAGTTTGTGATTTAAAACCAGCATGAAAACACAAGAAACTGGAAGCTGAACAGTGGTGAATACTGGAAGAACAGTTGTGTCTGAAATTGCTGAAAATAGTTGTTTTAAATGGTTATTAAGTCAAATATAATGTTTGGTTTATTGAAAGGTTTTATCTTTCCCTGTGTAAATGGGTGTTGCTGACATTTAAGGTCAGATTCCAGCATATCTACCGTTTGGGGACTATAAATATGATATTCGTGATGACAGTACTGCTGCCAAAGGTCTTCAACAATGCATTTAACACCCAGAACAAGAGTGAGACGTTCGGCATTCGTTCTTTGCCTGCCTCGTGTGTCAACTGTCATGGTTGTATACATATAGGCAGAGAAAGCAGGAGAAGGCTGGACCTGTTTAAATTCACAGCCAAACTCTTCAGGCTTTCTTATTTTCATCGACCTTCAAGGACCCACTCCAGGTAGACTGGGTCTTTGGAGGACGCAGCCTCTCAGGGCTTACACTTCTACAGTATCAGCCATTCAAAATGGCCCTTCCCAGGAAAAAAGCCAACCCAATGGAAGCCAAATGGCAGCAATATCCCCTCCAACTTCCTGCCTCTGGCCTTTTCATGGGCGTGCATATTTTTTTACTTTGAATACACCCTTTCACTGAATTACAGGGTCTGACTAGGAGATGATCCTTCATTTTAGATCTTAATATCCACAAATCATGACAGAAAGAATATTTCAGATGTTTAAAAGGGAATTGTGGGGGACCAGCCAAGGACCCATCAAGAAAATCAGGGAAATTTTGAATTGCTACTACTGTATGTGCTTACCTTAGACTTAAAAAGACATTGGATGCATCACACAGGTAGAACAGTCTCCCTTACCTGTCAGTGGGTGGATGTGGAATCTCCTGTGCTCATTGCCTGATCTGATGCTGTAGGAGATCTCTGCGTTTGTCCCAATGTCTTTGCTGGCAGCATACACTCTCAGAACCTCAGTGCCAACTCCCAGGTCCTCTGGAACGGTCGCCAGCTGATCGCGGCGCTCAAAAACAGGCGGGTTGTCGTTGATGTCCAGCACAGTGATTGTGACGTTGACCAGGGAGTATAGAGGAAGCGGCAAACCCTGATCAGATGCAACCACGGTTATCTGATGAGTCGACTGGACTTCCCGATCCAGGATGTGTTCCAGGATCACTATGCCCGTAAACTTGTCAATGGAGAAATAACCTCCAGCAGAGTCAGCCAGGGAATAGACCACCATGCGACCCGGACCTGCTTGTAGAGAAGAAGTATTTAGTTTGTGAAGTTAATGCTTCTGTAAAGAGAGTTTTTTTTTAACAAGTAAAAATGTAGAAATAGATTGTGATTACTTTCATTTACCACATAATATCAGTCAGTTTCCATAGTTTTAATCAGACACACATCATGGCCGTCACAGGGGAGAGAAATGAAGCTCCCTCTTATTTGTTCAACTTATAAAAAGCCTTTCATTTGACCTCTTTCCTTATAATTGACATATTAAGGTTCCAGACCAGCCAATTAGGATGTATTTGTAATAGAGGACTCCAAAAACATAAATTATAATCTAAAACAACAGTGAATGGAGCAGAGTCATAGAATAGTACCAATACTGCTGAGTCTGGCCCTGAACCAACATTGAACCACCTGAGTAAAGTTGGCCCCCCCACCTTCTTCAAATCAGACAAAATTAGTGTCAAACGTTTGTGCTACGATTGTGCAGCAAAAATTTTAGTTTGTGCTGCTATCATTTTAAAGATATAAAGAAATATTTCTTCAAATGAGACGAAATGGGTGTCAACTAACTCAGCTCCGTTTGAGCTGGTTTGTGCAGCAAAAATTGTCGTTTGTGCTGCTTTGGCTTTGAAGATATCAATGAAAATGTAAAGGTCAAAAGATCAACCAGCCCCCCCACCTTCTTAAAAATAGACAAAATTGGTGTCAAACGTTTGTGCTGCGTTTGTGGAGCAAAAATGTTTATTTGTGCCGCTTTCATTTTAAAGATATAAAGAGATGTTTCTAGAGGTCATCAAAGGTCAACCAGCCCTCCCCACTTTCTTCAAATCCAAAGCAGCACAAACGAAAATTTTTGTTGCACAAACCAGCACAAACGGAGCTGAGTTAATTGACACCTATTTCGTCTGATTTTAATAAGGTGGGGGGGGGGGCTGCTTGACCTTTGATGACCTCTAGAAACATCTCTTTATATCTTTAAAACAATAGCGGCACAAACGAAAATTTTTGCTGCAAAAACCTAGCACAAACATAATCATTTTCAGAGGTGTCCAAAGTATAAATATTTATTTCTCAAGAAGAAGTAGAAATACTAATGTTTAAAATCCCTTTTGTAGATCTTAGAGTATCCACTTTAGCTTTTTACTCAAGTAAAGGTATAAAAGTAAAATTTTTAAAACTACTTAAAGTATAAAAGTGAAAGTGATACAGGAAGAAAATGTTAAGGACAGATGGTTTACTGCTTTACCCTATTAAAGGAACATTTTCTATAATTTTGGATTATAACTTCCTAATACTTCGTAGTTTTTTAACTTATGGCAACAGCGCCAAATTTAACTTAATCTTGAACAACTATTGAATTTTGGTGCAGCTCATATAAATTAATTGTCTGGATGAAAGAAATTATTTTGATTTTTTTAGATACTAACAGGCCAAAAAGGAAAATTAGCTAAAATGAAACAGAACTAATGAGTCTATAAAGCGTAAGGAGTAGAAAGTAGAGATAATTGCAAAAGAATAAGGACTAGAAGTAAAAAGTTGTAATATATAGTCAACATTTCTTCTCTGTTACTTGACACCTCTGATCATTTTTCATGTGTGTTCATGATCTATTGATTTTCCTTCTATTTTTAGCATCTCTGATTTATTGCTTATAAATTTGCAGAATGAGATCAGCTGAGCTGCTGTGCATGCAGTCAAGCTGTTTTTTTTCTCGACTATCATGGGGCTAAATGCAAACCAACATTACGTATCAACAGTTCTGTTATCACCTTCATCTGGATCTATGGCATGGATGCGAGTCAGCAGGGCCTTCACTGGTGTATCTTCGTACACACTGGCATAGTACTGAGACAGCGTGAAAAGTGGGGGGTTGTCGTTCACATCTGTGATCACTAGATGAACTTCAGCACCACACCACCGCCCTCCACCGTCAGTTGCCTTAGCAATCAATCGGTAGTTAGGAATGATCTCACGGTCGAGAATCACTGATGACTTTATTTCACCTAAGGAGAAGGAGCAAAGAAAGGCTGATTTGGAGAACAGGGAGCAAACAAGGATATTAAAACAAAAAATACTTTACAAAACAAACAATACTTTCCCAGCGCTTTAGTTAAAACACCAGATACAACATTTCAACAACTGCAAGACAAAGACACTAAAGAAAAATTGGTGAATGCTCTTATTTTCAGTAGGTTGGATTGAAGTGATGCTACATTTACTGGAGTCCTGATAGTGTTCCTAACAGAGCACTTCGCTCTCAATCTGCAGGTTTACTAGTGGTTCCTAGAATTTCTAAAAGTAGAATGGGAGAAAGATCTTTTAATTATCAGGCTCCTCTCCTGTGGAACAAACTACCAGTTTTAGTCCGTGAGGCAGACACCCTGTCTAATTTTAAGGCTAGGCTTAAAACTTTCCTTTTTGATAAAGCTATCTCTATAGTTGTGCTGCTATAGGCTTGGACCTCTGGAGGAAATAGGGACCCATTTTTCTTCATTCTGCTTTATTCGATCTATATTCTCCCATTCTGCAGTACTTGCCCTCTGATTTTTCTCATAGTAGCTTCATCTGGTCTGTTCCTGTTTGGCTGTGACTCCATCCTGGAGAGAAATATCATCCGTGCTGCTGCCATCAACACCTTTGTTAAATAGATGTTGGAGCTTGGCCTGTTTTCCAGTGTAGTCCTCTTTCTCTGACTGACTAACTGTATGTGCTCTCTTTTATCCTCTGACGTGGTAGCTGGCTTGGACCTCGTCTGCCTGGCTGTGTGTTTCCTGGATGGGTCAGCCTGTGGAGTTGGTTGACAGTTGCCTTTTGTATCTATGCTTCATTCTCTATGTTTGCTTCTGTCTCCTTGAACCCCAGTCAGCCTCGGCAGACGGCTGCTCACACTGAGCCTGGTTCTGCTGGAGGTTTCTTTCTGTTAAAGGGAGTTTTAATCTCTACGGTAACATGCTTGATGTGAGGGATTGCCGTCTAGTCGATGAGTCAATGCAATCAGTTCTATTTAAAAAGTGCCTTGAGATGACATGTGTTTTAGTTTATAAATAAATGGAAATGAATTGATTCTGTAAAATCATTTACGATCCTGAGTTCTGGCCAACAGCAGGACAACAGACCACATCACGCAACATTGCTTTTTGTCTAAAGAATGCTTAATGGCCTGAGGCAGACAAACAATTCAGAGCTGCCTGTACATTATGAATATTGAAAACCTCTCGGGTCTTTAGAGACCAGCTCAGGTTTCACAAGAACCAAATCTAAACAAGGCGAGGCAGTATTTAGTTTCTATGCTTCTCAGCTCTGGAACAATCTGCCTAAAGAAACCTGAGATGATGTTTCAAAGATTTTCACTAATCACCTGTTTTCCTGTCTACTAATGGGTGATTGAAGAGTTAATTAGCTCTTTTTTTCCCATTTTGTCACTTTATGCGATGCTATAAAAGGTTTCGACTAGTTAAGCTCTCTTTTACACCAAAGCTTCATGGATTATGGTTATCTTAATGTATTTCATTTTCTTCCTGCGAAGGCTTTGGATTTCTTTGTGTCTAGTCATGTCATATAATCCACCTTTCATTTTGTTGCCTTAAAAAGAGAGTTTCCATAGTGACCAAGTAAACATACCAGTGTCTGGATCCATGCTGAAGTCCTGGGATCCGGTACCGTGTAGAGAGTACTTGAGCCGAGCATTGTTTCCTGCATCTGCATCTGCAGCTCCAACCCTCAGCAACACACTATTCATGGGGAGGTCCTCTGGAATGCTGGTTGTGTATAGAGCCTGGAAAAGGCATGTGCACACGGACATAAAGAGCCATAGAACCAACCAAAAAAGCAACACACCACTTCAGCATTTACCTGGTCACAAATAGGGCTGTTGTCATTGGTGTCTATCACTGCCACTTCCACTATCGTGTGGGAAACAAAGAGTCCGTCACTTGCAGTGACATTGATGATGTAGAGGTTGCGTTCTTCTCTGTCAAGTGGCCCCTTTACATACATCTTCCATTCACCCTGAACCAGGCCCAGGGCAAACACACCGCGGTAATTCCCACCTGGATGACACAGATCCAAAAAGTAAAAATCTGTCATGAACAATGCAGATAAAAGGCTTTCTCACAAGTAAGTTATAAAAACTTTGAATTTATTCTCAGGATCTTTAAAAGTCTAAATCCTGTTTTATATAGATTTTTTCTTTCTTCTAAATCTTGAAATTTGCCATTGAACCCTCTAAGGGCCTGACATTCAGAAGGTTTGCGCATCTTAGACTGCAAAAAAAAAAAAAAAATCTAATCTAAATAGTTATTTTTTCTTCAAATAAGTGAATTTTTTTCTTCAATTGAGAAGGTAAGTGAGACACTTTGCCAAAGGAGCAAGATAATTCACATTTAAAATAAGAAAAAACAATTGCATTGTCTTATTTCAAGGGAATATTATCTAATTATGTTATTTAAGAGTAAAAACACATCAACATCATCTTATTTACCTACTCAAATTAAGGGTAAATACACTAGATTTAAGAAATTTTTACTTATTTCTAGATTGATTTTGGAGCGTAAAATGGGAGCAAGTTTATTTATGCCAACAGAACTGAAAATAGGTGCAACGTGATTGGCTATGCAGTTAAGCAAAGTGAGTATTTTGCACGTGTCATTGCAATATGCAAATCATATTCTAATGACCAAAAAAAAGTTGATTCATGGTTGAAGGATATGCAAATGCAAACATTTACTACATACATATAAAGTATGTTTCAAATCTGAAACTCGATTTAAGCTGTTTTATTTTAGCTCCTGCTGCCACCAGACTCTATAATAATGCACTATAACCACAATAACTCCTGTAAAAACCACTGTGCAGCTACATTATAGCGTTTTATTTATTGACTGTGAACAATATCCTGTGCAATATGCTGAATGTGCAATATTTCTCCACCTGTATATAAGCCATCCGGATTGTACATATTTTTATCTCTTATTTTTTTATTTCTTATTTATATTTAGTTTTTCATTGTGTGTGATACAGGTACCCTGGCACCTTAATCCTATTTATCTTGATATACTGTAAATACCTGGATATACTGTATATATATATATTGCTTATTCTTAATGCAGCTTTATCCTCCCTGTTTGCACCTTCTGTAACTTCTATGCCAATATGTGACGAGTGAATTTCTCTGCTGTGAGATCAATAAAGCTCATCTAATCTAATCTAATCTAGCTTGTCTTGTAATAATTTGAACTGGAAGTCAGGTACAGAACAGATTTAAAAATTAAATTAGTTCATAAGACTTAGACTCAACTTTATCATTGGGATTGCTCCCTTGGGGAAATTTATATATAGAGTAAAAGCAAAGAGTTAAAGCAAAATGCCATTAAAGATAAAAATACAACAGACAATATAAAAAGAGTGTATATAGTGCAAACAAGCTTGTAATGTCCTGGAAATACCTGGGGCTGCAGAGTGGTGCAGTTTGTAGCACTAATTCCAGGCCCAGGGTCATTATACATGGATTTTACATGTTCTCCCTGTGCATGCTTTAGCCTCTAGAGTGGGAGTGTGTGCATGGTTGTATGTCTATGTGTGCCTCTGTGTTGCCCTGCTACAGATTGGGAACCAGTTTGAGGTCTACAGCCCACAGACTGCTGTAGATAGGAACCAGCTCCAATGAGACCCTTTTCCTGACAGAAAAGTTAGAGAAGATGGATGCATAGGTAGATAAAAATTCATCTTAAGTTATTTTGATCATTTCATTTTTTTTACTTTGTTTGTAGCACTTAGTTTTTCTAAGTGTCCTTAAGAAGGTGGCACTAAAAGTCCTCCTATAAAACAGCTTCATCTGTAATTGGTTATATAAATAGTATTTATTATCAATTATGATAATTAGTATTTTTAAAATAATATCAATTGTCATGATCTGGCCTGATTGCTCTACCTTAATTGGTTATTTCTTTCACCTGCCGTTTTCCCTCCCTGCCGCAATTATCATTTATTCCTCTCACCTGTTTCCTTTGGTTTATATTCTGTTCAGCCTGAGCATTCAGGGCCAAATCATTATTTGTTTTCTGTTAGTCTGGCTGGTCAGTTTATGCGACGGTTCATGTCCTGGATCTTGGTGGAAAGAAGGTTTTGTTCCTGTCTCATCTCCTGCTCTTCCATTGTTCCTCCCCTGCTGAGACCTCTGGGTTTTTGGCTTTTTATTCGGGGAGGTTCAGTTTTTATTCCAGTAAGCCTGGTTTCAAGGTGGAGAGCAGTTTAAAGGTCCTGCTCAAGTTCTGGTTCCACGTCCTGTCTGGCTACCCTCTTCCACTGAGCCTGCCCGTCTGCACCTGATCCTGTCTGCTTCTGTGCGTGACCACCTGTTCACGACTCTGAACCTGCCTGGGAGCTCTAGGATGCCTGGTAGCCTTGAACACTTTGAACTTTCCTACTGACTGTCTCACCTTGAATACTGGGTCCATCTGTCCCGTTTTATGACAATTGATAATTTTCACCTCCGATTACATGGCTTAGCATCTCATCCTTCTTTAACGATGACTCTCATATTCCCTTAGAACACACTATCTTCTCAGGTGAATAGGCAAAAGTAAAATAGTTTGCATGTCAAATTTGCACAATCATTTTTGTAGATCACCTGCAATATGACCACTTATTTCACATACTAATAAAAAATTGCACACGCAATATATAACGGCCCTTTTTTCTGAATCTTTGAACATCCGGCGCTAAATGTATATTCAATTCAATTCAGTTTATTTATATAGCGCCAAATTCATAGCACATGTCATCTCAAGGCACCCTACAGTTCAACCAGATCATACAGTCAAATTCAAAACAATAGCATCATTTTGAGGAAATCTGGAGGCAAAAGAGGCAAATAAAAATGCCATTAATATGATTGAAAGACCACTTTTTCCACCAATATAGCGGAAATAAATTATGTCTAGTGTTAATTAATGAAAAAACCAGAAGGAAATTTTGAACTGAGGATACAGACAGATAGATAGTGAAATTAGGACATTTTTATTATTCTAACCATTTGAAATATTACAATCATTTGAAATGTCCTTAAAAACATTAAATAAAAAAGTAATTTCTGTACTTTAAAAATGCTTCAGAAATCGCAAACCTGAACCGTAAACTGGACAAGAATCTCAGCCATCAATCCTTTGTCTAACGGCAAACATTAGTGATCAGTTTGCATTTCAATTTTTTGGTGCTCCGTTCTGTAAAGATTGAATCATGGTGATTCTCTGTTTGACCAAAGCTAAAAGGTTTCGTTAGATTTCACTTGCATGCAGCTATGTGGCTTGCACTGTGCAGGGTTTTATATTAGTTCTGTGTTATACAGCTGCAGGTGGGCTAATTGTGTCTTTTTCTTCATTTAAGTCAAATAATGTTGTTTATTTAAGATGCTATTTTATAGGAGGACTATTACTGTCACTGTCTTAATGACAACATAGATCAGTTTCACTGGGACTTTCAGTGAGACAAAGCAGAGGTGCATCATGGCCACCATGTTCAGTGATGTCCGATAGTGCTTGCAATAAGATGGAAGAAGAAAATGAGCCTTCATGCTTCCTTTCATATTTCCTTTAGTAGAGGGTGCTCATGAAATTTCTATCTGGTGCTAAGGAACTATAAGGAATCCCAAAATCATTTGCTTTACATGACATGTTAGCATGGAAATAAAAAAAAAATCCAATATTTCTTCACATGTACTCTGTGTGACACGTGCAACTGTTCACAGCTTCATACGCTTTGAGTTTTATTATGGCAAGCTTCAGCTGTTTACTACATTCGTGTCAGCTGCATTTTTTTTCTTTTCAGAAGACTGTAGTCTCAATTTCACTAAGCACACAGACGTGCAAAGGCTAAAGGCTGAAGGTTGTAGAATCTAACTAATGAGAATATCTGATCGGCCCAAAAACGATTGGCTTTAATCAAACAATCTATGCCTGCTCCCTGAAGCTCCTCTAGGTTTTGCATAACACTGCAGGGCAGTGCTGTGAAGCAGCATAAAAATGGGGTTTACAGTAAAAATAAAGACAAAGAGCAGTCTCTGGCAAGGTTTCAACAGGTTCTGTGCATTCTTACTACGTTATTAAATTTACCATTCAACCCTTGATATAAAAAAAATAAACATTATGTAATTTTGTACGGATTAAGACTAAATTCAAAATCATAAGTTTTAGCAAATAGAAATAAACCCTACCAATAATTTATTTACAAAATACATAAAGCTTGAGAAGGTAAAAGGAGCATTTTACAGTGGCAGAATTCAATCATTAGGGGTGTTGTTTCTTGTTTTTTTTTTAACCACTCACCAGTGATGACATAGCTGACATGGCGGTTAACAGCAGAGCTGTCATTATCCTTGGTGTTCAACACAGCCAGCACCTCGCCTGGGGGCCCACCCTCCTGAACGGAACTGAAGTAATGGTTCTCCATGAATATGGGGGGGTTGTCGTTGATGTCTGTCACTGTCACTGTCACAGTGCTGGTACTGGAAAACGATAGGGCCTCTCCAAGGTCAGACGCTACCACTGTGAATATGTAGGATGGATTGGACTCATGGTCGAGTTCTTTGCATGAGACTATCCAACCAGTATTACTGTCGATGCTAAAAGTCTGATCCAATGTGTCAGAATGTTCATCTGCACGGATTAATGTCCCAAGTCTGTATGTTACTTGGCCATTGGCTCCTGAGTCTGGGTCTCGAGCGCTGACCTGAATGATCCTTGTTCCAACTGCCATCCCCTCCATGACAGTCGTGACGTAAGAGTCTGTCTCAAAAGTTGGTTTATTGTCATTAAGATCTAAAACTTTGACCTCAACATCAACGCAACTCACAGCGTCCAGCTTACTCTGGTGTGCAGTGGCTGCAATTTTAAAGTTATATCCTTTCATCACCTCATGATCCAAGGGCTTATCCAGTTTAATCACCCCTGTATTCCTCTCTACTAAAAACACCCCATCTAGGTTGCTTTCCTTACTTTCTCCATTAATGATGCTAAAGCTAACTGGAAATGGGCTGTGGCCAGGAGGAATTTTGGGGTGAACCCTCCCAATAGCTGAACCTATGGGCGTGTTCTCTGGTATGCTAAATGAGTAATGGTGTTGACTGAAGTCAGGAAAGAAAGCCTCAGGAGAAAGAACATGAATGTAGACTGGGACCAAAGAGTGTCGAACTGGATTTCCTCCATCCACAGCCTTCACAAAAAAGGATAATACTGAGTTTCTCAGGTGGCTGAAGCTCCCTTTGGTCACCATCCAACCACTATCTGGGTCTATGTCCAAAATGTCTGCTACAGGGATGCGGGCCTCACTGTAAAGTGAAAATGTTATTTTGGCATTAGAGCCATAATCGGGATCAAGAGCCTGAATCTGTGTTATCAAGAACCCCTTGGCCACATCAAATCTGAGTGTAGCTCGGTATTCTGTGGTACTAAAGCGGGGTGCATTGTCATTTTCATCTAAGATAGTGAGATGAATTGTGCAATAGGAAACACGTCCCCCTGAATCCTGAGCGGCCACTGTAAGAACAATGTCCATGCTAGAGGGGTCCTCTCGGTCAAGTTTTTCTGTTGTGCTAATCTGACCATTGGAATCAATGGCAAACAGGTCACTAGCCATATCGTTGACAAAAGAATAAGTTATGTGGCCGAATACTCCAGGATCTGCGTCCGTTGCTCTCACCTGAAATAGAAAGAATCTCCTTATGTAAAAAAGTTGAGTCATACATGCATAGATACATGCGTGTTTCAAGTTTAGTAAAACTCAAAATCACCCACCTGAATTACATTGGTTCCAACAGGAGAATTCTCTCTTAAGTCTGCCTCAAAAATATTCTGCTCAAACACAGGATTGTGCAGGTTGGCCCCAAAGACTTTAACATGAACCTGAGCAGTGCTGGTAAAAACTCCATCAGATACGGAAACATTGAGGCTGTAAGTAGGTTCCATTCTTTCCTTGCGATGGCTGGACAGCATGATAATTCCCGATTTTCTTTCCATCACAAAATCCATCCTTTCATTTCCTGACAAAATGCTGTACACCAACTTGTCAAAATCGGAGCTGTCAGCATCTGAGGCTTGAACACAGGTTATGAAGTGTCCTTTAGGTGCTAACTCGCTCACATAAGCCTCATAAAGCAGCTGGTTGAAAACTGGAGGATTATCATTCATGTCTTTTAGCAGAACTGTGACGGAGACTTCGGTGGATAATGAAGGAAAACCATTATCCGTGGCCCGGACAATAAATTCATACTCTGGGACAAGTTCATGGTCTAGGATCCGTGCTGTAAGGATTAATCCGCTGCTGCTATCGATGTGAAAATAATCTGTGCTGTTATGCTCTTTGGAGAATATCTGATAACTAACAATATTGTTCTTTTCTGAGTCCTTGTCTGTGGCAATGACTTGAAGTGCTGGAGTCCCAATCATAACAGTTTCAGACAAAACAATTCTGTAGGACATCTCTTTAAAGACCGGCGGGTTATCATTTATATCTTGAACCAAAACATCGACATCAACTTCAGCATGGGAGCCAGTCACGTAGTTCGTGGCCCTAATGGTTAGTCGATAATATGATTTGTCTTCGTAGTCCAAAGAGTTAATTACACTTATAACTCCGGTATCAAATCCAATCCCAAACTGAAGAGCTGTATCTCCATCAACAATGGTGTAGATAATGTTTTGCCCGTCAGGACTAGTTGCATTAATGCCGAGGATTGGTGTGTGAACGCCCACATCTTCATTCACAGACACAGAGTAAAAGGATTTGTCAAAGACAGGCATGGCTTTGTTGACTACAGTGATGGGAAAGGTGATGGTAGAAGACAGGGGAGGGTCGCCGCAATCTTTGGCCTCTACCACTAGTTGGTACTCCTTATTAGATAAATCTGACTCAAAAGTCCTTTTGAGGCTAATGGTTCCTGTCTGCTGGTCAATCTTAAAGTGGCCATGATCTTCCTTCAGAAAGTATACCACTTCTCCATTTATACCTTTGTCTCCATCCACTGCGGAGACTCTGAAAATTGGAAATCCGGACTCAGCTTCTACTTGAACAGCTGCATAATATGGAAGTCCAACAAAAACAGGGGCATTATCATTTATGTCTTCAACCTGAACTTTAACCAGAACTCTGGCCACACGCTGTTGATCATGCTCCCTTCTCGCCTCTACAATCAGCTCGTAGAAGTCCTGTTCTTCCCGATTAAAGGGTATTCCAGTAGTTTGGATGACTCCAGATGTCGGACGTATTTCAAATTTTGTACCAGCATTCAGTAGGGTATGCATCAAAGGCTCGTTGAGTTGGTTTCCCACAGCGCTGACGACAGCGACTATGGTGATATTTGACACATTCTCTTTAATAGATGAGGTGTAGACCCTTTGGGAAAAACTTAAACCGGAATCAAGAGCCTCTTTGACAAAGACAGTCACCAAAACAGTGCTTGAGAATTTGCCATCTGAAACTCTAACAGTAAGGTGGAAAACCTCTTTGGAGAAGTTGCTATTTTTGACTACAATAATACCACTAGAAGCCTTAATGGAAAAATTCTCCAGCACTCCATCAGCCAAAGAATACGTCAGATCTGTAGGGACATCTGTGTCAGGGTCTACAGCTGTTACCTGCACAACTTCTACTCCAGCATAAGTAGGAAGTAGCAAAACGGTTTCATAGGTACTCTGTTTGAAGACAGGAGGGGAATCGTTTGAATCGATCACTTGTATGGTCACCTCAGTTGGACTGTCTGCAGTTAGTTGGGGCCTACCACTATCCCTCACATGAACATGGAAGTGGAAGGCGGAAAAGGTCTCATGATCCAGATTAGCAATGGTTCTAATTGACCCAGTAACCGAGTCTACAGAGAAGAACATCTTTGCAGTCTCCTCCACAATCTGGTAGACCAACAGGGCATTTTGGTTGGAGTCAGCATCAGTGGCTTTGATTACTAGAGGGAGATTTTCCGAGTTCAAGACAACACTATTGATTGGTGCTAACTCACAAATGCTACCATGATAGTGAAGATGTTGGAACACTGGTGGATTGTCATTCTCATCGACTATCTGAATTAAGAGGCTAGCATTGGAGGCCATACCAGCCATGTTGGTAGCTTGCACTATTAGGGTATACGAAGCTATGTTCTCATAGTCAAGGGGCTTTTGAGTTGTGATGACTCCACTGTATTGATTAATCTGAAAAACGTGTCCTATGTTTCCTTGCTTGATCTCAAAAGTGAGGGTAGACTGACTGACCGCACTGATTGTGGTGACAGAGGTCCCAATAATTGCATTCTCTTTGATTTCTGTTTGATATTCAGGTTGAGGGAACCTCGGACCTGAATTGTCAGAGAGGGTGACGGCAATGCGAACTATTGTTGTAGCAGACAGGGCAGGAGTGCCACTGTCGGTCACTCTGACACTAATAACATAGTGTCCAATGCTTGATACATCCAAGTGACGTGCAACACGAATAATACCCAGAACTGGCTCGATGTTAAATGCATTTCCAGTGTTTCCTGTTGGAAAAAATATACAAATCATTCTCTTTACAAAGAGCTAAAAAAGAACATTATAGGTGTGAGTTTTCATCCGTTGCTTACCTGCTTCAATAGAGTAGTGTAGTTCAGCATTTTTGCCTTTGTCTTTGTCAAGAGCAGTAACCTGAACCACTGCTGACCCAACAGCAGCCGATTCATAAACTGAGCCTTCATAAAGCGGGCTGGTGAAAAAGGGTGCA
Source organism: Cyprinodon tularosa (assembly GCF_016077235.1). Lineage (NCBI taxonomy): Eukaryota > Metazoa > Chordata > Actinopteri > Cyprinodontiformes > Cyprinodontidae > Cyprinodon > Cyprinodon tularosa. The sequence continues at coordinate 827,032 of NW_024038819.1, forward strand.
TGATCATTTATATCTTCCACCTCTATCAGTACACGTGCAAGATTTTTTCTGTATGGGAACTCTTGGTCCTTGACCTGGAGAGGAAGAAAAGAAAAACGGAGTTAATAGCTAACAAAAAAAAGAAAGAAAACTTTGGCCATTGTCAGTTAACAAACTGTACATTATAGTGACCACAATAGCACAGACTGGACTTAAAACAGTAAACTCCATTTTAGTTTATGCGGCCTGACACACAGTAGCCTCCCAGTAAAATTGTGAACACTCTTTTAAAAACGTTAGTGTATTTATAGTAATTCAATGTAACAAAAAACAAAACAAAATGAAAACTAAAACTCTGCACTGGGTAGCACTGTTGCCTTGCAGGAAGAAGGTTCTAGGTTCGATTCCTGTGTGACTTGGGATAGATCCAGCTTTCCTGGGCGTCTAGCCTCATCGTCCTTTGTCTTGGGAAGCAGAGGGTTGGAAAGAAACACACATTTGGCCGTGTGTGTAGAGGTAGTGAAGATGACACGCCAAACTCCATCACTGGCAAGAGGTCAGCCTCTTCTTATTCCTGGACTAATGATTGGAGGTCTGGTTCGGCTGCCCCATAACGGAAGCTGCCAAAGGAGCCAAAGATTTTCTGCAGCACTCCCCTTGCCTTCCTGGTGAGCCAGCAGGTCATCTGGCTTTGCAGCCTTTGGGCTTGGAATAAAGATTCTATCCTCGTCGTCATCCTCTGAAGCTTCTGGATGACTTTATCTTCATCTTCGTCCAGCTCTAAGACGTCCCCAACCGCTGAGAGCGTAGCGGCTAAAAACGCTTGGGAACCCCAGCTGGCCACAGCACTCGTACTGGTGTGGTCAATCCTTCCTGGCAGCCCGCTTGATGGCAAATACGGGTCTAAGCCGGAGAGGCCAACTTGACGTGCTAGCCATCTACTGAGGCTCCTCATTATGAAGCAGGAACAGTCCGTACATGAACCCGGGGCATCAACCGCCAGGCTGGCATATGTAGAGACATGTCGAGCATACCTAGTGTGTGTCCTTGCTTGAAGTTTTGTTTCCGCACTAACAAAGGTGAGTCTCCGAGCTGCTATCTCCTCTGGTGTGAGGGGAAGCAGGGTCCATTTCTGCAGCCAGTTAGCTAGTCGAATTTGGAGAAGAAAAGGGCTGAGCGGACTGGTATGACAGCCCAGAACAGGTAATTTTAGCTGGAGTGCCAGTATATGACTAGGGGGAAGAATGGAGTTTTAGCAGCTAGGCCCAACAATGGAGAGCTAGCTAAAAATATTTCCTTGTCTAAGGACATTTTAGCTAGTCTGCTCTGAGATAAGCCTCAGAGCGAGATGAGGTTTTTGAATAATATTGCATCGTGGTGGATAGGTGAGGCAGTCATCTTGATCACTAGCCAATCAGGATTGACATAATTAGATAAATGGTTCTCTTTCATTCCAGTTACGATCGTATTTTCCTAGGGTTTATTTTATCATATCTTTATTGGGTCACATCATGTTTAGATTCATGTAAAGATCTTCTAAATAACAATAATGCCCTTCTCTCAAATAAAGGTAGTATTAAGATCACGCTCCTGTCTCAAAACTAAGGGGCAAGTTTTAATTATTTCCAAATTGCAAACACGTCTTTATATGCATAAATCTATCATCTACTGCTGTGGTGAGAAGCCTTATGAATTCAACATTTAGCATGTTTTGTAGGATTTCTCATCATTTGGCTGCATTTTTATTTCTGGTTAATATAATGCTGATAATAATTAATAGTATTTCAATGAAGTATTGCTTTAAAGATGCTGCTTTAACATATCTGCTATCTAGTCAGCCAGGAAGTTAATGCAGCCCAGGCACAGAGTTGTTAAATGACCAGAGCTTAATTAGGGTAAATAGGTTTAAGTATAACTTCACACAAAGAATTGGCTTATTTTTAAACAAAGCATGACTTACAATGACAGTCAGAATGTGTTGGGCACAAGCCTCGTGGTCTAGCCTCTGAGCTGTGGAGATGGTGCCCAGGGTGGGGTGGATGTGGAACAGACGCAGGCTTCTAGAGTCGATGGAGCTGTGGAGAGCATAGGTGAGCTGGTGATGCACATCCCGGTCAGATGCCTTTATTTGGAGCACTTCGGTGTCGGGTGGTGTATCCTCCGAAATGACGACCTCGTAGATTTGTTGTGAGAAAACAGGATCATTATCATTGGTGTCCAGCACGGTAATGTAAACCTGGAGCAAGAAATGGAGAGAGAAAATACAGAAGGCAGTTTAAATGAACACACTCTGATTAAAAATCCCAACCACTTCAACATTTTTAGGGGGATAAATTAGGCTTTAAACTAAGCCACAGCAGAGATGTTCGACCTGGGAAATTGATTCAATATAGGATCAAAAAGTGTAATCTATAAACATGGATGGTAAAAGGAAGAGGTCACCTGTGTGTATGCGGTGTTGGTGCCGTCTGTGGCCAGCACTGTCAGGTTATAGAAGGAGCGGTGCTCAGCATCCAGAGGCTTGGCGATGATGATGGTAGCCGAAGTCTTCCCCACTTCAAACACACTGTCACTGTTTCCAGCTGCTCAGAAGGATGAGTAAAAGAGCACACAAGATCAAAAACACACAAAAAAATGTGTTTGATACAAATGAACTAATTTTCTCTTATTCTGTCGCTGACTTACTGTCCTGTAAAACTCTCAGTATTGAACAGTCTATTTTCACTGGAAGCTTTGACTAAAACCTGTCTGAAGCCACAGCAGTGAAGTGATGGGATGTCGATGAACAGATGAATAGGCATAGATCCACACACAAACCCATTACACATTTCCTCACTCTGCAGCATCGCTGTGCTTTAATTCAGCTCAATTTAGAATGTCGGAAATAGCTGAAAATAGTTACAATGCTTTAAAATGGAGAAAAAACCCTGTGTCTGCATTTTCTACCAGTGGTTTAAATGTTCAGAGGAAAGTTTAGGGGGAGTGATGGCCTAGTGCGTTAGAGTAGTGCTCTTGTGCTCTGAGAAGGTTGCAATTAACCGGTTCGATCCCCACAGCTTGGACTCTGGGTTCCTGAGCGAGACCCTTAACCCCAAACTACTCACTGGGTGCTGCAAAATGGCAGCCCACAGCTCCCCAAGGGGATGGGTTAAATGCAGAGGTAAATTTCCCCAATGTGAGATCAATTATTATTATAAATTATTACCGCGTTGTGCTACTCATTCTAAGTCAGTAACTAGACGATAAGTCAAACCACAAATGGAATGACTTAAATCAGCAATTCAATATTTACATGATGCTTTCAGATGTCAAACATCTTTGTGACACATTTCTACGAAGACTTTTAACCTTAAGTCTTTTTCAGAATATGCAGCAACATGCATAAAGAGTGTCGGACCCCCTGGAGGTCTCCATACTCAGTGTTCAGTACTTTAAATGCAAGTTAATTGGTTAGACTTTCATTATAAAGCTCTTGGTGCCTTGAAATGTGGTGGATTGGAGGGGGTCAACTTCAACCCTCCCATTCTTTTTAACCACACATTAGCTGCTGTTCACAAGGTGTAAAAGGGGGATCTTATAGGGGCATCAGTGTACTCTGCTGCAGGTCTAATTGTTATATTCTTTGGTAAAAAATACATTTGCCATTTGAATGGAGAACAAAAAATTGTTCTTATATGGATGTGGTGCTCCACAAAAGAACAGAATATTTTAGCAGGGTCATAATTCTGAGGAAGTGACTCACAGGGGACGTTTTGAGGTGGACTTTTTTGCTTAAAAACATGTTAAAACTACTAAATATAGCCAAGCTTCTCTCTAGCTTCCAACAACAGAACAGATTAGATAAACAACCAGAGCATCGGTCATCCTAGTTTCGATGGTTGAGCGATTTGACGGCCACAATGGTGTGAATGAACCATGAAGCTCCAGGGAGGGCATTTGGACCAGAAAAAATGTGGACTTAGTTTAGTTTGGAGCAGTTGACCGTCACATTTTTCAAGTGAACTCTTAACTTGTAGGAAAGCCAGAGGTATGATGAGCTTTTGTCAGACTGGATAGAAGTGATCTGGAGCACTGACCCGGAACTGGAGTAAAATTACCACTGAAGCCCTCCCTTCATTTTTTCTTGTTCTGGATACTTGTGTTGTTATTACAGCTGTACAAATCTTTGAATTTCAAGAGCAGCTTAGTCAATACTTGTTTTGGGACATTCTATTTCTAATGTTGCCTGCGGCAATGCATGCTGCAGGGGGACGGAGACAATGTGCTCGGGGTCCTGACCCACAGCGGTTGGCATGAGCATTGCTGACAAAAACATGGTGGATGAAGCATGACTCCATTACAAAATCTATGGCTAAAGGCCCTGCTGTGGGTTTCGTTAATGGCCCTGGAGCTGATTTTATTTTAATCTCTAAGTAAAATGCTTTTTACCTGGTATAGAAGAGTTCATTTAATATAATACATTTCTCACTGATTGTACATATGCAGGAGTCTAGGCTTTATTAATGTAAGCCTCTAACTTCTATGTGATGGTTTTCTCTGCCAATAGGGTTAATTTTGTGGAGATTCTGGTTTTCTATATGCCATTGAGAGCATTTTCCAAAAAGGGGTATTTTCTCCAAGGCAAACAGAGAAACATGGCGGCCAACAGAGGGAAAGTTGGGAAACCTCTGCTGGCTGCTGCTGCATATATTGCAAAATAGACCAAAAGGGTCAAAACAGAGGAAAATCCAATTCAATTACATTCAATTCAGTTTATTTATATAACAACAATTCCCAACACATATCATCTCAAGGCACTTTACAGTTCACCAGATCATACAGTTAAATTGATTCAAAGTTTTCCATCTAAGGAAAGCCAGTTGATTGGATCGACTCATTGACTCGAAGGCAATCCCTGACACTAAGCATGCTTGTAGCGACAGTGGGAGGAAAAACTCCCCTTTAACAGGAAAAGAGCTGAAAGCATGAATGACCAAAGAAGGATAAAAGCTGGTATAAATCCAGGACCAGCTCACCCTTGGTGGACAGCTTGTTGACAGCTTGTGGACTCAAAACTGGCTGTAGTCCTTCCAGACATGTATCTTTTCATTACTTTGATTACGAGATGTGTGTGTTTATCATCTGCAAGCAGAGTGGGAGGATTTTTCCAATGGGAGAAGTTTAGGGGCGGGGCTTACAGTTCAGGATAATCTGTTCTTGTCACTTATGGTGAAAATAGTGCAGAATTTAGGTACAGTGTCTTTAAGTCCAAAAAGAAGCACATTTCCTGTAGATGTGTTGAACCCTTTGTCTCTGCTCAGTTATTGCTTTGCAGCTTTGTTACATCGCTTCGACCCCCAACAGAGCTGGTCTGACATAGAGACAAGATACAAACCAACCACCAATCCACGTAGACAAGCATATTTTTTCTAAAACGTATATTGCTTTATCTAGGTGTAAACTAGGCCTAATAGAGGGGGAGAGTGCCAAAAACATCAGCTGTACATATCAGGAATTGATTAGACTGGTGTCAAAATAATCTGTATCATCAACGATATCATCAAAAATAACGGTCAACTTCTAATCTCCATAACACCCAGTACTGCGTTGGCAACAACCCCCATGTGGTCAAAGTTACTCTGTTGCTTTTTCTTAAAGCAGACAATTTTGACCTTGACTCTTTAAATGTGTCAGGATTCCTGTCTGTGTATGTGTTTTTTCTGTGTTTGTCTCCCCTCCTCCACCAGGAGGCGCCTGGTTCTGGTCCGCCTCCCTACACATCTGCTGTGAGTTACCTCATTAATGGAGTGTTCTTAAGCTGCTGACTGCCACTACCTCGACGCCAGAGTGTTTGCCAGTTTTGGGTACTCTAGCCAAGCTGAGTTTTGCTGAGTCAGACTGAGTTCTTGTCAACCAGAGGTTTAATCTTGTTTTTTGTCTTTGCCTCTCAGCAGGAAGTCATCCTGTAAACTGGATTTTTCTGACCTTCCCTTCCTGGAAAGATCATCTGAGCTTCAAGCTGAGTTGAGGATTTAGGCCCCGTCCACACGAAGTCAAACCCTGGCCTAAACGCACAAATTTTTCACCAAACCAGCCTCTCATCCATACGAAGCCGGCGTTTCGGGGGTCTGTAAACAATCTTTTTTTTTATTTAGCCTTCAGAGTGGGAAGATTTTGAAACGCCGTTTTTGCGTTTCCATCTTTAAGCTCTAACCGCATTTTTTTTCTTACACACATGCGTCAAAGCGTCGCCTCTAAACATGCATGCGCGACACAGTATCACAACAACAATGGCGCCGTACTGTGTTGAATGGTTGCTGCTCATGATACTCACCCTGGTTAGACTGAACCACGAAAATGGACCCGCAGACCATTTTCCGGTTTTCCGGTTTGGTTGTTGTATAAATATTAGTGCGCATGCCCAACATTTCGTCGCCTATTTTTGCTTTGGCACCACAGCGCCACTTAGAGGCCTGGCATACATTTTGCAGCGTTTTCATGCGTTCGTGTGGTCGATCACATTTATTTTACGTCTCCGTCTTTACGACAAACGATCTGGAAAATATTAGCGTTTCGTGTTCGTTTTGACTTCGTGTGGACGGGGTCTTAAACTGGAGGTTTGAATCAACTTTTCCTCAAAGGATCGTTTGAGCTTCACACTGAGCAAGGGATTCATCTCCACTACGACCCGTTCAAGTACCGCAGGAAATCTGAGTAGCAGTCAGCTTCTCCGTTCATCTACAGACAACCGCATTCTGGGTAAACCCTGTCCCTCCTCCACCTAATCAGACAAACACTGGAACTACCGCACACAGACTGGAGTCAAAGAGTCAACAACTTCTCTGGAAAGGTGAGTCAGCAATTTACTTCTCCTCTTCAAGTTCGAGAATCAAATTTCCCACTGAGCCTGAACTAACTGCAGTGTCTTCCCCTCACCTTTCAGTTCCGGTTGAGCAGTTTTCAGAGCAACACTGGATTCTTCACAATCTCCTAAATAAACCTGTTAAACTTTTTCCCTGGTCTTTCTGTATTGGTTTACTGCTTTTGGGTCAGATCTTAATTAGAATCATGACAAAATGACTCCACATCTCTGTCTGTATCTCTATTTTTTGCCCTTTCTTGATTTGGTTGACATGACCTAAACTTGATATTTGTGCACCAGTTCCACAATCAGTGCCCTTAATTTAGCCAAACCAAGGCTGTGTCTGAACATCTGCCCTAATCACTATATAGGGCACTATATAGTGTTTACGGCATCTTAGATGAGTGTCCAAACATCTAGTGAAAAATGCCTTGCGAGAGTTCTCCTTGCAAAGCATCATGGGATTTGTTGTGACAGCGGCAACAAATACAGAGATGGCGCATGCACCGTGCGGGAAGGCGGAGTTATGTGGCCAGTGATCATCTGTCCTAACGGTCAGTAAACTGAGTTCACTATATAGTCCCCGCCCTGCGTAGTGATTGAGGGACATAGGGGTTAGGACGTGTTAAGAAGTGTTTTGACTGTCTAGCAGTCTAATACACCCATTAGTTTGGTTATTAGTTCAATAGGTAATATGTAATTCAAGTGACGTATGAAGCCAAAATAAATACATCAAGAAGTACACTTGCATTCTACGAAGAATAAAATGTCACAACTAAGGATTGCAATAAAGCAGCACACGCTTAAAGCCATAAAAACATGATACAGGTATAAAGCAAATAAAAACATGCAACTGTAGCATCTTTGTTGTACATTCCACTTACACACCAAAACAAGAATGAGAGGGGAGGGTGGACTGTGGGTATGGGTAAACAAAAATATCATTCCATTTTTATAGGAGAAATGAAGGGAATCCTTTTGGTAGCAGTGCTCAGGAATGAAAGAGGCAGACAGAATACCTTCTGAGGAACAGTTCTTGAAACAAGTGCTCTGCAAGAGATAGAACATCTCCCGGAGAGGCCTGGAACCTTCCAGGCACGGAGCATCAAAGACAGAAAAGGAAAGAGGGTAAAACAGGAAGAACAGGCATTTTTGAGGAAAAGAAGTAATGACAGGAACAACTTTAACTAATGGTTATAGACATTTTTTTTAGGTAAATGTTCTTTATTTTAGCTTCTTGGTGTGTTTGACTTCATGCTATTTCTTGAACAAAGATGCATGTCTGAAAGTGTGTGTGTGCGTCAGGGGGAATTTTTGACTCATTTAAAACACCTCACGCCAGCGTGCTCCACATCCCAAAACCATTTCAGTGCTGTGAAATATCAAGCATCCAACTGGGGACTTGAGGTGAGGTCTAAATTAGAAGTGTTCTCTTTTATGTACGTAAATAGTGTTGTGACTCAGAATCAAGTTTATTGCCAAGTAGGTTTGCACTTACAAGGAATTTGACTTGGTGTTAAAGCTGCAGACAAATTAGATATATATACTGAATACAGGATCTATGGTTATTTCACTGAATAAGTTAATATTTGTGGTGAAAGCTGAACTGAACAGACCAGTTTTTAAGTAATGAACGTGAACAAGAGTGACATTCACTGTGAGAATAATGAATAAGAAACACAGCACATGTTCGCATTCATTTGATAATGACAATTTTCATTGGATAACGTCAGGGGTCCGCTCACGAAGCAGGTTTAATAAACTCAGATTCAAATCCGCAACTCTAAATTGATCTAAAGTCGGGAACTCTGAGTTTTCGGTTTCACAATGGCTGCTATGAATAAGTTGAATCAACTCTTATTAGATCCACTCAGAGTTTAGCACGTGCATAACAAGTTTGAAATGCCATTATCAGCAGAAACCCGATTTGAAGAGTCGCCATGACAACAGGGAACAGGAAGCGCCTATTTCACCCCACTGGAACTAGAGACTTTAATGAAGAAATGAAAAAAATGGAGAATGCGTTTAAAAGACAGGAACAGCGCTACAGCTACAAAGGAGAGAAAGATGGCGTAGGAGAAGATTGTTGCTCAAGTTAATGCGTAGGTTTATTTGAAGTGGGCTATGGCAGGCTGATTTTACATTTATTAAAAGCACAGCTCTTAGTTGTTCCACTAAAATTAGATTATTTATGATCAAAATCTCACTCCTAGACTGAACTGTAATAATATATTTTCTAAATAACATTTTTGCAGCAGAAACTGAATTTCAGAAAGTAAAAAATATAAATTACACTAGTAAGAATCAAGTTTTTTATACCTAGAAATGTTTAACAATTTGAAGTGGCCGTTTTGACATTTATCAGCTTAACTGAACATAGTCAAAATAATACAAATGCTGATCATTAAGCTATTTTAACAGCTATAGTTCATTTCTTAACATTCAGAATGTTTATTCTACATGTGAAGGATTTCATTTTGTTTAAAATGGTCAGTTTGACAAGGAAAACATTTTTTTTTCAGCTACCAGGAATACATATTTAGTAAACAAGAAATCATTTTGGATCCAGATCTTTTCAGCAGAACCTGAAATTTTCTGTATGTTTCTGAGGTTCTGTGTAATTCAGCTAAAAAAAGATGTGCTTCACTGCACATCTAGTATATCTTGACTGCATCCAGTACTTTCCATTTCTTTCTATATATTATGATCACACATTTAAAGGGTGAAATATGAGGTTCTATTGTGGAGAATTTGGCTTCATTTACCAAATGAATATGAACTACTTCATTTATAGGTTTGTGAACTTAGATCTTTTTTTGAAAAATTAAACTATGAACAGGAACTAATTTATTTTCATCTGTGTGAACCAAACTCTGAGCTTATTATTGTTAATTATGAACTGGCAAAACATTGAATATACACAAAAAGTGTTTACAGTTCTAAGTTTAAACTAAAAGATTAAAGATAATGCAGGTTGATGTGTTTGTTATCCACCAGCTTCCTGAGCCAGAGCAGCACATTTGTTTAGAGCTGTACACCAACAGGGGAACCTTACCTGTGATATCAAACCAAACTGGAGATGGGTTCTGCTGTAGAGACACCACACCCACAATCTCAGCCACCTTGTCGTTCTCTGTGACGGTGAAGTTATAGAACGGCTCATCAAAGAGCAATGGAAGAGATGAAGGAGGTGGTCGCTGGATCCACTCGATATGAAGTCGAGCTGTTGATGACTTTTGGGGACGGCCATTGTCTGATGCTTTGATCTAAAGACACAAAATGGCAAAAAAATATGTCTCTGTTGAACCTAAAAGTTAATAAAAAAATGTAAAATCAGATTTCTATTGACTTGAGATAATAACTTCAAGTGAATAAACCGCTACGTTGACATTTACAATTACCTTATTTCTACCACGTTAATCACAATTTCTAATAATTTTATGATTAACTCTTAAAAGCGCAGTTGCCACCTCTGGATTCCAAGTGTTTTTCTGTATTTTTTCCTTGTAAATCAGACTTGGTGACCAAAGGCTTTCAAAACACCTCTCCTTTTCAAATTAAATGATATTCAAGCAATGCCAGAGAAACACAATGGTAGCATCTTTGCAAACAGGTAAAATAAGACTCATACAGTCAGGATGTCGTAGCTCCCCGCAGTAAAGGCCTTGCGCGATGACACCACAGCTGTTTTGGAGTCTATGAAGAATTTTCCCTCCTCGTTGCCATCCACAATGCTGTATGAGAGATCACTGTTGGGCCCTTCATCCTCATCGAAAGCAAAAACCCGATAGATGGGCTCGGCCTTGTTTCTCCGTTCTCTCTCTGGAAGTCGGACCTGGTAGACCTTCTCATGAAAGGTTGGTCGGTTGTCATTTTCATCTAGCACTGAAACCATTACCCAAAGCGTGGTGCTCTTGGGACTCGGACCGCCATCTGAAACCAGCACCTGTGGGTGGAAAAATATTCGAAAATCAATTTCTATTAGGGTAGAAACATAGTCATGGTTAGCGATGGGGTCAAATTAGGGCTGCAACTAAGAATTAATTTGCTAATCGATTAATCTGTTAATTTTTTTGATAAATTTATCGAATAATAATTGGATAGCCAAAGGTTCATTAAAGAATATGTTTTAACAAAATGAAACCAGGAGAAAGAAAAACTTCTGGATATGGCAGATTGACAGATGAATTTATTTTTTTTTTATCTTGAATGCAAAATATATATATATATATATCGTTTTTTTTTCTTTTCATTTTTTTTTTTTACAATTTTGGTATAATTCCTGCTCTAAGTGGGTTGCTCTGCCAGCTAAAGGTATGTTTTACAGTCTCCATACTCCAGTTAAGATTAATCGATTGCTAAATTAGTTGATAATTATTTCAATAATTGATTAATCATGATTAATTGGATGAATTGCTTCATCCCTAGTTCCAACTTAGAGGTCAAAATACAGCAGCCAGCTGCATTCGCAAAGCAGGACATTGGTACGGACGCCTCCTTTCCATTATTTCCTAATATATTCAGGTCAGGTAGGGGTCAGTTTACTTCGGTTTGATTCATTTTTCATTATATTAAGTATCTCAATGGGCTTAGGATTTTAAATTCAAGGCAGTTCTACTTGTTGATGCTAAAAATGTCTATAATAGAGCTCATACACAATAAGACCAGCACAAAATGCTTTCTTGGTTGTAGACATCTGTCATCGAAATACACTGTGACTAGTATCACCAACTCTTCAACAATCGTTGACCAACTCTCCTCTGCTGTAGTGTTTTCAATGTGACACAGAGCACTGGGACAAACAAGCAAGCCTGCACTAAAAATACTCAATTGTTCCACAAAACAATTACAAATGGAAAAGCCGAAAAAGATAATCGACCTGTAAGGAACCAGTTGGTACTGGTGGAAAAGGGGTCAGTCTGACAGGCAAACATTTCTTTTTAAGGGAAAGTCCGGTCAGCAAGGAATAACCAATGGATCATTATCTATACCTAAAACTAATACGTTTGCAGTGATTTAAAACATTTAGCCTTAAAGGAATAGTACACCCAAAACATGATTAGCCTTCATTTTCTACTCACCCCCATGCTGAACCACACTCTGGAGTACTTTTTTGATATCTCAAATGCATCTGGAGATCTGGGAGGCTTCTTGCTGTCTGCTGACATTCAAATAATGGAGGTCTATGGTGCCCGAGGCAGAAAGGTCCATAAAAGTCCACAAAAAACGTGTCAATATTCCTCCATACTGCTCGTCCAATGTATTCCAAGTGTCCTGAGTGGGTAGCGTCCATAATTTTCTCGAAAGAAGTCATTTAGAATGTTTTTAGAGCATAAACAGTAGTGTATAGGATTTCCTAAAAGCGCGTTCACGAGTCTACGGAAACCGCGGCAGATCAAACCAGACGAAAGTGCGCATTCAGCTCGGCAAAGAACTCATGCTCTTCCTCATCACTGAAGTCCTCAGACATTTTTCTTTCGTTGTTTCTTTCTTTGCACAGGTAAACAGCACATTTCTTCTTCTACGCTTGCATTATCGGCAGAGCAGACGCTGAATGCGCACTTTCATCTGGTTTGGTCTGCCGCGGTTTCCGTAGACTCGTGAACGCGCTTTTAGGAAATCCTATACACTACTGTTTATGCTCTAAAATCATTCTAAAAGACTTTTTTCGAGTAAATTATGGACGCTACCCACTCAGGACACTTGGAATACATTGGACGAGCAGTATGGAGGAATATTGACACGTTTTTTGTGGACTTTTATGGACCTTTCTGTCTCGGGCACCATAGACCTCCATTATTTGAATAACAGCAGATAGCAAGAAGCCTCCCAGATCTCCAGATGCATTTGAGATATCAAAAAAGTACTCCAGAGTGTTGTTCAGCATGGGGGTGAGTAGAAAATGAAGGCTAATCATGTTTTGGGTGTACTATTCCTTTAATCAATAAAAAAATGACATTTTTGTCATGATCACTGAGTCTAGGAGCGGCCATTTTTGCCCAAATATAGTAACACCTCCCTCCTGCCATCTTCAGGCATTCTCCCCGCTTTACAAGCAAAATCAATGGGAACTACTAGACACATCTGCAATCAACAACAATTATTGAAGATTACCAGAGGACTTCACCATTGAAAAACACGTAATATGTAGCCAACATTTGGAAGAAGAATTTTTTCAAGATGACTTGGATAACAGCGCGTTGTGACAAACACCAGATACAGCACTGGGACTTGATCGACAGCCAATACCGCAACGTGACGTCACAAACCAGTAGGTGGCAGTAGTGTTCTTTGACAAACATGGATGCCTCCAGTAAAGCACATTCAAATGAAAATTACTCTTAATTAAAACACATTTATTGAACAGTATTTAATAATTTCATATTTAAAGTTCTTTAAGAAGTTTGAATTCTGAATATGACCGAACTTCTGCTTTAATAAGCTCTGAATTTTAGCAAATGGTTGTCACATGTATCGTTTTTGTTTCAAAACTATGAGTGTGAATTAATTGCTCCTAGGTCATAAAGATTCCTTAGTCAACACCAGAAAGACTGTTAGAGTCATAATGATCAGCCGTGGTGCTCTTACTATTCTGTCCCTTCTGTTTATCCTGGAGAAGAGTCTGTTATACTTCTGGCAATGACCTCTGTCTTCAGTTTACCCCCGGGAATTTTAGTCTGGGGTTTATTTACTGTCAGTATTTTTTATTTTTTTTTAAGTCATCATGTTGGAAGATAAAATGTCTGATAAAATTATTCAGTTTTGTTGTTTATTTCTTTCAGTTTTGTTTAGGTTTAGGTCCAGACAAACTGAGGCTACCACTGAGTTTCACTGCTGGGACAGTTTTTTTATTGATACATCTCTCTTTTTATTTCCAAACATGACGATTCCCTTTGTGATAAAATAACATACTTTGACATATATATTAAAGGGCAAGCGGGATCTTTTTGAGTTCATTTGGAATTCCTTCATTAGGTATGTCAAGAATTTGAACGTCTCAGAAGATGGTACAAGTGTCTGAAGAACATGTTAACTGCAGTTTCCAAAGACAATTTTATTTGAGGACATCTACTGTTAAACTTAAATCTCAATATAAAGATGATAGTGCAATATGTGATCACTTGCATTGGAACCAGGATTGTGAGAGGCTTTTTGTTGTCCACTTTTGTTTGTATTTGTTTTTGACTTGAACAGTAATACTAGAAGGATACTTTGGGAGATAAAAATACAGACTTTGACGATGCAGAATCTTTCTCAGAACTTTTGTTTTCTTCGAATTAAACTCCAGCAAAGATATGCTGCATCTGGTTCCTCCTCATTCAGTGATAGTCACTGACAAGCTGGTTAGTCAAAGTGGGTTATACTCTGAGATAAGGATTAGTTTCATGATGGTGCAGAACCAGAGAGTAAAACCAGCTCTGTCACTATTAAAATGTTGCTGCTCAAAACGCCCCTGGGCAGAATGACATTACTGGTGACAAATAAGTGAGGAAAAGAGAGAGAATGTGTAATGTCATGTCTCCCATCCTGAAAAGTAGTTGTCTATTATGAAAAGTGGACCGCTATATCGCAACCCCAAGGGGTACCGATGACCTTGCCTATTCAGCCAGGCCAACGATTGCCTTTAATGACCCCCCTCAGAGACATAGACAGGTATGGGGCATTGCAGGCAAACAAAAGAAGCCAAACGACCCCCATTCCAAAGGGGTGGACCCGTTCATCTGTTTCAATTTGCATGTTTTCTTAACAAAAACAAGGCTTTGTTGTGCTAATGTATAAAAGCCTGGAACTCAACGCTATTCCTGACATTTTGAATTGAAAATGTTTCCTGGATAGGAAGCAAAACATCTTCAAACTTAGAGAGAAAGTCCAGTGGATTGTTTTTTTTTTTTTACTTTTTTGGTATTAAAATGAATGGATAACATTGTCTGTGAAATCATGCACTCTTTTTTTTTTCAAACTATAAGGACCAGCGAGTCAACTGAAGTAGGAAGCAGATCTTTACTCTAGTTTCACTTCATCATACAACATGCCAAGTGATGTGTCTACAGTGCACAGAATAGACAGAAGCTATATAGACTAGACAGTTGGTATGATTTTCTTTTAGTGGGGTAAGCGTGCTGTTTGATGGCTTGTCAACCCACTGAACTTGCTACTCATTTGCTGTTTCAGATGTTTTTCTAATAGTTGTTTAATCCCACATAGAGCCACTGACTGTTCTTCCCTTTGACTAAATAACATCAATTTATCTCCCCTGGATACTGAGATGCCAGCTGCATGTGTAGTGACTGATAGTTCTTTCATAAGCACATAAAAATGTAATTTATAATTGCAGAGTTGCATAATAAATGATGATGAAGCCGAATAAATTGGACAATTGCTTTCAAGTGAAAATAATGTAGTTGCTAAGTGAAAAATTAGGTTTGTATAACAGCTAACTGATTGTGCAAGACTCCTATGTCAGTCTGGAGCACTCATAAAATTAGTTTGTTTCTGAGAGAAGAATAGAAGTAGGAGAAACATGATGAATCCTGAGTCACTCATACGGATGATTATGAACACAAACGGTTCTTGCATAAGTTTCCTAAACCCCTTTGCAGATAAAATCAAGCTTCACCTTTAGTATTTTGGGATTAATCATCAGACTAGAAAGAAGGTTTGCTGGTTAAGCTTGTATATGCACAAAATCTATCCTGAAAGTTGTGTACATCACTTTCCATGCAACAGTTGTAAAACTGCCATGGAGATATGTGCTCCCTCATGCCAACTGACCCATGCAAACACACGTTTTAGAAAAGCTACAACAGATTGTTAGAATTGAAGCCAGATTAAGATTTTCGCCCTTACATTCCTATTCTTGATGACCAGCAGTGAGATCAGCACAAACATAAACAAGCTGCTGGGCACTGATGTCTCTAAAACCTCTTAACACTGCTACGACATTGATGCTGTGCTGCTTGAGGAAGTTGAAAATCGTAGAATTAGGAGGGAATGTGTTCTCACTAATGTTTCCTGATCCATGACAATAACTGGTTTGTCAGCATTGCTCTTAGATTTCTGTGTCAAGTCGACCCACACTGTCCCTCTTTATCAGGAGGTCAGTAAGCACTGCCGCAATGTATATGGATAACCAGCATATATAAGATTTGATTGATGTTTAAAATTAAAAGTTATATATAGACAGCCATATTTTATTAACCATATTAAATTTTTAAAAATATCTTGGTGGGCAGCTTATCTGCATGTTCAACTTGTTTTATTTTTTATTTTATTATCTAGATACAGCTGTTAATCACTCTTTGCTTCTTGGCAACCTGCTCTCACTACTGCAAATTCCCACACAGGTTTTAAACAAGATGAACACTCACTCTCTACCTGAATCAACTATAAGAAAAAAAAAAAAAAACTGTGAATTAAACCATAGAGATATTACATCCAAAGGGCAATACTACCTTGGACCTTCCTCGGATGTGATTATTAACATGATCTGTAAATCAGACCCTGTTGCCATTCCTAATGCTGTTTTTTATTTGTCACCACACTACTGTTGGAGTGGTCAAACTGTTGTTATCCCTCAATTTATTCAAATTAAACCCACAATTGTTACAGGAATAACTTGAATCTGTAAAAAAATGAAATAAGTAAAAAAAAAAAAAAAAAAATCTAGGAAAATCAACAAATAAAAGTCAGAATTTTATTTGCTTTTCAGCCATGATTCAACCGAATTATAAAACATAACAAAACAAAAAATAATAAAAGAGACCTAGACAAAAATTATAGCACCCCTAGAAAGACTAGAAATACTTGACCAACCGGACTTATTTATTGACACCGTTGTCTACAATCTATTAAACAGTCATTAGGCCTATATCTAGGGCTACAGGTAGTCACTGTGCTGTTTGGAGACAGTGATGGTGCGTACCACACTCAACATGGACCAGAGGAAGGGAAGGAAAGACTGGTATCAGGAGATTAGAATAAAAATTATAGACAGACATGTTAAAGGTAAAGGCTATAAGACCATCTTCAAGCGGTTTGATGTTCCTGTGACTACATCCATGGGACAGTAGCAACCTCCCTGGACATTACCGTAGGAGGAACGCTGCTGACATATTAAAGTGCATATAGTGTTGAGCTTTCTCCTACTTTTGGCATTTTTGGATGCTTCAATGGGAGACCCCTTTGTCCGCGACTCCAAACCTACTGTTTACACACGGGAGCAACTACTTGCACTACGTGCTCCTATGCACAGCAGCCCTGCTCCACAACACGCTGCAAGGCCAGACATCCCTGCAGAAATAAGGTGCAGGGGTGGCAGGATGAGGCACAGGAAAAGATATTTACCGTCGGTTGTCATGGGAAACGTAAGATCCTTGCAACAAGACCGAGGAGATCGCAGCTTTAACCCGCTTACAGGAAAGACACAGAGACGCGAGTATCATATGCTTAATGGAGATGTGGTTAGATGGATTTGTCACGGACAAAGTGGTTTCCCTGGACGGCTTTAAATTCATCCACGCAGACAGAACTGCTGCAGTACTGGGGCCCCCAAGGGCACAGTTCTGTCTCTGTTCCTCTTCACCCTCTACACCCCCCACATACAGGAGTATCGATTGGTCACCATGAACTTTGTGGACTGGTGTGAGAAGAACCACTTGTGTTTTAACGCTAGTAAGACCAAGGAGATGGTGATCGACTTCAGAAGAAGACCCCCACCTCACTCCCTCCATGAAAATCCAGGGGCAGGCATAGAAACTGTGGAGAGTTTTAAATACCTGGTTGTTCACATCAGTAATAAACTGGACTGGACTCATAACACTGACGTCCTGTATAAAAAGGGTCAGAGCAGCCTCCACCTCCTGAGGATGCTGAGGTCCTTTGGAGTCAGCAGGCCCCTGCTTAAAACCTTCTATGACTCTGTGGTGGCATCAGCCCTCCTCTACGCTGTCGTCTGCTGGGCCCCAGGCAGAGTGGGACAGAAAGGGCGTTTCTGTCCTAGACTGCACTCTGGACTCAGTGGAGGAAGTGGCTGAGAGAAGGGTGCCGTCCAAGCTTACATCCATCATGGACACCACCTTCCACTCTCTGCACCCAGACTGGAGAGGGGCTGAGCAGCTCCTTTAGTCAAAGACTTTTACACCCTGTTTTTAAAAAGGATGCTACTGCAGGTCATTCATCCCTGCTGCAACCAGAATTTACAATAAGACACTACAAAGGCAATAACTTGTGCAATGTATAATGTGCAATTACTATTTAATACCCTGTGTAATAACCTGTTTCTTTATATTTGACACCTAGTGGTTTTTCTTCTGCAGATTCAAAACATGACTCCTTTCCTCCATCCCATCCTCATACATGAGTTATACAGGAGTTGGTTATATTACATCAAATCATACTTTATAAAAGAAACACAATTAATTGCACGGAATCAGCCTGGATATAGAATAAGATATGTAATGTTTTTAATATATCCAATTGTCGACAGTCTGCTGCGATACAAACAGTAATTCATTAACATATAGCAGAAGGGAATTTGAAAATGATCAAACATATGTTGGTGATCATTTCATGGACTAAAGGACAGTAAATAAGGTGAGTGATGAAAGTGATAAAGAGCTCCTAACCTCCAGTGCATGTTCCTGTTGTTGTTCACGATCCAGCTTTCGTGAGGTTGTAGTGATCAGTCCTGAGAAAGAAAATAGAAGTTATAAAATAATTCACTTTTTGCCCTCTTTGTGTTTTCATCTCTTCACGCTTTTCCATATCACTATTATTGTTTCATTGGGATATGTAACTTCATAGGACCATAGGACAGGACTTGTCGACAGTAGACGGATATATGGAAATGAAACATAAGGAAGTTAATGAAAGTGATATGAGAGAAACAAAGAAATAAGAATTAGGACCGATAATATAATATAACTATTGTTGTTAATCGAGGTCTAAATGTATTGGTGGTGTTTTATAAACAAAACATATTTAGCTAAAGCATTTGTGAACAGAACTTAACAAAAATAACTACTTCATGTTGAGGGAAGTGTGATACAATATAAGTATTAGCTAGCTTACTGCTAAAAAGTTCACCAGTGGATTTCAGAGATTTTCTTGGCCCCAATGAGGCCAAGATCAGTTTCTACAGCTGACTGAAGATTATTAAAAGACAGAATGTGACTGTCCATGTAACAAAAACAGCAACAAGTATTAATGTAAAATGATTACCAAGCTCTAAAGCTCTGACGTTTCTTAGCATAGGATCAGTTTAGTGGGTCTTTTACATGACTTTTGATTAAAACCAGATTCCATGGCAAGATACCTTTATAGCAATAAAGGTATCTTGCCATGTTATTGCTATAACTTGTCTTTATAGCAATAAAGACAAGTTAACATTCACCTGAGCCTCTAATGAGTAAAAACCTTTACTGACTTTGTCAATCCTACTACTGACCTGTCTTTTAGCAAGAGTCCCATTATTGAAGCCATCTCAATCTCATTTTGGGGTTTTATGCAGCTCTCAAAGTATGGCACACTGCCATGAGATGTCAGCTTTTCATAGGTTACATATTTCCTTCTGTTTTTGATGTTTATTATGTGTTAAAAGTTTGAGCCCATCCCAAGTGGCAAGTTACAATAAGTGGCCTGCATCTTTCCGTCACTGCAGCAGTTTGTAGTAAACCTTTGCAGAAGGAGTTCAAAGCATCGGGAAGCAGTGCTGGTCGTGCGGCAGGATCCTTCCCTAAAATCCCATGATGATAAGCAGTATGGGGCTATATTTGGTTGTGCTGATCCTCATAAATGGAGCTGGGGTTGTAGCACTGAGGCAGAGCTCCCCTGCACTGTCCCACATAATAGAGTCTTTAAATAACAATACAGCAACAACAGCTTGCTTACGATTAGCTGAGTTTTTTCACAATTTCCTTTCAGAAATGAAGTTTCTGCCTCAAGACGGACCATTTTGGAATAAAAAATTAGATGATTAGGCAGGCCTAATTATTGATTATCACCATAATAAATACAGCAAATAAAGAGCACAGACAAGAATAAATCAGAAAAGTTCTTTAAGCCTTTACCTTGAAATACAATGTTTGCATCAAACCTGAAATACATCGAATTATGAGAAAACTTCTGAAATACTCTTAGCGGTAACTGTTTTTTAAGCTATGCCTACATAAAAATGAAACAATAATAAAATGATCCCTCGTCTAACTCAGTTTTCTATGCAGTTTGTCATGGTGGTGGGGGGGTTGGCTTATCACAGAGCAACAAAGAGACGTGCACAAAAATCAACCAAAATCAGATTCAATGGTAATTTAGGTACCAATTAACATGACATGAATCTTTTTAGAGAACCCACATATGAACTAAGAACGTTTTATCCATGCAGGAAAAAAATACCTCAGGCTGGAGTTGCTGTAAGGCAATGTCTACTACCAACAACCCTACTGTTTATATGTTATGATATACAGTAAGTGAGTTTTCTTTTGCTGCAATGATGATGGCAATTTAATTTGCCAAAGTTTAGAGCTCTATTCAATTCACTGGTCAATATTACAGATAAGGTATTTATGTTTCATGACTGATCAGAAATAGAAAGAAAATGACTCACCCGTGTGAAAGTTGATGGTAAAAAAGTTTTGTGGGTTTCCACTAACAATGCGAAAGCTTAGCTGGTCAGCAGAGGAAGGAGGTGAGACATCAGGATCCTGAGCATGAATCTGAATTACAAAAACATCTCGGGGAGAATTTTCCGGTACTGAGCATCGAAACAATGACTCTGAGGTCAGTGGGGCATTGTCATTAACATCTTCCACCTCAATGAACACCTCAATAGTGCTGAACTGGGGAACAACACCCCGGTCACTGGCATAAACTGTCAGCCAATAAGAGTCCTTAGTCTCCCGATCCAATGTGTCAGTGGTGTAGATCACACCTGAAAGAGAAGAAGACAAAACAATGCGTGCATTTAATTTGTTTATTTATAATATCCCCCTTCTCCCTCAGGGATATTACTAATCAAATCATGTTTATTAACTTAAAAACAAAGGTCACAAAACAAGTGAGCTAATATAATCTTTTCGATAACAAAAAAAGGTTAGTACTAAGTCTCCTACATGAAACACAAAATAATTTTTCTATGCTATTTTCATAGCATTATTTCATTTTGTAACCTAATGCTCTCTCAGACCAAGCAGGAAAATATGTCTTAAAGAGTAAGTAAGCTACACTTTCTGTTATTCTAAATAGCCCCAGAGTTGTTAAGCTGGCAGCAAAAAAGGTTTGCCAATTAAGCATCCATTGCCCACAGGCAGGTCCTAGAAGCTGGAGCAGGCAAAAGGTTTCAGTCAATGCTGACCATTAACCAGTCAGACGACATGGCAGCAGATATGCTTCTCATTGGACAGAAACACTCCAAAGCCGATTAGCCGATCCTTTACCTAAGTAAAACATGGCTCTGCTGGATGGATGGATGGATGGATGGATGGATGGATGGATGGATGGATGGATGGATGGATGGATGGATGGATGGATGGATGGATGGATGGATGGATGAAGGATGAATGGATGGATGGATGGATGGATAAATGATGAATGGATGATGGATGGAGGATGGATGGAGGATGGATGGGTGTGTGGAGGATGGATGTATCGATGGATGGATGGATGGATGAATGTATGGAGGATGGGTGGAGGAATGGATGGATGGATGGATGATGGATAGGTGTATGGTGAATGAATGTATCGATGGATGGATGGATGGAGGATGGATGGATGATGGATGGGTGTATGGTGGATGGATGTATCAATGGATGGATGGATGAATGGAGGATAGATGGCTGTGTGGAGGATAGATGTATGGATGGAGGAATGGATGGATGGATGGATGGATGATGGATGGGTGTATGGTGGATGGATGTATCAATGGATGGATGGATGAATGGATGGAGGATGGATGGAGGATGAATGGGTGTGTGGAGGATGGATGTATGGATGGAGGAATGGATGGATGGATGGATGAATGGATGGATGGATGGATGATGGATGGGTGTATGGTGGATGGGTGTATGGAGGATGGTGTATGGATCGATGGATGAATGGATGGAGGATGGAATCGAGGATGGATGGATGGATGAAGGATGGATGGGTGTATGGATGCAGGAATTGATGGATGGATGAAGGATGAATGGATGGATGCAGGATGGATGGATGTAAGATGGATGGATGGAGGATGTATGGATGGATAAATGTTTCTTTTTTGAAAGAGAACTAACCTGTCTCCTCATCTATGGCAAATCGTCCAAGCCCGCTCCCATCACGAATGGAGTAGTGGATCTCTCCATCTCTACCGGCATCGTCATCTTCAGCACCAACTTGAAGTAGAGTAGTTCCAATAGGAGCATTCTCTTCAACTGTTCCAGTTAAGGCGAAGTGTAAAAAGTATGGAGAATAGAGGTTTTCATTAACATCGATGACTTCCAACTCCACAAAGGTGACAGACAGAAGAGACACAGGTTTTCCTTTGTCTTTGGCTTTTACTGTGAGATTGTAGAACTGCTGAGTTTCATAGTCCAGTTCTTTAGTCAGTCGTATGGCTCCGCTGTTCCGGTCTAACTCAAACCACCCATTGTGGTCGTTAACCAGAGAGTACCGAACTTGTCCCCCCAACCCGAGATCTGGGTCCTGAGTTTCGATCCAGGCCACAACTGTTCCTAAAGGAAGATCCTCCAGCGCCCTGGCTTTAAAAACACCAGGGATAAATAGTGGTGGACAGTCGTTCACATCCTCCAAAATAACTTTCAAAATGGTGACTGAAGACTTGCGTTTTCCTTTTTCTGCACTGTCTCGAGCTTTAATCTTCAAGTCATAGGTAGGAACTAACTCTCTGTCTAGTTGGCCAGTGGTATAAACGATCCCGTTGGTGGAGTTAATGTCAAACTGTGTCGTGCTCGTCAAGAGAGAGTAAACAATCTTCCCGTTGGCTCCAAGGTCTTTGTCAGTGGCCTCAACCTGGATTATTATTGTGCCAATAGCAGTGTTTTCAGGTATGACTATTCTATAACCTTCTTGCAAAAACTGAGGTGCGTTATCATTTGCATCCACTATGTGGACAGTAAGCAAATGCCAAGCCGCTTTCTGTGGGAGGCCGAGGTCATAAATCGTGACGTTGAGGATATAGTGATCTCTCTTTTCTCTGTCCATAGGCAGCAAAACAGTGATCAGACCAGTGTGCAGGTCAATGTTAAAGCAATTATCAATGTTTCTATCTGAAATAGAGTACAGAATCTGACCGTTAAAACCTGTATCACTATCATATGCATTAACCTTAAAAACACTTGAGCCAACCGTTAAGTCCTCCTGGACAGCGATATCTGTGGGGAAAGCTTTATCAAACTGAGGTGTTTGCCGATTGACAGAGAACAGGTCAATAAAGCCTTCCTCAATTTTAGGCTTGGTACTAGCTTTGGACTTTTTAAGTAACTTTTCAGCTAATCTTTGTGCCACATTAGTTTCTTTACATGTAAAATGTTTATAAAGAGATTTTCCGTGTACAAGTGATATATTGACAAACATAGGATCGGAAAAGTTTTCACCATCCGTGGCAGTTATCTTTAAACTTAAAATACTTAAGTTAGGATTTAACGTAGAAGGGGATTTACGCAATGAAAGAACTCCTGAATCAGGGTTGAGGTCAAAAAGCCCCAGCTCATTTCCTGAAATGATCTTATATTTGACTAACTCTAACTCATCTATATCAATGGCAGACATTGTGGTTATCACTTCATCTACTGGGAAGTCCACTGAAATCACCCCCTTGCATGCTACTTTTTCAAACAATGGCTTATTATCATTTACATTTTGTAGGTGGATTGTTACGCTGACTTCACTCTCTCGTCTGTAAGGCGATCCCCAGTCAGAGGCTCTCACAACAAACACAAACACCTCTGGCCAAGCTTCAAAATCTAGATCTGTATTAGTGCTTATAACACCAGAAAATTGGTTAATTTTGAAGGGTAGCTGCTCCACAGAGTGAATGCTGTAGGTGATATATCCATTTTCCCCTTTGTCTTCATCAGCTGCAGAGACTGTTAATATCTTGGTCCCAACTGGTACACTTTCATTTACAGAAACCTCATAAAAAGGCTGGGAAAATTTAGGTGTGTTATCATTGGCATCTTGAGTGGTTATCTGCACTTTAGCTCTGAGATTGCTGTCCACTTCCAATACCTCAAGATTGAAGATATCCTTGGATGCATGAGTCAACCAGCGAGAGGTGGAGATTACACCTGTTAAGGTATTGATTTTAAAAAAGCCTGAGTCTGCAGAAGGTGTTAGGATATACTCTGCATCATCAGGTTCTGGCCGGATCTTAAAAAAACCCACAATCGTGCCAGGTGGGGAAATTTCACTAAGACTAACAACATAGAAGTCTTGCTCAAATTTAACCTCTGTTGTCTGCTGTTTTGGAAACGTTATATGGAGAACCTGTGGAGGGGACAACTGGGGAGGAAACCCCTTATCCTTAGCCTGCAGAGTTAAGTTACAACCATCAGGAAAAGCTTCCCACTTCATTCTCTTGGTAGATTTAATGGCAAATTCCTTTTCCTCCTGCTTTTCTATATAAAACTGTCCTGAAGGGTCCCCATCAATAATGCTGACTGAATCAATTTCCCCATTTAAGCCCTCATCCAGGTCTTCAACTATAGTTATGGCAAACAGACTATTATTGTCCCACCTAGAGGTGCTGTGGGTGACTATAGTCATAACTGGAGCATGCTCATTAATCCGCTCTACATGGACAAAAAGCTTGGCTGTGCTGCTAACCCCATTGTTTCCGTACAACTTCATGCCACGGTCAACTGCCATAATTTCTAAGTCATACCGGTCCTGTTCATCAACATTGAGCTTTCCACTAAGATAAACCACTCCACTGGTTGGGTGTACTGCAAACAAATCCATTTTGTCCTTGAAAAAAAAGTAAAACTCTCCATTGGAGCCGATATCTGCATCTGTGGCAGTAACTTGCGCTATGCTAGTCCTGAGAGGAGTGCTCTCTGCTATGGTCACAGAGTATGTGGTGGGGGAAAACAGGGGGCGGAGATCATTCATATCCAGAACTTGGATACTGACTTTAGTCCAGGTCTCAAGAAGAGCCTCTCCCTTAACATAGGCTTTTACCGTCAATACATAGTTATCTTGAATCTCCCGGTTTAAGACGGCTGCATTGCCCCCTTTGGTCCGTATTCGCAAGAAACAGAAGTCTCCCAGAACGTAATCTTCTGCTTTGAAAAGCCCTTCTTCATCCCCAGAGGTAATTCTGTATCGAATTTCCCAGGACCTTTTGAAAAGATGAATGCCCATTTTAATTTTACTGTTGGCATAGGTGCGTGCTGCTGAGTTTTCATAAACTGTTGCATGATAGACAGAATGGGGGAAGCTGAAGTTGATTGCATCCTGAGGAGTTTCATGGGTATGGCTGGCTGTTGGCTTGAATATCAATAATAGGAGCTGCAGACTCAGGCTGAGGAGAGGAACTTGCATGCCTGCCCATTGACCCATATTCAAATCTATCCCATCATACTGCCATCCTGAAACAGAAAAAAAGAGAAAAATGGATTAAGAAGAGATAGACACAGAGGAACTTCCAACATCATGGACAGACAACTGTTAACATCATAATCATTGTTATTCTTGCTGGAGTCACATAGATTCAATTAGATTAAATTCAGTTTATTTCTATAGCGCCGGTTTACAACACACGTCATCTCAAGGCACCTTACAGTTCACCAGATCATACAGTCAAATTGATTTAAAGTTTTCTAAGGAAAACCAGTTGATTGCATCGACTAACTGAATCGAAGGCAACCCCTCACACTAAGCATGCTTGTAGCGACAGTGGAGAGGAAAAACTCCTTTTTACCAGGAAGAAACCTCCAGCCGAACCAGGCTCAGTGTGAGCGGCCATTTGCTGAGGCCGACTGGGGTTCAAGGAGACAGAAGCAGAGATACAAAAAGGGCGGCCCTGTTCAGGAAACACAGTCAGGCAGGCAAGCTCTGAGCTAACTCCCAAGTCAGAGGATGAAGAGAGCACATTTAGCCAATCACAGTCAGAGAAACAGGACTACACTGAAGAAACAGGTCGATCTCGAACATCTATAAACAAAGGTGTTGATGGCAGCAGCACAGCTGATATTTCTCTCCAGGATGGAGTCAGAGCCAAACAGGATCCAACGAAGCGCAGCTACTATGATAGATTTATTCAGATTTACACATAGCCATATGACAGAGTGGGCTGTGAGCTAATCCTAATCAAATTAAGCTATGAAGGTCACAGACAAATTAATTCAATAAGCTTTCATTTTGAGGAAAAGCAGTTTTACAGATTGGCCTTGTGGGACACAGTGTGTAAAAAGAGCTAAATTATTCAGTTTACTATTGTACCTCAATTTTTATAAACAGATCAAATACAACAACACATAGTTTAGTGGCAACAGGTGTGTCAGTACTGTTTCTGTATTTCATTTGACATTTTGTTGCCTGTTTAAACAACTCGACTCGGATGCATGTTAAGAGGGTGGTGCCTGGGCGTGGTCTTAGACCTTGCCATGGTCTAAGACCACGGCAAGGTCTAAGACCATGCCCAGGTCTAAGACCATGCCAAGGTCTAAGACCATGGCAAGGTCTAAGACCATGGCCAGGTCTAAGACCACGGCAAGGTCTAAGACCATGCCAAGGTCTAAGACCACGCCCAGGTTTAGGACCACGGCAAGGTCTAAGACCATGCCAAGGTCTAAGACCACGCCCAGGTTTAGGACCACGGCAAGGTCTAAGACCATGCCCAGGTCTAAGACCATGCCAAGGTCTAAGACCATGGCCAGGTCTTAGACCTGGCCATGGTCTTAGACCTTGCCATGGTCTTAGACCTTGCCATGGTCTTAGACCTTGGCATGGTCTTAGACCTGGGCGTGGTCTTAGACCTTGCCGTGGTCCTAAACCTGGGCGTGGTCTTAGACCTTGGCATGGTCTTAGACCTTGCCGTGGTCTTAGACCTGGCCATGGTCTTAGACCTTGCCATGGTCTTAGACCTTGGCATGGTCTTAGACCTGGGCATGGTCTTAGACCTTGCCGTGGTCTTAGACCATGGCGTGGTCTTAGACCTTGGCGTGGTCTTAGAACTGGGCATGGTCTTAGACCTGGGCGTGGTCTTAGACCTGGGTGAGGTCTTAGACCTTGCCATGGTCTTAGACCTTGCCGTGGTCTTAGACCTTGCCATGGTCTTAGACCTGGGCATGGTCTTAGACCTTGCCGTGGTCTTAGACCTTGCCGTGGTCCTACACCTGGGCGTGGTCTTAGAACTGGGCATGGTCTTAGACCTGGGCGTGGTCTTAGACCTTGCCGTGGTCTTAGCTAAGACTGACAGATAGACTGACAGCAACTATTACACTGGCAGTGACTGCGTCACAAACATTTAGACTACGGAAGCATGTAGAGGTGGAGCCGCTTTCTTCTCTTTTTTTTTTTTTTTAATGTAGACACTCTTTATACACTATGATAAGAGCTGCTGACAGTTCCTTTTGGTCACAATAACAGGCAAGCCAACACTACAAAATCAGATGCAGTAACATGTTGTAACCTGATGAGGGCACCCAACAGAAATTTTTACATGTAGACACAAAAACATGACTGCAATAATTGCAAAATAAATTATCAAAAATATATTTGCTAAATGTAGACAGCATTATAAGACAGCCGTATAGATTATTGGCAGAAAAGAAAAGTTTTATTTTAAAGCAAATACTTTGTACAGCTGAAGTGACCATAGTGAATTTGGTACAAAATGTTGCCACATCGTATAGTAGCTACAAACACATCATGTTACAGATTCAGCGGTCAACGGGTTTAGTGTGGCATTATCCTACTGAGACAAAACGAAGACAGTGATGCCAGAGGAAGTGGACTGTTTACTTGATTTGTAAACTATGCTGAACAATTTTTTTGTAAATGAAGCATTGGATTTTAACCGGAATAGCCCTCCATTAGGCAAAATTAAAAAAAAACACTAAAATGTAGCAGTACACTGTGTAACAATACGTCTTTAGCTGACAGAAGTAGACTAGGATAATGTGACAGAAACCCTGTTCCAAGGAGTTGCCTCATCCCTCAAGTGAGACTACTGATCTAATGTCGAGAAAAATCTAAAACACCAAAAAGACCTAAAGCCTGACATATACTCTATGATTTTTTTGTCCCTTTCAGGCCGATTCTCCAGTCGTGCGAGAATTTTTCGAACGGGCAGTGTACACGTGGTAACCAGGGGCGATCAGCCTCTCAAGACCACCTCCTGATCTGGAATCATAAGGTTGTTAGAAAATCAAACATGTTTGAAATTTAGTCGGCTGTCGTAAGGTGGTCGTGGGCAAATCGCTCAGTGTGCAAACACGGATTCTTCTTCTTCCTCTCATATGAAAACACAGAAGCATGGTGGGGGTGTTATGAGTGAAATGGAGTTCTTTCTGTAAAATTGACAGACCGTAGTAGCCACGTTTGCTCAGCCATCTTTGTCCAAATACTTTTTAGGGCTTTCAGCACAAAATTGCAAAAATTGCCAAGGCAGCGTGTTTCACTCTAGTGAGCTTCATATTCCTCTTCTACTGGTTTGGCTTCCGGATAGACGAGTCCGATTAGCGTCATCTCACTGCAGAGCTGAGTCTGACATTGTATTTAGAAGCACAGCGTGAGCAGGTAAGAAAAGCAAGAAAAGTGAAATGGCGTGCTTAAAGATGACCCTGCACATTTAGAGGATGTTTGGCTCAACCTGCTGCTGTGAAGCAGGATTCTCCACCATGAACAGAATCAAAAATAAATATTGATCCAGGCTCAAAATGAGCACCTTGATATGTGCTTGAAAATGGCTTAGTCTCCATTCAAACCCAGGTTTAAAGCCTTGCAGGGCAGCCTAAAGCCCACTGCCAACATTAAGACAGAAAAAAAAATAAAAGGTCAGTCAGGTGTTTTATTAAAAGAAAATTGTCTATATACAAAATTGAACAATTGTTATTCTCTACTTAAAAAAAAAATACATAGTTTTTTTTTTAAGTCAATGTATAACATAGATGCATATACACCTCATTTTATTTCAGTGTTAAATTATGTTTAAAGTAACAGATAAAAAAAAAAAAGTCTCCGGACCTTTACTGGTTGCTGATTTTCTTTATTTGGACCCTGCTGATTTCTAAGTTACAAGTTTATAAGTTATGATTTTTAATGGTCTATAGTATAAAAAAATCTTTATCTGTATAATGGGTCTGTTTTATGTGTTGTCTTCTCAATTAAGATGGCCCAAACCTGTCTTTGCCTAGGGCTCCAAGTTCCCTAAATCCACCCCTGAATGTTACACAAGTCTTAATAATAAAAAAAATATATATTTCTTAAAACACCAAACAAAAACATTAGCAAAGCTTTTGCTTCAACTGATCTCAAGTAGAAGTTGCTAAATGTATCTATCGCACAAGAAAAAACTAAAATCTGCCAAAATATTGACAGGCTGTCTGTCTACCTCAAGTTTGCCTCAAGGCTGTGTTCGTTCCCCTCTGCACTTCTCCCCGCACAACTCTTTTAAAACAGTGGAGATGGTTATGGGCTTTAGAAAGAAATCAGCCCTGCCCTCCCTTATCTGCCTGTGCCAAAGAGGCACAGCAAAGGATGTACTTCCATGGTAGCTGAAGAAGTTCAGCCTTCCAAAGGCAATAATGAAAGAGACAAAAACGTAGTAAAAAGGAGGAGAATTTGGATGCCGTTGTGGCAGAGCAGATTGAGAGTCGAAGGTGTTGGCAGTGTTACAAATACGCCAGCCTGCTGGATTACACTTGTAAGCCTGTTGGATCTATTAATAAAAACACAATCAGCTGATCATCAACAGGATCTATTCTATAGCCATAATTCCAACCAAAGCAAAATCCCTTCCAAATTAGTTAAATAGTGATCAGTAAATGTACGAGCTGTGATTGGATATCAAACGGCAATGTCCTGTCAAAAAAAAAAAAAAAAGGTTAAGTAAAATTCCCTTACAATTCATTAGTCTACTTTAGGAGCCTAAACTATACTCCAACAGAAAGAGTAATACATTGCAGCCCAAATTATCTATCCATCTCGGTAGTATTGACAGTAGAACAATGACAGAGGCACTGGTTTCTCAATGGCGTACCATCTGACATGCACACCTGTCTACAGCAGGCTTGATGATCATTTGTTTGCACTGATCAGGCAGGACAAGTTGTCCTTCTATTCAGAAACCAAAACTGTTTGGTTTTGGTTAAAAATAATCTGTCTGGGTTATTATTGAATGACCATAGTTTAAGGGGAGCGTTATCTACACACTTTAGTCAACAAGCACTTTCAAGGTTGAGGAAACATCTTAGCAGTCAGACTTTTCTAAACTGTATCATGATTTCAGTAATTTCCATTAAAATCTTCTCTCTTTTTCTTTTTCTTGCTGCCTTTTTTGTTACGGACTGCTTTAAAAAAATAAATTCAAAATCCCTTTAATTTAATTATTAATCATATTCCTTGGAAAGAGGTGACCTGAGAGAGAAATTGACAACTGCTGCCCGTCGCGTCCCTCTGTCGGATTGTTGCCCCCATCTGTGTCCAGCCTGTATAAAGTACCACATAGTCCAAAATGTTTGTAAAGAAAAAATATTTCATACAGTTATCTTTTTTTTTTATCAAAATGAAACCATTCCTTATATTTCCATGTTATTTCATAAAAAAAATGTTTCTCATTTCTATAATTTTTTTGTTTTATACTCAAATACGTATGAACATATGATACACATATTCATATAAATACTTTTTACTTTAACTTTATATTTTTGCTATATTTTAATGTCTACAACCTTCCACTTACATTACAAAAAGTTTGACTATTATTCCTATACAATTTACTTTTGTTTTCATGTTATATTTTTCCCCATTTATTTATGTAAGCTGAATGTTATTCAATGCGCAGCCCCATATCACCAAGTTAACTCCTTGAACATGTGAAACACTATTTGGTTTATAAAGGAAATGTTTTCTTTCAGATTTTTTATTGCCCTCCATACAGTTAATTATGATTTTGATATAACAACAGTGTACGATCCATTTGTTGTATAACTTGCAGCCATAAACAGGTAGGAGCCACAGGTTTTTGTTAGAGAAACCTTTACAGATAGTCATTCTAAAAAACAAACTGGACTTCTTTTTCCAAATTTGAAGATGTTTCGCTTCCCATCCAGGAAGCTTTCTCAATTCTTTACAGATAGAAACGTCAGTTAGGGTGCTTCCAGATGCCGATCTGATCTTAACCAAACAGGAATGTTCCACAAAACATCAAAAGTGACTTTACACAGTTGTAAGTCTCTGGAAATATCTGAACCTATTTGAAATAAGACTCCAGCATCAAGGCAATGCTATGCTGATGAGGCTAATCCAACCCATATCTTAATTGAGGTCAGCAGAATGGCACTTTCAAAACAACTTTAAATGTCGGCTCAAATGGTCTTGAACCCTTTAGTTAAATGTTTGAAACACAAGGCATTAGTAAAATCTGATGCCTGACTAGAAACTACTCTGGCTTTAATAAACCCTGCAGGTGGATTTAGCACAGGAAAACCTACTGGAAAGCTTGGCACACTAATCTCAGTTTATCTGTAGTGTGACTCTGCCATCTGCAGGTCGGTTTAAAGCTGATCATAATCTGTTTGCTTGTATACAAGCAATGTCAGGTTGTTTAGATATCAAAACAAAAAAAAACACATCATAAAGAATCATTTACAATGATCATCAGCTTTTCTGATGAAGTTTGAATAGTACACCATTGCAGCAGAAATATATTTATGCTAAAAGCAAACACTTTCATCCAAAAAAATGATCAAATGGTAAAAGTTATGTAAATGCAACAAATCAAAACAGCTTGGTGATGCATGAAAGGTTGTTTCACATTTCTTTTTCAATTAATCCTCCTACGCTTGATTGTCTCATCCTGTATTATAATTTGTCCACAGTTTAAGTGTTTGACTCTCTGTTTCCCAGTCACAGAGAGCCATAAAGTATTGAGAATAAAAAAAAGGATGAATTTTGAAATGTCTCACCTCTTCACCTTGCCACTCTTTGGCCACGAAAAGCCATCCATCCCCTATCTTCCACCTTTATGTCAGGCCTTTTATTGCCTATAATGCTGTAGGTTTTATGTGATGTATGACCGCAGCACAGACCCCTTCACACACTTTTCCTGTTCTCCCATCTTGTGTTTAGCTTTAATGCCAGAAGATAATGTGCTGAGCATAATGTTTTTTACATTACCTTATTTAGGTGAACACAAATGAACTTCTTCTTCTTTGTCCTGTATATAAATGTACACTATATTGCCAAAAGTATTTGCTCACCCATCCAAATTATTGGAATCAGGTGTTCCAATCACTTCCATGGCCACAGGTGTATAAATTCAAGCACCTAGGCATGCAGACTGTTTTTACAAACATTTGTGAAAGAATGGGTCGCTCTCAGGAGCTCAGTGAATTCCAGCGTGGAACTGTGATAGGATGCCACCTGTGCAACAAATCCAGTCGTGAAATTTCCTCGCTCCTAAATATTCCACGGTCAACTGTCAGCTGTATTATAAGAAAATGGAAGTGTTTGGGAACGACAGCAACTCAGCCACGAAGTGGTAGGCCACGTAAACTGACGGAGCGGGGTCAGCGGATGCTGACGCGCATAGTGCGAAGAGGTCGCCAACTTTCTGCAGAGTCAATCACTACAGACCTCCAAACTTCATGTGGCCTTCAGATTAGCTCAAGAACAGTGCGCAGAGAGCTTCATGGAATGGGTTTCCATGGTCGAGCAGCTGCATCCAAGCCATACATCACCAAGTGCAATGCAAAGCGTCGGATGCGGTGGTGTAAAGCACGCCGCCACTGGACTCTAGAGCAGTGGAGACGCGTTCTCTGGAGTGACGAATCGCGCTTCTCCATCTGGCAATCTGATGGACGGGTCTGGGTTTGGCGGTTGCCAGGAGAACGGTACTTGTCTGACTGCATTGTGCCAAGTGTAAAGTTTGGTGGAGGGGGGATTATGGTGTGGGGTTGTTTTTCAGGAGCTGGGCTTGGCCCCTTAGTTCCAGTGAAAGGAACTCTGAATGCTTCAGCATACCAAGACATTTTGGACAATTCCATGCTCCCAACTTTGTGGGAACAGTTTGGAGCTGGCCCCTTCCTCTTCCAACATGACTGTGCACCAGTGCACAAAGCAAGGTCCATAAAGACATGGATGACAGAGTGTGGTGTGGATGAACTTGACTGGCCTGCACAGAGTCCTGACCTCAACCCGATAGAACACCTTTGGGATGAATTAGAGCGGAGACTGAGAGCCAGGCCTTCTCGTCCAACATCAGTGTGCGACCTCACAAATGCGCTTCTGGAAGAATGGTCAAAAATTCCCATAAACACACTCCTAAACCTTGTGGACAGCCTTCCCAGAAGAGTTGAAGCTGTTCTAGCTGCAAAGGGTGGACCGACGTCATATTGAACCCTATGGATTAGGAACGGGATGTCACTTAAGCTCATATGTGAGTCAAGGCAGGTGAGCAAATACTTTTGGCAATATAGTGTATTTGCATATCCAATTAAAGGTGTGAGATATTCCCTGATGCAGAGTCTTGCGCCCACAGTTAGCGATGTACAAAGGAAATGTGTGAGCTCTCGAGTCACAGTTTCCTACTCCTGGATAGGGTTGGGCAATTAATTGCAACCGCAATATATTCGCAATTTAACAAAATGTAATTTTCAAATCAGAGTGGCACTAAATCTTTCTCACATTAAATTTAACAAGAGACATAAAGTAAATTTGTCACTGCAGCTCTTTAGGTGGCAGTTATACACTTAAAATGGGTTTGCAGAAACACAGAAAGGTGGAGAGTGGCAGCTAGTGGCACTTATCCATGCATATGAGTAAAAGTCTTTCAACAATGGACTCTGGACAAGCAAGCTCTCAAGTTTGCAAAACAAATGAATAGTTTTAATAAAATATCTACAAGCTTGTCGTCACTACAAAGCAAATTCGAGATAAAATCGCAATCACAGTATTGCTTAAAAATAGTCCGAACTTAACCAGGGCCAAATTGTTCAGCCCTGGATAAGTTTATCCATTTAAGATCATCTCCTTATCAGTTTGTAAATCTGTACTGCTGAATATATCAGTGAATCGATTTTTATTTTTGGCATGCACATTACCTGTGACATGACAATAAACCCTTAATGATAAAACAACAGAACCTGGCTTAAAGAAGTCAGGATTTAGCATTTAGTTTGATAAATTTAAATTACCATTAAAGTGAAGCTGAGTATACAGAGATGCAGACTGCAAAGTCGTCCGTGAACTGGAAAATCCATTAGCAGTTTCTTTAATTCTCTATTTCCTTAAGTTTATTCAACATTTTCTCTTTTAGAGAATATACAGATGAGAGAAAGTTTTTTTTGCCAATTGTATCAAATGCTATTTAATCAGTGTAAAAATATGCTTATTTGCAAAATAAAAACATTATTGAAATTAAATGTATTGATATCTTTATCAAATACTCATTATTTCCCTTTAAAGGAAAAGTCAGGTCAGCAAGGAATAACCGATGTATCATTATCTATACCTAAAACGAATACATTTGTGGTGATTTAATGAATTTAGCGTTAATACGAAAAAAAATAAAAACAATAATTTTCATTGCAATCACTGAGTCTGGGAGCGGCCATTTTTGCCCAAATATAGTAACCCCTCCCTCCTGCCATCTTCCGGCAGTGACGTCAAGGTGCGGTAAGTCTAGCGCCATTCTCTCTGCTTTACAAGCAAAATCAATGGGAACTACTAGACACATCTGCAATCAACAACAATTATTGAAGATTTCCAGAGGACTTCACCATTGAAATTCACCAGAGCTATAGTGAAACTGATAAAGCCCACATGCATGGCAGTTCGATGCTGGAATACATGCGCTAAAAGTCACACAAAAAAAGTTATTTCACCTTTCTGATTCCTGATCCTCCACGGACGGGTTGGTCGTTGGATCATTGGACATTTCGAGGAAAAATGCTTAATAGATGACTTGGATAAAAGCGCGTTGTGACAAACACCAGATACAGCACTGGGACTTGATCAACAGCCGATACCGCACCGTGACGTCACAAACCAGTAGGTGGCAGTAGTGTTCTTTGACAAACATGGATGCGTCCAGTAAAGCACATCTAAATGAAAAATACTTTTAATCAAAATCACTGATCATTTATTAAGAAGTATGTAATAATTTCATCCTTAAAGTACTGTCAGAAGTTTGTATTCTAATGAGACCAGACTTTTCCTTTAAAGTGTAGTGAAGCTTCATGACGACTGGCAAACCACACAGCAGAACATAGCAGATAAATGCAGATAAACGGCTTCAGCTTAATTGTTGTTCTTAACGGACAACTAGATTAAAAATTCAGTTGAGTTATTGAGGGGCATTTACTGTGTGTTCATGATCAAAATGGATGAGCTCATGTTGACGGTTCACAGGATCAGCGGGCAGTTGAAAGGGGGAGGAGTTTAACTGTGTGGCTGTGGAACTGCAACTGACAAACTCTATTCATGTTCACCCCAGCAGCCAAATTCCTCCACACAGCAACCTTACACCACAGAGTTCCCAGTAGACCAAAAAGACAGCGAGAAGCTGGTTTCATCCACTGATGCAGACAAGTCCATATCATATTACGGATGGAGCTAAT
The DNA here is from genome assembly GCF_016077235.1 of Cyprinodon tularosa. Classification (NCBI taxonomy): domain Eukaryota; kingdom Metazoa; phylum Chordata; class Actinopteri; order Cyprinodontiformes; family Cyprinodontidae; genus Cyprinodon; species Cyprinodon tularosa. The sequence goes on from NW_024038819.1 coordinate 862,630, forward strand.
ATTCAGTACAAAAACTCAAATCTCTCACACTGTTACACTGCATTTCATCCATGAAAAACAAATATTAAAACATTCGGTATTGTCTAGATTCAGAGCATGTACTTGTGTAATTGAAAAGCGGTTAATCTAATAAGATTGTGATGAAGAAATGAACAAGTACAACAGCAGAATGAAGAAAAGGTTTCCTGAACCTTCTTCTCTCTGATTCATGTGCCGTGGAACATGAGAACTCCCCAGCTAACCCAGTAAAGACTTGAGAAAGATGATGGGTGCTCCACAAGTAGACAATAAACACTCTGGGAAAGACGGAAAGTGCAGGCCTGCTAAATCACTTACTTGCCCTGCAACTAAATGAGACAGAAGAGGAAGGGGAGGGGACTGACCGTTGGGCTTTTCTCTGGTTACCTAGAACTATTGAGAGAATTAGGAAACGGCTTGAACACCAACATCACAGCTCCTAACTGTCTGAAGCCTTTCTGTACCAAAGGGCCTCGCCTACCAAACTCATTGTTAACAGCAGCTATAATCCAGAATCATAATATTAATCTAGCAGTTATAAAAATAGTTATCTTTTCAACTCTCTAATTCTTGTACATCTTTGACCTTTATTAAGTCTAACTAACCTTAACTGGAACTGCTGTGAAAACTGCTGAAGTAAAAGAGAGCATGGAAAGTTGATACTTAGCATGATTAATTTTTTTTCCTAAAGCTATCGTTGTGATGCAAATGTAAGGAGATACTCTCTTTCTCTCTCACACCCGCAGTAAAATAAAAATACCTTTAGCACAAATGAGGCAAACATTTGCCTTACACAAAACAATCAATCAAATATCTAGATCTTTCAACCAGCATATAATCAAAAACATAATTATGCTGGCCTTACTTATGACATTTGTGACAGTACCAGCTCTGCACAGAACATCCAATGGTATCCACTCTGGTCTCTAATGGATACATTTGTTCTTTTCTGACACTATAATATGTGTCTCTTTGCAGTTTGAACTTAATTTGTAACACTATCCTTCAGCTTTGAGTCCATCTGACAGAGTCTCAGGCTTGTTTCTTGTGGAGGTAAAACCACAGAAAGAACTCAAGGAATAGAAACTGAGTGAAATAATGGAAATTATTCACATTCTTTAAGAAAGAATTGAAGATGGTTCAATCTTCTAACATTACTGGCACAATATAATTTACACATCCAGGAAATCTACCAAAACTAGAGATAATAGGAAGAAACTAATTATGGTGCAACAGATTTTACTGAGTAGCTTTTATAGATTTTGGCTTTGGCTAGTTGTTATGATTAAAATGTTGTGTTTGAATAATCACTGACAAATCCACTCATTAATCCGACGTTAATGACTGGATTCCTTTTTCAGAAAGTATCTTAAAATTTGCAGTTAAAATCAAATTTGTTGGCCAGGTTTGCATGCACAAACAAGAATTTCCCCCTCTATCCTCCTTATCATAATCAACAGTACAAACAACCACAGTATGTAAATAGAACACTCAGTATGTAGAGGAATACAATAAAACATGTAAGTAGAACAGGAGTACGTACAAGTGTGCATGTGCAGCAGCCCATGATTTATTTAGAAATGAAAAAAGGTTTAGGCAGCTTGTGATAGAGCAAAAGCCTTTACTTCTTCAAAAAGACTGTCTAAATGTGAGGTGTTCATTGTTTGGAACAGAAAAACTATTTTCCAAGGGCTATAATAAAGTTGATTGAATATCAATGTAGAATGCTGCACTAAGGTCCATTATAAATCAGCACTGTGTCTTTTCACAGTCTGCTTTTATAAGGTTGTTATGAACAAACTTGACACCTTGAAAAGGGTGTCTGTACCATAGAGAGCAAGGAAGTCTGACTAGAACATATTTTTTAGGAAAGGGATTAACAGCTGAAGCAAATCTTTGTGAAAAATTTTACTAATGAGGGAGGTTTGAGATGGGCCTGTAGTTCTTCAAGCAGCTTGTTCAACTAATTATTTTTCAACATTAGTTTAATTGAGTCAAATCAGACATTATGGCCAGCAAACTGGGTAAAACACAGAGACAGGAGGGAGAAGAGTTGGTGTATGATTTCTTACATTTTTACATTTTTTTTTTAAATATTTCTTTTGGCAGAAGGTGGATTTTTTTGTCAGATTTAATTAACATTGAACAAAATTTTGACGTTGGACTTGATATGAATATACATACTGTCCCTTGAATCTTTTGACATTTTTTCTGTAAATAAAATTTATAAATTTGTTGCAAGCCTTGGTAGGGTGGAGTTCAGATTTCATAGTTACAGAAGAGTTTGTTAACCTCTCCAAAGTGACAAATAAGACACTATTAATGTTTATGGTGAGGAAGTCAAAGAGGAAAGCCTTGATGATCTTCTCTACAGACCTAGTTGTTGTTTCAGTTTGGATTTGTCCTGTTTTCTAGATGAACCAAACCATATAGAGCTAGCTGTGCACACTGCTGACAAAATAACAGCTGCAAAAGGACCAGCATCTCAAGGGGAAAGTTGCATTACCTGAGTTGCCGTAGGAATTAAAACCTCTGCAGGACCTTCTTCCATTTCTCTTCCAGAGAACCGTTCCATGTTGAGTATCAATTTTCTCTCAGTTAATTTTTAATATTTCACCTTTGTAATCTTAGGGTGGTTTTACACATAGACTAGTTCTATTTTCTGCAGAGTTTATGTGTAAACCCTGGTGCAGACTGTTGGGATTATCTTATTGATGATGTGTGAGGCTGTTAAATCTAATAATACCTGCCTGTTGCCTGTCAGAACTAATGTTTTCCCAAGTAGTTTATCTAATTGGGACAGTTCCTCTGTCGGGATAAAAAGTCATCTTCATGATGCATGTGACAGAGATTTGGGAATGGAATGAGAGCTGCATCCTTGACCTAAGAACATAGAGTAATATTTTGATAAGGTTGGAGCCATGGATGTCTCCTTATTTACAAACGTTTATGTCGTAATGATGTGATGATGTGGCATACTGAAGTCATATAAAATGTGTCTTTAACTGAGATTGGACGCCACTTCACGAGAGGTGAGGTTGCTAAATTCTGCCTTCTGTAACCCTAAACAACTTCTCTGATCTGAGTATGATTACAATTTCTGTCTAAATCTGTTACCATATCTCATGATTATTTAATACATATACATTATGAAGTTTTATTTACAGAGTTTGTCCTGAGTGAGCTCTTCTCAGGAAAAGAACTGGAGAGAGAAAGCTTCAAGGTATAAACACAGAGCTTTCCATAACATGACTAAACACTTCTGGCTAACATGTGGTCGGCTGGCAGTCTTTGGCAGCTTTAAGCTCTCAGTCAATCAGTAGGAGCTAGATGAAAAAACCTGAAACAAGAAATGAACTGACTGAGGCGCTGAGCTGATGGATGCTCACTGCCATCAGCCACCACCAAGCAAGGTGGCAGAAGCTTAAAAGTTGAAAACCAATTACTGGACCATCTACAGCCAAAAAGGTCAAAGGGCTTTGACAAGAAAAAACTGAAGTTTGGCCAAATATACGTCATTTATGGGAACCGATTGGTGAGCAATGTGAAGGAGAAACTTCACTTTTCCACTGTGTTTACTGGATTCCACGATGGTTGATGGTTACTGTTTTAAAGACTTCAAGCATCTTTTATAAATTCATCCCACTAGATGTGAGATTTTTTTACTAATAATGTACAGACAATGATAATCTGAAAGTAGCACCATTGTCTCCTGCATAACAGGCTAAACAGCCTTCGTGCCAACTTCCTGCTCAGCTCTTGATCTTTTCTCATCGTTTAAATATTGTGTTTTACAGTGTATGTGTAATATCAAAAGGAAAGATGGATGGATTGATAGATGGAGAAATGGAAGGACAGACAGATTGATGGGCAGATGGATAAATAGTTTAAAAGGTAAATGGTCTGTACTTATATAGTCCTTTTTTAAAGGTACCAAAGAAATTTACACTACATTCAGTCATTCACACAACCATGCGCACTCATGCAACGATGGTGGTCAGCTACATTGCAACCACAGCTGCCCTGGGGCTCGCTGACAGAAGTGAGGCTGCGTACAGGCCCCACCAGGCCCTTTGACTACCATCAGTAGGCCAAAGTGTAATATTAAAAGTAGTTTACATTTAGAAAACAAACCTGAATTACCCGTGCTAACCTGTGGCCAGAGGAAAAAAACATTACTTCTACTATCAAAATTATCCTTTGAAAAATAACAACATAAGGACATAGTTACTCTTAAATATAGTCCAGTAAAGCAATTTTTTCACATTAAAACACTAAAATTGTATGTTTCATTTGGTAAAATAGTATTTAACCTGCCTTTTTCAACCACCTCCTATTTGCGCCTTTTGTTTAGGCAAGAGAAACAGAGTTCCAAATAAGGACCTGTCACTATTTATCGTGGCAGGAGGCAGGAGATGCACTGAATCAGGCCAAGGAGGAACATCACATGCAGCTTCTTCTAAGTCAGCCACAAGAGGAAAGGGAGCAGGAAGCTTCCTTGCAAAGTGATGAGAGGGTGAGAATGCTGTGTTTAATCAAGCATTCCTTGGAGTGCTACAAGAGCTTGTAAGCGGCATTGGTCATACACTGCAAAAACAATCTACAAATAAGTTAAAAATGTCTTAAATTAAGTGTATTTACACTTAATTGAGCAGGTAAATAAGATGATTTGCCAATGGAATAAGTGTTTTCACGCTTAAAATAAGATAATTGTATAATATGCACTTGAAATAAGACAATGCAATTGTTATTTGTTATTTTAAATGTAAATTATCTCGTTCAACTGACAAAGCGTCTCACTTACCTCCTCAATTCAAGAAAATGCACTTAATTTAAGAAAAAATTGCTTATTTAGATTTCAATTTTTTGCAGTGTCGATAAGTGTGCATGAGTTCCACCTCCTAACTCTTTTCTATATAAAGGACATAAAAATGTATACACAAAGTTATCTGCTCTCTGTTATAGGAGAGCATGTACTATTTGCTTCTTGTACCCAATTTGTACTCTGCTACTGTCAGCAAGAAAACATGTTTTATTCAAATGTTGTCATTATGATTCAGCATGCCAGAAGCCTTTTTTAGAGCACCTTTGCTTGACTGAATTTCTGGTTGAACTTATGTATTTCTGACGTCAGCTGAACCTTGTCATGGAATGGTTAAGAGAGCCAGTCTGCTATGGGATGAGCAGAATCAGTGAGATAGTATCCAGTATTCACAGCTGGGAATAGGTTTACCCTGCTGGCTAGCTATTATGATGTTCAATTAAAAAATATTTTATCAATCCCAAAGGGTAATTAAACATGTCTTAATTTCTGTCGATAGGACAGGATTTTATTATCAATATGGAGAAAATAAAAGAATTCAATTCAATTCAGTTTATTTATATAGCGCCAATTCACAACACAAGTCATCTCAAGGCATTTTACAGTTCACCAGATCATCCAGTCGGATTGATTCAAAGTTTTCTATCTAAGGAAAATCAGCTGATTGCATCGACTCACACACTTGCTTCTACACTAAGCATGCATGTAGCGACAGTGGAGAGGAAAAACTCCCTTTTAACAGGAAGAAACCTCCAGCAGAACCAGGCTCAGTGTGAGCGGCCGTCTGCTGAGGCCGACTGGGGTTCAAGGAGACAGAAGCAGAGACACAAAAAGCAACTGTCCAGGAAACACACAGCCAGGCGCACTAGGTCCGAACCAGTCAGAGGATGAACACAGTAAGAGAAACAGGACTACACTGAGAAACAGGCCGATCTCGAACATCTACAACAAAAGTGTTGATGGCAGCAGCACAGCTGATATTTCTCTCCAGGATGGTGATACAGCCAAACAGGAACAAAAACATGAGGGTGTGTACATTTGAATGTGTTACACACAGCAGACATGAAGTTTTGAGTTTTGGTTTATTTCTATGAGGTGGTTTTACCTATATGTCACATAAAGGCTTGTCGGAATACTTATAGCTCCTAAGTGCCAGATAGAAATGCTGTGAGTTCCCTATTGTAAAGGACCTATCATCGGAAGCATATGGGCTCCTTTTCCTACTTCCTTTCTTACGTCCAGAACAATTTAGACAGCAGATTTACCATTGCTTGCCATGTCTTCTTTTGATGTTTTGTGACATATAAAAATAACCAAATGTTACTTTTTAGACTCTTTGACCAATTTAATGTAACAACAAGGGGAGTGGTGGCCTAGTGGTTAGGGCAAGGAGCTAGGAATCCTGAGGCTCTGGGTTTGAGCACCACTGCCATTCTGGGTCTCTGAGCAAAACCCTTAACCCCACAATGCTCCCCGGGTGCTCCACGATGGCAGCCCACTACTCCTTAAGGGAATGGGTTAAATTTCAAGGTAAATTTCTCCAATGTCAGATCAATATAGTTCAGTTATTAATAATAAATGTTTTATTAACCCCAACCAAACTGACATGGTAAGCAGTTGGGATAAGTACCATGTAAAACGGACCTGAACCAAGCCAAGTCAAGCGTGGCATGCAGGAAACTGACCCTTTGAACTGCTTGTCACCAGTAAATAGACAGTGGCCCAGTTTAACCTCATACTGTTCACTCTGTGTGTCTTGTTTGTACCTATTTAGGACAGTTTTTAGTAAATTTTATAACCTTCTGAAGAACAATAGGCCTTGGGAGACTGGTCCTAATATGGTGGACCCCCAATTTTAATGTGATGGAGTCAGTTTAAAGGTAAAGTGTGAATTAACTTTTGGTTAAGGTTAGGGTTTGGAATATACTAGTAATGGTTAGGGTACATGTCAGGGTTAGGCATAAATGCAATACAATGAAAGTCCAGTTTACATGTAAGTCCATGTAAAGCCTTGTAAGGGGGGTATAAGCATTCCAAAAAGAGCGGGAATAAATGTAGTTGGGGGTGGGTTAAATGGAGTGGCAAAGTTAAATGTTAATGAGGGCAGTGAAATGTGAACAAGCTTCCAGTCTGATGCATTCATTCAGTCTGTATCAGAGTTTAACTGCTGAGAGTTCGGGGTCAAACACTCAGATTTCAATAACAATACAAGATGATGAGACAGTGGCTTAAACCACTGGTGTAGGAGGCGACTGTCTGTTTGCCTTTGCCACCAGCTATAATATAAAGGTGGTGGAAATACACAGTTGCTGGTATCCTTGCACTATGCATCTATTCTATTATTAAAATGTTCTTTAGAAAGCATACCGAAACAGACAATGGCTACAGGAGAGCTGCAGCTTTACTACCATAAAACACCAAATCTACTTCCTTTTTATCTATTGGACATGTAAAATAGGAAATGGGTACTCGCTACCATTGGTTCATTTAAAAATAAGAACAGGAATAACTTCATTCAATAAACAGATGCAATCCAGATAACCCCCACTAGTGGATTTAGAGGGGATTTAACTTTTCTTGTGATTTAGTGACCGGTCGGCATCTAAAAAAAAAATGACAGAGCTTCATGGAGCTTTTAGGAACAAACACAGGGAGCAGAGCACTGGAAACACAAAACTTAACTTTTTGTTTTAGTTTTTTTTAAGATGCATTTGATGATCAAAAGTAAATATAAAGCTGCTGGGGTGTCAGGCTGATTGGGATTGATGTATGTCACATCACAGCTCTCTCCTATTGAACTAATCTGTTTTCTTCCTAGAAATGACAGTTAAAGCTAAATAAACATTTTTAACTTACCAAAATTAATTAAATCTTATGGATTTAATGGAATGATTCTGTTAGGTTTATTCTTTTAACAATTGAATGCTCTGGTTAATGCAATTAATGTTTTTTCATGAAGTTTACATGAGAGGCTAGAATGTACTAACAATGAAAAAGGATTTCATTCACAACAGCTCATCAGCCTTTGGCAACAGAACTCTCTCTACTGTGGCTTCACTATTTAACATGGCCTGAGGCCAATCTGAGATGTAAGGTGTAAAAAAGAAAGAGATTTTATTAAAAGCTGGACAATGTACAATATCCATTCATTTTATTTATTTATTTATATAAAATGGATATCAATATACACTTACATTTCATAGACTGGCACTTGTAGACATGGCTAATTTCCAATCTGTCAGGACTCCTGTTTTTGTGTTTGTGTTTCTGTGTTTGTCTCCCTTCCTCCACCAAGAGGCGCCTGTTTCTGGTCCGCCTCCTCACACACCTGCTAATGGTTTCATCGTTAAACGAAGTGTTCTTATGCTGCTGACTGCCACTACTTCGACGCCAGAGTGTTTGCCAGTTTTGGGTACTCTAACCAAGCAGAGTTTTTGCTGAGTCAAGCTGAGCTTTTTACAACCTGAGTTTAACTTTGTTTTTGTCTTTGCCTCTCGGCAGGAAGTCATCCTGCAAACTGGATTTCTCGGACCTTCACTCCCTGGAAGGATCAACTGAGCTTCAAACTGAGCTGGGGTTCAAACAGGAGGTATGGATCCACTTTCTCAAAGAGATCGTTTGAGCTTCTTACTGAGAAAGGGATTATTCTCCACTACGACCCGTTCAAGTACTGCAGGAAATCTGAGTGGCAGTCAGCTTCTCCTTTCACCAACAATTAACCGCATTCTGGGTAAACCCTTTTCCGCCCTGCACCGAATCATACAAACACTGGAACCACGGCACACAGACAGGAGTCAAGGATTCAACAACGTGAGTCGGCAACCAAAACCTCTTCTCCAAATTCCCCACTGAGCCTGAACTAACGGCTGGGTCTTCCCCTCACTTTACAGTTCCGGTTGAGCAGTGTTCAGAGCAACACTTCTCCCCCTGTTTAAGTTCTTCAATAAAACCCATTAATCCTTTTCCCTGGTCTCTCTGTTCGGTTTTCTGCATTTTGGGTCAGAACTTTGTAACATCATGACACAATCATTATCCTTAAAAGGACTTTCAACACATAATAGAGAAGCATCCAATAAAAAGTGTGTAAACATTGAATGGTGTAATGCTTTTGAATCTTTTTTAAACGTTAAAAACACATTAAAACTTTTAAGATCATACCTGAAATGTGTCCACTCTAAGTTCAGGACTCAGGGAGCTCCCTGGTTTGCAGAGATGGACAGAGAGCTGGGGTCTAAAAGAGGATTTTCTCAAAGGTAATTTAAGGTTTCAAATTAAAGTCTCTTCGTGTGATAAAGTGAAAAGATCTTACTGGGAACAGAAGGGGGTCCTTTTGCAAGCTTTTATTCAGTAATTTTAAATAAGAAATATATATTTTTTACTCCATGCAGTTTGTTCCTGCAGAAAAAATTGAACCTTTCAGTCTTTGTTATTAATCGTTCACAATGTTTTGATTGTTTTCAATGAGAACGTAACTCAGCATGGAGAAAATCGCATAGGCAACAGGAGATGGCAAGCTCTAATCAATCTAAATATATATACATTTTACACATTTCACAACATTTCTGATCTGACTGTCAAATGTTGAGCTTGTTTAAAATAAGACAACCTCTTTAACCTTTATAATGACTTGACCAATGAAAGTTAAAACAACTCCTCTGCAGGACCAGTACCAGAGGAGGAGCAAACTTACACTGACACCCTTATGTCATGCTAATTCCTGCATACAGGCCTCAGGTAATCAACCAACAGTTAAAAAAGTCAGAGTGTGGTCTGAGGGGGCCATTGAGAAACTCCAAGATTGTTTTGAATACTCTGACTGGAACATGTTGAAAGCACTAACAACATATGACAACAAAATAAATATAGATGAGTATGCCATGACTGTGTCAGCCTACATCAACAAATGCATTGAAGACGTCAGCATCACAAAGAACATAATCACCCGAGCCAACCAACAACCCTGGATGAATGGGGAGGTTCGGAAATCGCTAAAAGCACTGAACTCAGTTTTCAAGTGTGGTGACAGAGAGGTACTAAGGAGACGGTGTGCCAACTTGAACCATGCCATCAGATCAGCGAAGCATAACCACAGCAACTTCCATGATGCCAGCAACACCAGGAGGATCTGGCAAGGCATACAAGCGATTACTGACCACAACACCCCCTCCACCCCCCGGTATATGCAGCTAATGCTGACTCCCTAAATGAACTAAACAACTTCTTTGGAAAGTTTGAGACATTAAACAGCACTCCAGCAATTAAAGGCTGAAGGCTTTAAGATGACTCATTGATTTCTCTGTGCTAGTAAGCATTTGATCAAATTAATCTAATAAAATGGTTTGTGAGGAAACTCATGAGTTCCTCTTGTCCCACTATTAGGTTCCATTCACTGCACCCCCTAGAGCCAGTGTGATGGACAGTCCCGTTAGCATGGTTACTAACTAAAGGCTGTTTGAAAGGATGAGAAGTACAGCAGACATTACTGGAGTGATGCAATTAAAGCTGTGGAGTTAGTGTTTAAAAAGGCTTCTGTTTCCCAGGAAAACAGCCCAACATGAAGACAGCATACAAAACACTGTGAGAGCTGCTCCCACCAGCTCTGCACACTATTCTACAATGTCCTCCTCATCATGTAACAATGAGAATTATCCCAACACAATATCCTGCTCATAAGGTGTAAATCAGTTAATCAGTACAATTCAGTGTGTTCAGAAGAGGCTGCAGAGGAACAGCTAAATGACAAGACCAAAATCTTAGTGACAGGCGATCAAAGAAATGGGCTATCCTCAAAATAAAATCACAAAGACAAGCAATAGTGCTCCGGGCATCTGGGCTTACACAAGCAGCATTCAGCAGGACTAAAGCTTTGCAGAGAACAATGGCAGCCCCCCCCCCCCCCCCCCCCCCCCATTTCACAATAATGGACTATTCCAGCACAAACAGGCAAGGAAAGAGCCTTGATGTAGAAGGGAATCCATTGAAACCCCCCATCTTTCTCCCACACTCTTTCTCTTAAAACACACAGAGAGGGAGAAGGAGGGAGGAGCCTCCGGGGAGATGGCATTAGGCACAAAGATGCAAAGAATGCCCTGGGGACTTGACAGATGAGGGGGGAGCTGGAAGGATGTCCTCATAAACCTTTCTTCCACTCTGCATGTCTGGAGTTTACCCAGGCTTCATTTCAGCAGCTCCTAGCCAGAAACCCTTGCATGGAATGTGAAGCCATGCGCTCACAACACGCATTTCAACCTCATGAAGGTCAAACCACCAAGCTAGGGAATTTATCACACCAACAGATCTTACAAATTACAGTAAGAGCTGCTTCAGAAGGACAGCCAGTCCTTTTGCTGCGGAGTCAGAATTTTCACCGATCCATCAATATATAATTTTCTCTGTTTGTGTCAATTTATAATCTGAATATCTATATTCTGATGCTTTAATTGAAAAAAAGGTGCAAACACCAATGGAAGGCAGTGCTGTCAATAGGAGCATCACTACCAGGTTGTCTGTGTTAGTTTCATCCTGTTCTTTTGTAGCCACCAGTAGGTTATGTTAAAAAAACCTTCTCACATTTGCCACCAATTAATTCCTATAGCAGAGAAATATCTCAGAGGGACTGGGTCTGTAGAGCCGAGCAGAGCACCCTATGACCACTTGTTGTTGAATGCAGTGGGTCTGCTGGTGGTTCCCCTCTGTTCAGAACAAACATTGTGCTTCCAGGTTACATGGTACGAAGTAGTTTGGATACTCTGTCACCCAGCTATTTGCTACTGCAAGCTTATATATTTACAGATAAATCAACCTGTAGACCCAGCAGTAATAGAAACCACCAGAAAACAACATCAGCCTATTGGATCACGGTTCTTTGAACCCTAATGCTACGTTCAGACCTAAAGCGCTGGAAGCAGCAAAAAAAAGCTTCTGCTGCTTCATTTTTAATGCTTGTTCACATTAAGGTCAGACGTGTATCAAGAGCAGCTTTGATGCTCCTGAAGCGCATCCAGTAAAGTGTGTCCAGATGCTTCTGATGCTCCAGTTTTCGGGTTTGCTATATTTGCTTTTATAAGTGGGTGAAAATTATGATATTGCCTTCAAATATTAGTTCACTGTCGGAGCCGCTCAGAGGCCCGTAAACCAGTAATGTTCTGCCACTTGAAATCCTGTTCAACAGCTTCCTCTGGCCCGGTCGCCTCATCTGGGTTTTCAGCTACTGTTTGCGGCGGCTGGAAGGCGCTTTTCACGCACGTAATCCAAACTGCAGGCATCAGAATAATAAAAGCAAACATATTTTGTTGGCAGGTTTCAACATTTTAAGTTAATTTAGGCACTAATAAACTGTTTCACTGGAGTGATCATGGAAGAAGCTGAAGCAAATCATCAAACCAAGGTTGTCTTGTTTCGTAAAAGTTAAACACATGATTATGTGCAGAGTTACAAATAGGCTGCCATGTCTTATACTAATAAATCCTATCCTGCTGTTGTGATATTGAACGATGTAATCAGTTTTAACACACCAATGATCTTATTATGATGAGAAAACAGCTTTTGTTATCTTTAGATAATGAGAAAACGAACTCGTTTTCTCGAGAAATCCACCTTGAAAAAGTATCGGAGCCACTCTCAGCTTCTGTAGATTTGTTCTAATAATCTAATCAACACTTTGATGGGCTCATAGTCACACGATGACATTGTGATGTAAAGCTGTGTGTCGTCTACATGAGAAATGATAACTGATCTTGCTGCCTGCTATAATCTGAGCTAAGGGGACCGTGTAGATGTTAAATAGGAGGGGCCCCAGAATGGCACCTTGACGAACTCCACATTTGATTTTTCTCGTCTCTAATTTAGTTCCCTAATAACAGAAAGATGTCCCTGTCCTTCAGGTAGGATTTAAACCACTCAAGTGCTGCATCAGAAAAAGTACTTTACAATGGGAGCTGAAACAATTAATCGATTATTAAAATAATTATCAACTAATTTAGTAATCGATTTATCATTAAATGGAGTATAAAGACTCTAAAACATGCCTTTAGCTGACAGAGCGAGTGACCCACTTAGAGCACTAATTATACCAAGATTGTGAGAAAATAAAAAAATATTTTGCATTTAAGATAAAAAAAACGTTTCTGTCTGTCAATCTGCTCTATCCAGAACTCCTCAAGTGGAATAGATTTAGATTTACCTGGTTTAATTTTGTAAAAAAGCCTTCTGTAAGGAACCTTTGGCTATCTGATTATTAATCGATTAATCGAAAAAACAATCGACAAATTAATTTTTTTACAAATTAATCGAGAGTTGCAGCCCTACATATAATACTTCTGCTTCCATGATATTATTAATTCAATTCAATTCAGTTTATCAATATAGCGCCAATTCAAAACACATGTCATCTTAAGGCACTTTAAAGTTCACCAGATCATCCAGTCAAATTGATTCATCTTTTTCTATCTAACGAAAACTAGTAGATTGCATGGACTCAGTGACTCAAAGGCAATCCCTCACACTAAGCATGCTTGTAGTGACAGTGGAGAGGAAAAACTCCCTTTTAACAAGAAGAAATTCCAGCAGAACCAGGCTCAGTGTGAGCGTCCATCTGCTGAGGCCGACTGGGGTCCAAGGAGACAGAAGCAGACATAGAAAAAGAAGAATAGATACAAAAGACAACTGTCAACCAGCTCCACAGGCAGCCCCATCCAGGAAACACACAGCCAGGCAGACAACCTCCGAGCCAGCTTCCGTATCAGAGGATGAAGAGAGCACATCCAGTTAGTCACAGTCAGAGAAACAGGACTACACTGAAAAACAGGCCAATCTCCAACATCTATCTACATCTATCTACTATGCCAACCCATGGTGATTAACATGAACCAATAAGTTGTCCCTGGAGCCAAACATTAACCCTTCACATCCACCCCTCGGGTCCATAAATAGAGGGCAGCTAAACTACTAAAATACTTTAGTTTGGAGAAGACAACTGAAAAGTGTGTACTATGACTGAAGTTGGACTAGTCCATAAAACTACTACTATTCAGTAGTTTACTTCCCATACTACTGAATATAGTGATTTAACTCTAACTAGTCATAGTACAGCACTTTATTTACTATATTATTAACATGAGAGAAGCAAAGAACAGACAGGAGAGGTTCTTTTACTTAAAGGAATAGTACACCCAAAACATGATTAGCCTTCATTTTCTACTCACCCCCATGCTGAACAACACTCTGGAGTACTTTTTTGATATCTCAAATGCATCTGGAGATCTGGGAGGCTTCTTGCTGTCTGCTGACATTCAAATAATGGAGGTCTGAGGCGCCCGAGGCAGAAAGGTCCATAAAAGTCCACAAAAAACGTGTCAATATTCCTCCATACTGCTCGTCCAATGTATTCCAAGTGTCCTGAGTGGGTAGCGTCCAGAATTTACTCGAAACGAAGTCATTTAGAATGTTTTTAGAGCATAAACAGTAGTGTATAGGATTTCCTGAAAGCGCGCGCCTGCGAGTTCACGACGCTACGGAAGCCAGCAGACCAAACCAGATGAAAGTGCGCATTCAGCTCGGCAAAGAACTCATGCTCTTCCTCAACACTGAAGTCCTCAGACATTTTTCTTTCGTTGTTTCTTTCTTTGCACAGGTAAACAGCACATTTCTTCTTCTACGCTTGCATTATCAGCAGAGCAGACGCTGAATGCGCACTTTCATCTGGTTTGGTCTGCCGCGGTTTCCTTAGACTCGTGCTTCTAGGAAATCCTATACACTACTGTTTAGGCTCTAAAAACATTCTAAATGACTTCGTTTCGAGTAAATTATGGACGCTACCCACTCAGGACACTTGGAATACATTGGACGAGCAGTATGGAGTAATATTGACACGTTTTTTGTGGACTTTCATGGACCTTTCTGCCTCGGGCACCATAGACCTCCATTATTTGAATGTCAGCAGACAGCAAGAAGCCTCCCAGATCTCCAGATGCATTTGAGATATCAAAAAAGTACTCCAGAGTGTTGTTCAGCATGGGGGTGAGTAGAAAATGAAGGCTAATCATGTTTTGGGTGTACTATTCCTTTAACCTATTTTTTCCTTTCCAACGCTTACTGTCTGCAACCGAGCAAGGAACCACAGCCAGAGCATCACACACTCCTGTTTCTGAGTTCTCAGGGACATCTGTCTACTCGCAGCTTTGACTGAAGAAGAAGCCTAATGAGAGCATATTCTGCACACCGGCCAAGGGTTCTGGAGCTCTTCTTGTTATAACACATACGTCAGACTTCAGAACACCAGACCTCCTGCAGGCAAATGATAAACAGTCTACAGTCCACATGTTTATGGCTTCTGCTGATGTTGTATTTGGAAATGGAAAAAGCATGGCTGTCCTTTTACAGAACATCCTGGTTCCAACTACATGTTTTCCTGAAGACTGCAAGAAAAGTTAAACTTTAGGGCGACCCAGTGCAGCACAATATTATTGTGGAATGTTATAAACCTTTGGTTATAGATTTTATTTAAAGAATCTTTACAATTATAAATACGGTAAGTAACAAAATGAACTCTGCATTTAAGCTGGTGAAGATTCTCAGTCATCCAGGTCATCGTCATACCAAATAAGTTAAAAAACAATCCATTATTTCCAAGTTGTGAATTGAAAAAGCTTTCTGGATGGGACGTGAAATGTCTTCAGACTTGGAAACAAATTCCAGTGGATTGTTTTTGAACTTTTTTAGAATCTCTGCATTTAACTCATCCTCTTGGGGAACAGTGGGCAGCCATCATGCGGCACCCGGGGAGCAGTATGGGGTTAAGTGTCTTTGCTCAGGGACCCAGAGTGGCAGTCTGTGGGGCTCAAAACTCAAAACCTCAGGATTGGAAGTCCATGTCTTACAGCTGACGCCACTAACAATGGTAATTTCTCAACAATGATATCCACATTACACCTAAACTGTTATTATCACACGTTGAAAAAAATTACATTTTAGTTTTCTGACAGAATCTCTAAAAGTAGAGTGAAAATGTCTGGGAAGATGTATTTCAATAGATACATAGAATGAATAATAACTGCTATTTTCTACATTACAAAATCTGCAGAAAAAAACAGACTCTCTACCTTCACACATGCAGGAGAGGTTTGCTTGGATCTGGAATCAAGTTCTCAGTTAGGTTTTATTTATTTTATGTTTTTCCTTTTTTTTTACTTCAATGTAAAAATATACGTTGCATTTCTACAAAGTTAGTGAGCATAGATAGATCCCACAGTTATTTTCAATAGCTGTCAGCACTAATGAAGGTACCAATGAGCAGTAGACAAGCAGGATGAAGAGGCGATAAAGTAGAGGCAGAGGTGTTGGGGAAAGATGTGAGGAAGCACAGGACCCTACAGTAAGTGAAAGGACAGCTGGTTACTGTTCGCCTGGCTGCCTGCCAGCCTGCTGAAAGGTGAGAGCAGAGAGCTCTCCTTTACTCTCTCACAAACACACACAAGTAGCAGCATACATTTCCAGAGCTATTTTTTGTCTTTCTACCCTGGGAGTAGATGCAGTTAGGCCTAAGAATGCCTTCCTTCGCTGCCTGCACCCCGCTAATGGCTTTTGCAGATAGCAGATATCTCACAATGGAAATAAAATGTGGTCATCTGTGATCAGATCCCTGCTAAACTCTGAGATAACTCGTCTCCATGGAAACCTGGGTTTCACATTCATATATTTTGTCTAAAGTCTGTCTATTCAGAGGTGTCATCAGTCCAAACATACATCTGATCAATCAACCAATCAACCAATCAACCAATCAATCAATCAATCAATCAATCAATCAATCAATCAATCAATCAATCAGGCCTTTGTTTATGGAAGAAGGATCGGATCTCTAGATGTTATTTTTCTGAGCTCCATCTCTCCTCCAGCAGGCCACTGTGATGGAGATGATTAACATAAAGACGCAGCAGCAGATCTTCCTGCTTTTGGTTCTTTCAGTCCTTCGCTTTCTTTTCAAGAAAGAATATAAAGAACCTATTTTTTATATACATCTAATGAATTATTCAACTAGAAATGATGAGCTGTATCTGGAGCGGCTGAAGCCTCCTGTTTCTGCGCTATGGATCACCTACCTGTTTGTCTCCTGTAGCCTGATGTTGCGGGTTCAGAAAAGCCAGATCGCGGTTCGGTCCGGCGGCTGAAGGCGGACACTGGATCGGTCCAAAGCCGCTGAATCCCGCTATTGTTCCGCCGTGGTCGCCCTCCACACCATTTATCGCTATGTGTCCCACACGGCTGCAGCAGGGAGGCAGCCCGCAGTGTTAGCCAGCAGAAGATGCTTCATGGCTCACATCTGATTCTTCTGGATGCTGGAGCTTCTTCACCTTATCGCGCTGCATGCAAACAGGCACACCTCTTATTCTGCAGTCGGACTGGAGCCGGGTCTCCGGTTCCTTTTAGCCGATCGTGCAGCTGAAAACACCGCGAAGTTGTCCGCTCGATCCAGTGACGCTCAGTCCTCCCGCAGAAAGCCGTCCAGGCTCCTCTGCTCTGAGCAGGCAGGCTGCTAGAGCTCAGGAAGGGCCGGGTGGGTGGTTGGTTGGGTGGTCCGCATAGAGGCGCGTACAGCGCAACCTGGCGGAACGTTCTTCACTGTGTTCAGATCACTGTGCTTGAAGGTGATGTCTACTGGCCCTCATGGGCCCAAAGTGCTGTGGGGCCCACTGGAAAACATTCCAACACACATTAGCCCAAGAACATCTGAAGATAGACGGTCCTTCAAATAGCCATTAATGTTAAACTTTTCCTCCAAAAAAACTATTGATATTTTGTTTCTTTTGCATGAACATCAAGCAAGAATTTCAACTCCCAAAATATCAAAAAACATCTGCTGACATTGCTTATAGTTACGGAATAGGTCCAC
The DNA here is from genome assembly GCF_016077235.1 of Cyprinodon tularosa. Classification (NCBI taxonomy): domain Eukaryota; kingdom Metazoa; phylum Chordata; class Actinopteri; order Cyprinodontiformes; family Cyprinodontidae; genus Cyprinodon; species Cyprinodon tularosa. The sequence continues at coordinate 880,356 of NW_024038819.1, forward strand.
TGGAAAACAAAAAAAAGTTTACTGATTTTTTAAAAATGTTATTTCAGTTTAATATTGGAAAATAGTCAGACTTCTGAATATAATCTCCTTTTTCTCTAAATTCTGACAGCTAACAAACATGTTAGCTTCAAGCTGTAGTCACTGGGGCACTAAAAAGTCGCCTAATTCATTCATTTTCCACCAATGTGGTACTGTTCCTCCCAAACAACACATCTTTGTCAGTGAAGCTGACTGCTCCCACATCTCTTCCTTCATGGTGCCCTTAAAAATTAAGATCCAAAATTCTGAGATTAAAGTAAACATTCTGAGAAAAAAAGTCAGAATTCTGAGATTAAAGTCAGAATTCTCCCATATTAAAGGAATAGTACACCCAAAACATGATTAGCCTTCATTTTCTACTCACCCCCATGCTGAACAAAACTCTGGAGTACTTTTTTGATATCTCAAATGCATCTGGAGATCTGGGAGGCTTCTTGCTGTCTGCTGACATTCAAATAATGGAGGTCTATGGCGCCCGAGACAGAAAGGTCCATAAAAGTCCACAAAAAACGTGTCAATATTCCTCCATACTGCTCGTCCAATGTATTCCAAGTGTCCTGAGTGGGTAGCGTCCATAATTTACTCGAAACGAAGTCATTTAGAATGTTTTTAGAGCATAAACAGTAGTGTATAGGATTTCCTGAAAGCGCGCGCCTGCGCGTTCACGACGCTACGGAAGCCGGCTGACCAAACCAGATGAAAGTGCGCATTCAGCGTCTGCTCTGCCGATAATGCAAGCGTAGAAGAAGAAATGTGCTGTTTACCTGTGCAAATGTCTGAGGACTTCAGTGTTGAGGAAGAGCATGAGTTCTTTCCCGAGCTGAATGCGCACTTTCATCTGGTTTGGTCTGCTGCGGTTTCCGTAGGCCCGTGAACTCGCAGGCGCGCGCTTTCAGGAAATCCTATACACTACTGTTTATGCTCTAAAAACATTCTAAATGACTTTGTTTCGAGTAAATTCTGGATGCTACCCAATCAGGACACTTGGAATACATTGGACGAGCAGTATGGAGGAATATTGACACATTTTTTGTGGACTTTTATGGACCTTTCTGTCTCGGGCACCATAGACCTCCATTATTTGAATGTCAGCAGACAGCAAGAAGCCTCCCAGATCTCCATATGCATTTGAGATATCAAAAAAGTACTCCAGAGTGTTGTTCAGCATGGGGGTGAGTAGAAAATGAAGGCTAATCATGTTTTGGGTGTACTATTTCTTTTAAACTGAAATAAATTTCAAAAATCAGTTTTTATTTTTTCAGTGGCCCTAATCCTCTTCTGTATATATAGTAACTTTTAACCCAAACAGCGAAAAGAAAGCCTGCATGGTGACAAAATTATCAGCAAACACATGCATTTCTTTTAATTAAAAAAACATTTCTTTGTTAAAGAAAAATTGAAATCAGTGTAAATATCTATCACAAGTGCCAAATTATTAAAATAAAGATAAAAAAATATATATATATATAAAAGAATCCTCTGGACTTGGTTTTCTAAGTTTGAAGATGTTTCGCTTCCCATCCAGGAAGCTTTTTCAATTCAAGATGTCAGGAATAGGGTGTGTTTTGTTAGCACACATGGCTCATGTATGGAGGCCTTAATTCTTCATGCGGGCGACCCGGGTTCGAATTTGATCTGTGGCCTTTCCTGCATGTCTCTCCCCCTTTCTCATATACTCGTTCCTGTTAGCCTACTTTCCATAAAAACCAGCCACTAGTGCTGTAAAAAAAGAATGTCCTGATAAGCGCCGTTTTTATTTTGAAAACATGCTAATTGGAACAGACAAAGGGGTCCACCCCTTTGGAATGGAGGTCGTTTGGCTTATTTTGTTGGACCACTGTACCCCATACCCATCTAAGTGTCAACTCACTGATAAAGTTTAACCACTTTCTAACAACCGCCAAATTTAAAAAAAATGCTGCAAACATTTAAAGCTATTCTGCAGGATTTTCGCAAATTTTTTATGTATGCATGAGCCCATTTCTCCATCTTCTTCCGCTTATCCGGGGTCGGGTCGTGGGGGTAGCAGATTCAGTAGGGAGGCCCAGATGTCCCTCTTCCCAGCCACTTCATCCTCCCGGGGAATTCCAAGGCGCCCCCAGGCCAGCGGCGAAACATAGTCCCTCCGGTGTGTCCTGGATCTCCCCCTGGGCCTCCACCCGGTGGGACGTATCTGGAACACCTCAACAGGGAGACGCCCAGGAGGCATCCTAATCAGATGCACGAGCCACCTGAACTGGCTCCTCTGGATGTGGAGGAGCAGCGGCTCTACTCTGAGTTCTCCCAGAGCTCCTCACCCTATCTCTAAGGGAGAGCCCAGACACACTACGGAAAAAACTAATTTCAGCCGCTTGAGGAGCTAATCCGGGATCTCATTTTTACGGTCATGACCCAAAGCTCATGACCATAGATGAGGGTAGGAACGCAGATCGACCAGTAAATCGAGAGCTTTCCTTTTTGGCTCAGCTCTCTCTCTTCACCACAACAGACAGGGCACAGCAGACGCCGCACCAATCTGCCAATCGATCTCCCGCTCCATCTTCCCCTCATTCCTCCACAAAGTACATCCTCCTCAACCTGGAGAAGGCACTCTACCCTTTTCTGGCTCAGACCATGGTCTCGGTTCTGGAGGCACTGATTCTCATCCCGGCTGCTTCACACTCGGCTGCAAACCACTCCAGTGAGAGCTATAGATCACGCCCTGATGAAGCCAATAGAACCACATCATCTGCGAATAACAGAGATGCAATCCTAAGGCCAGCAAGACAGATCCCCTCAACACCTTGGCTGCGCCTAGAAATTCTGTCCATAAAAGAGACAAAGTCCAAGCCTCACTGGAAATGAGTCCGACTTACTGCCGGCAATGCGGACCAGGCTCTGACACCGGTCATACAGAGACCTAACAGCCCCTATTAAAGGGTTACACCATACTCCCGGAGTACTCCCCACAGGACCACCCAAGGGACACGGTCGAATGCCTTCTCCAGATCCACAAAACACATGTAGACTGGTTGGACTAACTCCCATGCTACCTCCAGAATCCTGCTGAGGGTATAGAGCTGATCCAGTGTTCCACGGCCAGGATGAAAACTACACTGCTCCTCCTGAATCCGAGATTCGACTATCCGACGGACCCTCCTTTCCAGAACCCCAAATATAGACCTTACCAAGGAGGCTTAAAGGAATAGTACACCCAAAACATGATTAGCCTTAATTTTCTACTCACCCCCATGCTGAACAACACTCTGGAGTACTTTTTTGATATCTCAAATGCATCTGGAGATCTGGAAGGCTTCTTGCTGTCTGCTGACATTCAAATAATGGAGGTCTATGGCGCCCGAGACAGAAAGGTCCATAAAAGTCCACAAAAAACGTGTCAATATTCCTCCATACTGCTCGTCCAATGTATTCCAAGTGTCCTGAGTGGGTAGCGTCCATAATTTACTGGAAACGAAGTCATTTAGAATGTTTTTAGAGCCTAAACAGTAGTGTATAGGATTTCCTGAAAGCGCGCACATGCGCGTTCACAACGCTACGGAAGCCGGCAGACCAAACCAGCGCATTCAGCTCGGCAAAGAACTCATGCTCTTCCTCAACACTGAAGTCCTCAGACATTTTTCTTTCGTTGTTTCTTTCTTTGCACAGGTAAACAGCACATTTCTTCTTCTACGCTTGCATTATTGGCAGAGCAGACGCTGAATGCGCACGTTCATCTGGTTTGGTCTGCCCTTCCTTAGCGTCATGAACGCGCATGTGCTCTAAAAACATTCTAAATGACTTCGTTTCGAGTAAATTCTGGATGCTACCCACTCAGGACACTTGGATTACATTGGACGAGCAGTATGGAGGAATATTGACACGTTTTTTGTGGACTTTTATGGACCTTTCTGCCTCGGGCGCCATAGACCTCCATTATTTGAATGTCAGCAGACAGCAAGAAGCCTCCCAGATCTCCAGATGCATTTGAGATATCAAAAAAGTACTCCAGAGTGTTGTTCAGCATGGGGGTGAGTAGAAAATGAAGGCTAATCATGTTTTGGGTGTACTATTCCTTTAAGACTGTGATTCCTCTGTAGTTGGAACAAACCCTCCGGTCCCTTTTTTTAAATAGAGGGACCACCACCCCGGTCTGCCAATCCAGGGGAACTGCCCCCGATGTCCACGCAATGTTGCAGAGTTAACCAACACAGCCCCACAACATACAGAGCCCTAAGGTACTCAGGGCGAATCTACTTATGCACGCCCTGTTTAACAGTTGCTGTTTTCATAGCTCATACGAGCTTACTGTGGAAATTAAAGATCATCCTCTATACCTTTAAAGCTACAGTGTGTAATAATTACAGGGATATAAAGTCAGAAATTTAATATATTATACATAACTATGTTATTTATCATCACCTATGAGCTCAGCCTTTTAACCATAATATTTGCGTTGCCTTAGAATTCGTTATTTATAATTACATAGGAGCGGGTCTCGCAGCCATGGAGGCAGACATCTTTGCGCTACGGCAAGCGCAGAGGCAACAAACTAGCAATTGCGAGATCTCCCATTACGCTCGAAAATAACTACAGCAAGTTGAGAGAGATGAACTGAGACGGTACTGAACAATAGATGGCAGTATTATGCCTGAGAAGCGTTTATTCTGCCTGAAACCAAAGAAGAAGAAGAAGCAGGTATACTGCGCCTCAGTAACAAGAAAGGTGAACAAGGCGGCAGGCGTGAGTGACTTTGCAAACTGTTTGGCACTGTGTGGCCAAACATCAGACGAATGGAGGATCATGCCTACTCTGTATCACAACGAAAAGCGGCGGACACCGAACCCCCGTCATCTAAGAAGCGGAAACACGACGAGAATAAACGCAAGCGTGACAAGAAACGACAAAAAACACGGATCAACATTGGCACGGCATTTACACGATGGAAGTCACTGATGGAGGAAAAAGGTTTTCAAAGTGACGCTCAAGTTGCCAGTTTTCTCTTGGACAGGTAATTAATCCTACACACACAATTGTCTAATATCACTGCAGTTTTTGGAGTACAGGATGCTCAGACCTGTCTAAAACAATAACATGCTGCGTGATGATGCTGTTACTCTCCAGTATACTTATTCAGCAACGTCCCTGACGTTTCATAGGTAATGATTCAGTAATTTTCTGTAAAATAATTTTCTGGATATATACCTCGGTTACTTCTCTCCGGCTCCTTTGGAGATCTTCAAGCCTTTCCTCCTCTGCTCTAGTCACCCCGCTGGCTCCCCTCTCTCGCCTGGCCCTAGCTGCATGCCCTTGCCCTCTTCCTCTCCCTCTTCCTCGCCTTGTAACCCCCGTGCCACAAACAAGACTTGGACTCTGTAAACGGGGAATATATATATTCTTCCAGCGAGCACAATCTCGCTGTTAAACTAATGACTACAATTACTTCGTTTGTTTATATCATCATGCAAAGCAGCTCACCAAAACGTCACAACGACGTAGAAAAAATAACGGGTATATTTATTATCTAAAGTCTACATTAAATCTATACCCTACACAGACTAATGAAATACTATCTGTAAAATTATCTATGTAAACAAACCTCATCACTTGAGAAGGTAGGTGATGCGGACGTCGTGGAAGACATTTTGGGGGGAGAAGTGGTGGGGGGGAGACGTTTATGTTGCTGCAGTCTGCAGTCTGGACGTTAGATGTCGCTGAAAATTACACACTGTAGCTTTAACACCGGGTACAAATTGTTAGCAAGACAAACAAATGGCCTGTAAAGGCATTTGATCTTATTCAAACTGGGTGCTTTTTTGGTTTTGGAACACATTCAGCCTATTTTTTGTTTATGCATTCTTCCACCAGATGGCGTCTGTAGGATCAAAGGCCTGGCCGACCTGCATCTGTTTGTTCACTTCCCACCAAGCAAAAATTGGTTGAAAAGAAACTGAAAAGACAACATGATTAACGTTCGAACAATATTTAAATTTTGTTGAATAGTGAAAGGGGAAAGGCTGTAATTTTTAGATCATTGAAAAGTTTTCAACATCTATATTGAACTACAGTGAGACAAAATCAGACTGACTGAACAACCCAATTTTCAACAGGTATTTCAGGACTAAATCAAGACTATGATGGACCGACCAGATTTAACCTAAAAATTAACATCTAATTGACGTCTAGTGTCTAGGTATAAGAGGAGCCTGCTGCCAGCACAATGATGCCTGAATGTTAACCCCTTGGGGTAATACCAAGCCCTCTGAGCTTTGATCTGCATCTTTCATTTCTCTGTGTGAAGAAACTCACGTCTGTGTATTTTGATTCCAAGGAAACCCTCTTGATGACACAACGGGCAAAAACTTGACTCCATGCTCGATATTAGTGATGGCAAAACAAGACTTTTTGAAGCATTGAATCATTTTGAACCATTGTGACATTAAGTGGTTCACTACTACACAGAAGCTTCATTCAATTCCCTTGGGTGACATCTACTGGCAGTAGCAATTGTTGCACCAAATGAAATCCAGAGAATGTGATACATCTCTTCTCTTTGTAATAACACTTGTTTATTTGTTCTAGATATGTGTTTTTACTAATTAAAGGATCTGTATATTTACCCATGAAACTAAAATAAATGTGAAAATGTTTGGTTTTTCATTCACTTTCTGTGTGATTGGTGTACTGTACGGAGTATTTTTGGACATTGTGCATAACTTTCTGTATGATTGGTGCACTGAGTATTTTTGGACATCGTGCATAGTAAAGAGGGTGCTTCTTTTATTTCATGTGTTTTTACTCAAGAAAAGTGTTTTTCCAGGGTAGAAGGGGTTAAACTTTTTTTTTTTCCCAGCTCTGGAAAATAGTCTTACACAAAGAACAGATGAGGCTCCTGTGATAAGATACTGTTTGGCTGGGTGGCATAGATTGGGATCGCTTGAAAAAGTTCAGTCTAGGCAATTCGACGTGAGGTTTTCGAGAAGACGTTTATAGATTGGGATATAGAGTTTTCTGCTCTGCCCGATATTTCAATGGAACAGTCAACAGCAAATCCTACCTCAAAGTGCTGCCTAAGGATAAGGTTAAATACAGTAAAACTGTCATTCATGCTGGCGGTAATGACACCCGGTTACCCCAATAGGAAGTCACTGTGTGTAAATTTGCCAAATCAATGTTGGACTACGATATTCCTCTGGTCCTCTCCCTGATCCGACCATTGATGACATGTTTAGCTGCATGTCGTCATTCAACTGGTTGTTGTGTAGGTGGTGTCCTGAAAACAAGGTGGTCTAGATTAGTAATTGGCTATCCTTTTGGGGGAAGCCTGGTCTGATTCAGAGAGACAGCATCCATCTGACTTTGGATGGTGAAGCTCTTCTTTCTAGGAATCTGGACGAATTTATTAGTCCTCCAAAAACCCTGACCACCCAGAGTGCAGACCAGGAAGCAGAGTCGTAGTTTAACATATGTTACTAATTTTTTTTGATTGAGTTTTTCATCAAAAGTCAAACGATGGTGACGTGGCCAAGAAATAGACAGGCTTTGTCATATTCAAGAGACAAGCTTCTTTCTCTGAGGCATTTTGGGAAGAGACCTGTTGATCCTTTCAGGTCAGTCCTTGGAAATATACCAGAAGAAATTAAATCAACTCAAAAACAACGACTCCGGAAAAGAGGCAGGAGAGGAGGCATCCAACAGCATTTACGGAAAAGAGGAGGGCAACTGCCTCTAACGTCTATGATCCTGTGTAACGCAAGGTCACTCTGAAACAAGATCGATGAACTACGGATTCTGGCTAGTGGATGTTTTGAGTTTCGAGAGGCTTGTATTATGCTGATCACGGAAACTTGGCTGCAACCAGACTTTCCCAACAACTGTGATGATTCTCACACATACGCGTGGACAGGAGCGAGCTGTCAGGGAAGCGCAGAGGGGGCGAGGGTCTGCTTGTATGTCAAGAACAGATAGAGCAGGCAGTACGCAGTGAAAGCTCAGATCTGCAACCCTGACGTGGAACTGCTGTGCTTGAGTTTTAGACCTTTTTACCTTCCCCGTGAGTTCAGCAACATTATCATTTGTTCCACCTATGTTCCAGTGCCCCTCTCGTTGCAGCAAGTGTTAAAGTGTGTTACAGTAACAAGTAAGTGTTACAGTAACATAAAACATGCTTATAGCCACAGCCAAGCCACCTTTATCCAGCTCTGATCACAATGTTATTCATCTGATCCCCACATACAAAACTGCTCTTAAAATCAGGAAACCCCAAGTTAAAACAGTTCATATCTGGTCTGATGACAGCATAGAAACATTGAAAGGCTGTTTTTTATCTACAGATCGGAAAATACTCTATAAGGAACAAAATTTGGACACTGCCACATATGTAATCACAAATTATATTAAATTCTGTGCACATTGTGATACCAACACAAAAAAAATAACAAGCCTTATATGACAAGGGAAGTTAAAGACTGCAGTTACCGGAAAAAAATAGCTTTTAATAAGAACAAAGATCGCCTACAAATACAATCTATACAAAAGGAGCTAAATCAGAAGTTAAAAAAAGCAAATAAAGTCATAAGAAGGCTATTGAGGAAAACTTGATATCCATGAACTCAAGACTTGTGAAATTCTATAAAATTGGCTGTTAACATGAAACCTTCACATGAATGTATCTATGCTGTGGATGAACTGGCAAAAGCAAACTGAATGCCTTTTATGGACAGTTTGATAATCATGATTTTTCTGCTGAAAATTATGCAATACTTTGTGACGTGGTCCCACAAGAATGGGACAGGATTGATTTTGATCATGTTACCGTCAATAAGATATTCAAGCAGGTCAATGTCAATAAGGCCACGGGTCCAGATGGAATTTCAGCTTTCTTACTAAGAACTTTTGAAGTTCAATTGACACATGTTTGGATAACAATTTTTCAGAGATCCATTGATACTCATACTGTACCATCTTTGTGGAAGAGGGCAATTATTATACTCGTTGCCAAAAAGCACTGCCCACAAGAGAACAAAGACTTTAAACCTATTGCCTTGACATCTGTTATAATGAAGTGTCTTGAAAACCTCGTGGTAAATTATCTAAGATTGGATGTGGGTCCACAACTCGATCCTTACCAATTTGCCTATAAATGTGGGAGAGGCACTGATGATGCTTGCAATGGCATAGTGCATCTAGTGGCTAGACATCTAGACATCTAGTCTATTCTAGACTGCTCTTTGTTGAGTTCAGCTCTGCCTTTAATACTCTCCAGCCTCACGTTCTTCTGCCTACAATAAAAAACATGAATGTCAATCCCTACATTATCAGTACACAATCCAGTAGCTTGAGAAATAGGACAATTTTGATGTCATGATACTGAGCTGCATATCTTCCTAACATTTGGAAAAGTTAAGCAAACACAGATCTAATGATGAGACTTTACATGTGCTTAACACATTCATCTAACATGGTTGGCATTGAAAACAACCTAGTCTTCATGACAAACTTTTTCCATATTTTCTATTCAGGGAAGCAGTCTAAAATATTATTTTAAAAGTGTCAAGACTCAGAACAGAGGGACCCAGAATTCATGCAGACTCTGGAATAACTTAAAAGCCTTTATTTAAAGACGGGCGCGGATCTGCGGTATGGACGTCTATAACAGGGATGTCTATAGGAGAGAAAAACACAGGTTAGTGATTATGAACATGTGAGTCACTAACTCGGTTTGACAAATTAGTCCGTGCCAATAGGACGAGGATGATTCCAGCCAGTCGGCTGATAAGACGCAGTGGACGCTGCCAGTTAGTTCCAGATGCGGAAGTCAAGAAGGCTGCAGAACTGACAGTAAATCAGACCTGAGCAGATGAAGGAATGCAGGATTATCCACAGGGTGAATTCAAGAGGAAGATCCAGGTTCAGTCCACAGAAGAATGAAACTGGAGTTGGGAAGACAGGTCAGGCAAACAGATCAGACAGTCGTAGGCAGACTCAAATGTCCGAATACAGAAAAAAAATAACAGACACTATAAGAAAAGCTTGAAAACTCTTCACACCGAAGGCTCAACAATAACTTGGCACTGATGGCTGGGACCAAGGAGTTTAAATAGAAGCAGGAGCAGGTGGATCAGATGAGCAGTAATGAAAAACAGTTAAGAGCTAGACAAGTGAATGAAATGAGCAATCAGGCCAGCCATCAGCACCAAAATCATGACAAAAAAGGTTAAAAAAAAACAATCCAGTCAACCAGTTATACCTGTGGTTAAAGGACAGGCTATGAGGGTGCAAACACCATGGGACACTGTGGGACATTTCACTATAACTATGTTTTCACCAGTTCTTATCATTGATTAGTTGAATAAAAGCAGCTATTGATGCTTCAGGGTCAGTCAATAAAATCAGGATATCTAGTGTCCTATTTGTGAACCACTTATTGCAGGCATCACCTTTATGGCTTCAGAGAGAGAATCAATGGCCAAAGCAAAACTGAGGTGTGACAAAGGACAGCCCTGCATCACTCCTCTCTACATAATAAACCAAAAAAGGCTAAAGTTAATCTTCAGAGGTTCTAGAGGAATTCCTAGAACAGAAGCAGCCTTTTAATCAGCTTGTTGAGCTTTTTACGTAATTTGCTCTGAAGGCGATGGAGGAAATATCCCTGCAGAACAATAAAGCAATTCAGCTACTTTCGCAGGAGGAAAGTGGGGAGGGATTTTACTCCAGATACTTCGTTGTCCCGAAAAAAGGCGGGGGCCTGAGTCCTATGTTGGATCTGCGGGCTCTAAACACTGAGAAACTGTACATTCAGGATGCTGGCTCTGATGATGTTTGTGCGTTGCAAAGACTGCTTTATCTCAGTCGATTTAAAAGACGCATACTTTCACATTCCTATATACGGCCCTCACAGAGAATTTCTCACATTTGCAATTCAGGGAAAGATGTACAAATATCTTGTACTTCCCTTTGGGCTTTCACTACAGGTGTTTGTAAAATGCACCAAGACTGCAGTCGCACCTCTAAGGGAAAAAGGTGTTCACATGGCAACTTATAAAAAACTTGCACTTTGCACCGCAGTTCCCAATGGAGTTCATTATGCACGAAGAGATGCTTACTACACATCTGTCTCTATAAATTTGGGAAAAGAACATTTTAACCCCAGTGTAAATGATCACTTTTATTGGTCTGTCCCTAAACAATGGAACAACGCGTTCAGAGCAAGCCTTTTGGCAAAAAGAGCAGAAGACTTTCGGGCTTGTCTGGTGCTCTTTCATAGAGGCGCACATTTGAAACTCAGACTCTCCTGGCTGCTGGCTCGATGGCATCAGCACCGGCTGTCATCCAGTATGGGCGTTTGCATATACATCCTTTTCAAAGTTGGGTGGCATCAATCCAGTTGAACCCGGTTAGCTATGCACACCACAAGGTGATAATCTCTCCAACATGCGCATGCATTCAAAGTCCATGGAAAAGCCCCAAGTTTCTCAATACCAGGGTTACCATGGGAACCATCAAAAGAGGAATGTAATCACCAAAGATGCATCGTTGACAGGTTAGGGTGCCATGCACGAGGACATGATTTCTGGAGCTTGTGTCTGTGATTTTAGCACTAAGACATTTTCTACCCTTAATCAGAGGGCACCATATTTTAGTGAGGGCAGACAATACTCTCTTTATGGACCATGAATCTATTGAATAAAGCAATCAATACAATAGCGGTTGCTTATATAAACAGACAGGGTGGTCTGCACTCACATCAGTTACACATGCTGGCACAAGGAATGATAGTCTGGACCATCTCACGCCTGCTGTCACTGAGAGCAGTTAACATACCAGGAGTCATTAACAGGGGAGCAGACTTGCTGTTGAGAGGCAATCACTGCTATATGGAGTGGAAATTCCACACACACGAGGTTGTAGCTCAAATATGGGAGAGGTACGGTCAAGCAGAGTTCAACCTTTTCGCATCATAGGAGAATGTGTCCAAGTTTTTTCTCCCTGTGGGTAGATGGCATATATTTGAAAGCTGGTGCACAAAAACCATTGGGAGCGCCATGCAGGGCCCTGTCTCATTCATTCTTACATTTATGCAGGAGGTGCTGGAAAAAACTCTAGGCATTTTACACAGTGAAAGTGTATCTTGACCCTATTTCAGCTTGTCATATTGGTTTTGGTGACAAAACAGTTGGTCAGCACCTCCTGGTGTGCCAGTTGATGAAGGGCGCTCAACGACTTTGCCCAGTTTTGAGGAGTTTAAACCCTCCATGGGATTTACCTGTGGTGCTGGGGCCCCTATCATGTGCACGGTTTGAACCATTACATCAGGCTGAGCTCAAAATACTGTCATTTAAGACTGCTTTGTTAATTGCTCTGGTTTCTGCTAAGCATGTGACCGATATTCACATGCTTTCTGTGAACCTATCGTGTATGTAGTCTTTCTTTGGAGACTCTAAGGTGGTACTGAAACAAACCTACTTTCATACCAAAAGGTATTAACCCTGCTTTGACATGCCACCCTCTTGAGTTGATTGCTTTCTACCCACTCCTTTGAGGAGCATGAACGACTCCAAACACTATGCCCAGTGCGGACTCTGAGGATGTATGTGGAGAAAACAGCTGCTTTCCACAAATCCGAGTAGCTGTTTGTATCATGGTAGCCACTTCACAATACATGTCATCTTAAGTCACTTTACAGTTCACCAGATCATCTATCTAAGAAAAACTAGTTGATTGTATCGACACATTGACTTAAAGGCAATCCCTCACACTAAGCATGCTTGTAGGGACAGTGGAGAGGAGGAACTCCCTTTTAAACCCTTGACACCTACATGTATTTGCATATGACAAAATACACGGTTAGGAACCAGTTTTAACAAAAACAAGAGATTGCCAAAGGTTCCTAGGCCCCACTGAATATGTAATAACTGGCATTGGGTGAATGCTGTTATCTTGGCTCTGTACATAACAAAAATGGTTTGTTGCCTATCTAAAATAGTGGTTATGGGCTTAATATCACCACCTTAACATTGTCATAAAATAAACTTTAGGTTATAGATTTACCCCTGGTTCTCTGAAACATGAGTGACGTATCTCACTATGAGACACCCTCCTAAAGGAATGTCTTCAGAAGCTCTATAACATTATGCCAGTCTTGACTGGCCAACAAAGTTGACATCTGCTACTAGAGGAGAGACTTTCCCACAGTATAAGAACCTGACATCATACTAGTGATCCTCAATATTGTGAGTGCACCTCTTCAGGAAAGGAGGGTGTTCTGGTGAGATACCTCACTCATGTTTCAGAGAACTGTGGTTAATTCCTTAGCCTAAAGTTCTCTTTTAACATTCGTTTTGGCATCTCACTATGGGATATTGCAACTCCCGTTTAACAGATAGGCTTACTCGATAACCAAAATCATAAAGGTGAAGATCCCACACCCATAAATGTGTGGGCCAGTGTGGGTGTGGTAACATCCGACCTATAAAACCTAGTAAAGGTGAGAGGAGTTGCCAAGCTGGCAGATACAAATGTCCTCCAAAGGTATACCAACCTCAGGATGATTCCATGCCACGAGTGGCATGAGATTGCAGGCCTGCAGGGGGTGAAAGGCTTTTAATGTTTGTCTCTCTGCTTCTTTCTCTTTGAACCTCAGTCGGCCTCAGCATATGGCCACTAACACTGAACCTGGTTCTTACTAGGTTTTTACTCCTGTTAAATGCTGGGATACTGGAAGGATATTTGTTGATACTTTTCCTTTTTGGATACTTATTATGATGTGTAACCAGTGCAACTATAGCAAGTTGATTGTTTACACCCGGGAGCATCAGTACCAGTTGACTTGAAAAGGAGGTGCTGGGAATCAGAGCAGGAGCAAGGAGATGTGAGAGGAACAAGAAATCTAAGCCATCTCTTCCATCAATCATCATGGGCAGCCAGAATATCCACAATGCATTATTAGGTGTTTTACTAAAATGTGGCTCCAGCATCTCTCTGCCATGCTTTCTGACCATATGAGGAGTCAGAAACTGAGCCAACAAGTTGTAGATTGTGTAAACTGATGGCGCGAGTCAGCAGATTCTGAAGAGCTAGTGTGAAGAGATTGCCTACTTTCTGCAGGGTCAATAACAACACACCTTCAGACTTCAAGTGGCCTTAAGAAGACCCTGAATCTAAGCCATACATTACCATGAGAAGTAATACAAACTGTGGGATGCAGTATTGTAAAGAATGCCACCACTGGACTACAATGTAATGTATGGAAGCAAATCGTTACCATATTTCAAATGAAAAGGCATTTTCAGAGATGCTTTTTCATTTTCAGAATGTGGCTGCATTGTTTGCATTTTGATTTTCTTCTTTAACACCGCTCATCCTTTTACTTGATTAAACTGAATAAGACATTTGAAATTTATTTTTCAAAATGTACCCCAGCAAATACATACCAAAATTCAATTTGAAATGTAAAATTTGAAAATGAAAAAGCATTTCTAGAAATGCTTTTTCAGTTTAAGAATGTGGCTGCATTACTTGACTCATAAATAAAATTAGTAATCAATCATCCGATTTGCATTTTAATTTTCTTCTTCAAGACCGTTCATCCTTTTATTTAATTAAAATGAAAAAGACATTTGAGATTTATTTTTCAAAATGTACCCCAGCAAAATGAAAATACATACCAAAATTAAATTTGAAATTTAAAATTTGAAAAGTTCATACAAGTTAGTGTTATAATGCAAGAAGCTTGAGAAAACATAGTTTAAATGTTCTTCTTTACTATAAAAGCTTGGCTTCTCAGAGGTCCATGAGTCCCAGTTACAGGTTAAAATTAACATGTTATCTTATTGAACAGACTGAATCAGACTGTAGAGCTACTACATGTCTTTAAATGTTGTTTCTGGCATTATATTAGTAAAGAGGTTCATAAATCTTTTTAAACAGAGCACAGAGAAAAGCAGGGAGATCTGCAGATTTAAGGTGAAACAGAATTACTGGGACATGCAAGATGCAATAAAATGTATCCCCAAGTTTACAAGAAAAAAATATGCTATGCTATCCATATTATCCATATTAATATATCCATATTTTTCTGGATGGATGGAATTGAAACTGTACAGTCTAGGGATGCATGATATATCGATTTTGGCATCGGAAATAGCTGTTATTCATGATTTATATATATATATATATATATATATATATATATATATATATATATATATATATATATATATATATATATATATATATATATATATATATATATATATATATATCCCTGGACGCGGAGAAGGCATTCGACAGAGTAGAGTGGGAATATCTTTTTGCGGTACTGGGTAGATTTGGGTTTGGGTAGATTTTCTTATCGGACCCGTTATCCTACAAATCTGAACTCTTAAAGATTCTAGCGGATTTTGGTGGCTTTTCAGGTTATAAAATCTTCAAGTGTGTGTTTTCCCATCAACGATTTGGCAAAGCAGATTCCAGACACAGACTTGCCATTCTGTATATCACATTCCGGTTTTAAGTACTTAGGAACTAATATCATCCCTTCTTTTTTCTGAACTGTTTAAAGCCAATTACATTCCCAATATGGAAAAACTAAAATCTGATCTCCAGAGATGGAGTGCTATTTATCTTTCTCTAGCTGGAAGAATCAACTGCATCAAAATGAATGTGCTGCCTAGATTTTTATATCTGTTTCAAAGTATCCCAGTTTTTTTTTTTCTTTTTTTACCAAAATCCTTCTTCCATTCAATTGATACCCTACTCTCAAGTTTTATATGGGGAGGCAAATCTTCAAGACTTCGTACTGTAGAACATTGCTTGAAAGGCCAAGAAAAGGGGGTGGTCTTGCTCTCCCAAATTTTAGGGTTTATTATTGGGCAGCGAATCTGCAAAAAATAGCTTACTGGTTTCAGGCCCCAGACACGGGTTGGTGCAGTGAGGAGGCAAAACTTTGTAGTCAGTCATCGCTCCCCGCACTGTTAACAACAAAACTCCCTTTCTCCCCATCACGTTTTTTCCTCAAGTCTGGTTGTGCGTTCAACATTAAGAATTTGGATACAGCTTAGGCAGGCATTTAAATTGACATTTAAAGGGCCAAATATCTAATATATATAACTTAATTATGTCATTTAGTTACATATCAACAGCCAACATCAAGACAAAATGGGAAGAAGAGTTAGGGATAGTCGTTTCAGAAGAGACCTGGGCTAGAGCTCTTAATCTTGTGAACGATACTACTTCTTGTGTGCGTCTCAATCTGATTTAGTTTAAAATTCTCCACCGTACTCCCTATAGCAAAGTCAGGCTTGCCAAAATATAGAAATAGATGGAGCATGGGATCGCTGTAGAGCCACCAACGCAGACTTAGCTCATATGTTTTGGTCGTGCTCTAAGCTGAAAGAGTATTGGAACTCAGTATTTGGGATTTTAAACGATGCGTTTGGTCTACATCTAAAACCTGGTCCTTTAATGGCTATTTTTGGGGTTGACTCTGCGATTTCTGGAAAGGAAAATGTTATTGCTTTTGCAACTCTGATTGCTCGAAGGAGAATACTTCTGGAATGGAAATCCCAATTTCCACCTAAGGCAGCAATGTGGCTCTCGGATATGATGATGCTCCTAAAAATCGAAAAAGTTAAATATTTTTTAAAGGATCAAACAAAAAATTTTACAAAGTATGGGACCCTTTATTGGGTTATTTTGAATAACTTTCAAATCTCCCTTCTCGCTAGTAAACAAGTCTCAATGTAAAGTGTTTTCATTTTGGGATAACAATCTTTTTTTTTTTTTTTTTTTTTTTTCATTCTTTTTTTTTTTTCCTGTCGGCACAGGGGTTTCTGGGGTTGAATGGGGTTTATAAAAATATAAAAATGTTGAAATGCTTTTTAATTCTTGTTATACTGTACATTGTCAAAACAATTGTAACAACTGCAAAACACTACAATTTGAATGGCATTGTACATCTGTTTTAACAACAATAAAAATCTGGGAAAAAAAAGAAAAAATACAGAAACCTAATGAAAGTGTTTGGGTGGAGTAACTGCAGGTCCTACAGCCAACACTCGAGTGTCCCCATCTGAAATGAATGAAAATAGTTGTTTTAATGGTTATTGAGTCAGAGATGATGCGGTAATGTTTGGTTTATCTAAATGTTTTTATCTGTTACTGTGTAAATGGGTTTGGCTGTAATTTAAGGACAGATTATAATATATCTGCAGTGTGGGGACTATAAATCTGAGAGGATTTTAATTTTTATTGCTGTTTTGCACAATATGCTTAACAAAGACATTTTTTGTTGAATATTAGAGATTTTGCAGATATATTCTTTATACATACATTGTTTAGATTTACTTATATATTTCTACCCCTTTCATAGAATAGAAAATCTCTTTATTGTCCCACAATGGGGAAATTTACTGCAGCAGAAAGATTATTAAAAATGGTCACACAAATGTGGACCTTAGAAAAATGTACAAGAATAACATAATAGGGAAGAGTTAAAAAATAAACAATAAAATACTAGAAAGTGTTTTAACAGTATAAAACTGGAGAATAAATAACCAATATCCATCTATGGACATTTTTACAGTAATGGATATCAGAGATGTGCAAAATGACAGCAGCATGTTATTTAACTAAGGTTTCTATCACTACATTTGATTTTATTTGTTCATGTTCCCGGTGGTTGGCACCTTTATTTCAGTCGAGAAAAAAAAAATAAATAAACAGTTTTTAAAACTTCGGTATTCATTATTTTCCTGCTTTGTGCGTCAACTATCACGGTTGCTAAGCAACAGAGCCTGCGGCGGAAAAATCCGCCGAAGGGTAGACCTGTTTGAATTCACAGCCAAAACTCTTCCGGTCTCCTTATTTTTAAGGACTTCGAAGGATCCAGTCTAGGTAGACCGCGTCCTTGTAGGATGCAGCCCAGGATTTCGATCAGAGCCAGAGTACTTAGTTCCATCAGTGTTTTTCAACCCTGGTCCTCAAGGCACCTGCCCTGCATGTTTTCCCAACTTCCACACACCTGTTATCAATTGATAGCAGATTATCAGGCTTTGCTGAACTGCAATCATCTGGATCAGGTGTGCTGAAGCTCAGAAACACCCAAAACATGTAGAACAGTGCGCCTTGAGGACCAGGGTTGAAAAACACTGGACTAAATGAAAAAATAAGTTAGTGACTGCGGCCAGTAATACGCCGTGCCAGCCAGCCGTGTCAGGCCGACGAGCCAGCGGAACTGTCACAGCGAGTCACAACGCTGCATCTGCCGCGAATTGAGCTTGGTCCTGCTGGTAACGTCCTGTTTCAAAATTATTATTTTTATGTAAATTTAATGTGTTGCCAATGAAAACGTGAAATATTATCTTTAATATCAAACATTTTGAGTTCATGGATTGTTTTGAGTGTAAGGAAGAGGATAAGTTGGAGGACCAACTCTGCCATATTTAAAAATAAATACAGAAATAAATAAATGCGCAAATATATAAGCATACAATTAATTGGCAGCAAAAATACAATAAACAAATAAATGTAAGTAGAAATTAAATTATAAAGTGAGACATAAATGTATATAACTCTTAATTAGCTTCTTTATTTATTTGCCTTTGTAATATTTACCTTATTTTTTTTAAGTATTTATGTGCATGTTATATTTTTGTCTGTTTTATTCTTCCTTTGTATTTTTTACCTTTTCAACCTCATTGGTTGGCGGCCCATCTTCTTAACTCACTGAGCTCAGAGTACTAAGTTAAATGTTCTCTTTTCTGTTGTTGTTCAATAAAAGTACATTTTAAGATTATTCGAGGCGAGAACATTATACTTTTAAGCATCACCATATGGCCCATTCACAGATTTAATGCGTAATTTAAAAGAAAATGTGACGACCTTGAGAGGACCGCAGCAACCAGCGGGGCTCCGAAGCTGACGGCAGCAGGATCTAACCGCAGCCCGTCTGTAGCGGCCCTCTCTCGGCATAGCCGACAATGCCGACAGAAATGTAAAAAGGGCAGGCAGAAATAAACAGCGGCAACGAAATGACTAAGGTAAAAAAAATACAAAGGAAGACTAAAACAGACAAAAATATAACATGCACATAAATAAATACTTAAAAATATAAGTAATAAAAAAATAAAGTTGAAGACTATAAAGGACAAAGAAAAAAATAAGGTAAATATTACAAAGGCAAATAAATAAAGAAGCCAATTAAGAGTTATATACTTTTATGTCTCACTGTATAATTTAATTTCTACTTACATTTATTTGTTTGTTGTATTTTTGTTGGCAATTAATTGTATGCTTATATATTTATTGAGCATTTATTTATTTCTGTATTTATTTTTAAATATGGCAGAGTTGGTCCTCCATAGATTAGGGCCGGGGGGGGGCAAGTTCACTGATTTTTAAATGGGAATTCAGAATTCTGACTTTAATCTGAGAATTCTGACCTTAATCTCAGAATTCTGACTTTTTTTTTTTTTCCAGTGGCCCTATATAGTCCTGTTAGTTTGGGTTTTAAAAAGAAAAATGAACGGATCATACCATTATAGTCTGTGAAGGTCTTTCCATGCTCTCCGTCGTGCTCTTTCTGTTGGATTCCATGGGAGAAGGAATGAAGTTTTGTTTCTGTGTCCAATAAGTGTATTTTAAGCTTAAGTGACAGTTTGATTATTGTTCTTATAAAATATGTTTAGGAGCATTTGAACTTTGTTAAACAGCGAAATAACAGCGGTGTTAGCAGTTATTTAGCTGCTCTTATGTTACATGAAACTTTGCTTATATAAATGCTACATTCATGTGCTGAAAATAGTATTGTTCATTGTTAAACAGGCGCTGTGAAACACTGACCAGAAAATCCTGTTCATTAATATGCTGATGAAGATTCTCAGTCATCCAGATCATAGTCATTCTGTGAAAGTTTTGAAAAAACGATCCACTGGACTTGGTTTCCAAGGTTTGAAGACGTTTGGCTTCCCCTCCAGGAAGCTTTCTCAATTCAAATGTCTGGATCTGCAGTGAGTTTGAGTCTTTATATAGACAAGGCCTTATTGCTTGGAAACATGCAAATTGAACCGAAGAGCGGGTCATTTGGTTCCTTTGTTAGCCTGTAATACCTGGAACCTGTCTATGATTCCGTTAAAAATTCAAAAAATATCCACTGGACTTGGTTTCCAAGATTTGAAGACGTTTCGCCACCTCTCCAGGAATTGAGAAAGCTTCCTGGAGAGGTGGCGAAACGTCTTCAAATCTTGGAAACCAAGTCCAGTGGATATTTTTTGAATTTTTACGGACTGACTATGACCTGGATGACTGAGAACCTTCATCAGCTGTCTATGATTCTGAAGGTTGGTCGTTAAAGGGGGGGGGGTTGTCTCCTGTAATACCTGCAACCTGTCTAGGATTGTCGGTTGTTAATGGAGGGATTGTTCATCTTGCTGAAGAGATTTGGTACCGGTACTTTGTTCCTGTGTGATGGGGTGGGGGGTGTGATGACACCTGGAGGGCATCAACTCTATAACTGACTTGTATGTTTTTGGAAGCTGGAATCTGAGTCCACCACCTCTGTTTAAAGTTGGTCTTTTTCTCTTAACATAGATGGCTTCCTTCACGCCCCTCTCGAACCACCTATTTTCTTTATTCAAAATGTGAACATTCTGGTCCATAAAAGAATGTCTTTTGTCCACAATGTGTAGATAACCTGCGGAGTCTTGTCCAGAGGAGGGCGCTCTTCTGTGTTGGGCAATGCTTCTGTGGAGAGGTTGTTTGGTTTCTCCAATATAAAGATCAGAGCATTCCTCACTGCACTGAACAGCATATAGCACTCCGCTCATATTCGGTCTGGGGGGTTTTATCTTTAGGATGCACTAGCCTCTGTTTAAGGGTTTTGTTTGGTTTGAAATGTAACCGGGATTTTGTGTTTGGAGAAAATCCTTTTGAGTTTTTCAGAGACTCCAGCAACATAAGAGATTGTGATGTTTTTGCATTTAATTTTCTCCCCGCTATCTTCTGCTGCATGTCTTTTGGATGTCCTTGCTGATTTGATGAACGCCCAGCTTTGGTGTCCACAGGTTTGGAGAGCATTTTGATGCGTTTCTGTTCTTTCTGCTTCCCATCTGTTTTAGTAGGGACACGTTCTGCCCGGTGTTGTAAGGTTCTGATTAAAGAGTTTGTGTTCCAGTGGGTGGTGTGAGTCAAAAAGATACTGTGTGTCTATGTGATTAGGTTTCCGATGCACTTCAATGTTTAGGCTTCCATCTCCTTCCATGCTCATCGGAGAGTCCAGAAAAGGTAGTTTGTTGTCCTCCGCATCCTCTCTGGTGAATTTGATGTTGATTAATATTTTCTATGTGAATGCATGTATGTGATATTTTATTATTCTCGGGGTGGGATTATTGTTTTCTTTTTTTCTTATTCATGTACTGTTTAAGAGTATTATGACCCTGTTTGGGCTTAGTTATTAATAATCGCTCCAATTATTTCTAGTTTGTAAGGTGTGTTATTTCAGACAAGTTGTGCTCTCTCTGTTGGGTTCCATGGGAGAAGGCGCTGTGGAGCACTGTGACAAGAAAAAGCCTGTTGATTAATTCAGTTCAATTCAGTTTATTTCTATATATATTTATTTCTATTCCTTAGATAGAAAACTTTGTATCAATTTGACTGTATGATCTGGTTGAACTGTAAAGTGCCTTGAGATGACATGTGTTGTGAATTTGGCGCTATATAAATAAACTGAATTGAATTATAGTGCCAATTCACAACACGTCATCTCAAAGCACTTTACAGTTCAACCAGATCATACAGTCAAATTGATTCAAAGTTTTCTATCTAAGGAAAACCAGTTGATTGCATTGACTCAAATGCAATCACTTGCACTATGCTTGTAGCGACAGTGGAGAGGAAAAACTCCCTTTTAACAGGAAGAAACCTCCAGCAGAACCAGGCTCAGTGTGAGCGGCCATCAGCTGAGGCCGACTGGGGTTCAAGGAGACAGAAGCGGAGATACAAAAAGCAGCTATTAAAGGCGGCCCCGTCCAGGAAACACACAGCCAGGCAGAGGAGCTCCGAGCCAGCTACCATGTTAGAGGATGAAGAGAGCACATCCAGTTAGTCACGGTCAGAGAAACAGGACTACACTGGAAAACAGGCCGATCTCCAGCATCTATAAACAAAGGTGTTGATGGTAGCAGCACAGCTGATATTTCTCTCCAGGATGGAGTCACAGCCAAACAGGAACAGACCAGATGAAGCTACTATGAGAAAAAGCAGAGAGAGAAGAACGTTAGAGATTGAACTAACAGATTCTGGAGAGCGGGAGAATAAAGAGAGAATGATGAAATGGGGGTCCCTATGTCCTCCAGCAGTCTAAGCCTATAGCAGCATAACTATAGAGATAGCTCAGGATAACCTGAGCCACTCTAACTATTAGGGCTGGGTGATATAGAAAAAAAGCTTATCGATAAAAAAAAAAAAATGCATATCGATCGATATCGATAATTATTGAAATTATTTGAAACCATATTTTATGTGCAGCTCTGCCTGGACATTTTATGATATTGCTAAGTGATTTAATTTTAATAAAGAACACAAACACAGACTTCCAATTAAATATTTATTTAACCATATTTTTTAACCATAACAGAATTATTTTAAAGAAAAATAACTTAAAAGATCTGAGTTATGTTATTAAACACTGACAAAGAATAAACTAAAGTGACCAGAAAAGTGACCAAAATAAATACAACAAATAAATAAATAGACGCCACCCCCCGCCCGCATTCTTCTAAGCTGAACCTGGTTCATCTTAGTTTCCTGCTTTAACCTGAGTTATTACTTTGAAGTTGCTGCCCCCTCAGCATTTTTCTCTCACTGGTTAGAACTACGTGGGAAACTGCCCAGAAGTGAAAATTTGTATATATTTTCCCGAAATTCCCGAAGATTCCTCGGAGGACGACGCAGATGCGTGCCGGGGCCTAAACAGCTCGTACTCCTGCGATGTGAGCGGCTGAGATGATAAAAAAAAAAAAAAAAAAAAAAAAAAAAAAAGTTGGTTGTGTTATCAGACTTCGTTTTCACTGGTTCCCGACACATTTTACAGATGACCTGTGGTTTGTTTTTTGTCCGACTTGCCATGACCGAAATACTGGCAAACTTAAAAAAAACCCTTCTTTGGAACAATTTCCTCCGCCTCTCCTTGCTGTGACATCTTCATGTGCTCTGTGTTGTGGTTTAAGAGGGCAGCGCTTTGTGACGGCGTGCCTGGGTCCTCGATTGCGATTGGTTGGGAGGAAGTAGTGACTAGCATAAACCTACATGATAGGCTACAATGAGAAGGAAGGAAAACTGCGTTTTTTGTTAGCGAACTTTTATCGACCCGCTTTTTTTCTATTGTGACACACGTCTATCGATCGATATATATCGTTATTGAATTATCGCTCAGCCCTACTAGCTATAAGCTTTATCAAAAAGGAAAGTTTTAACTTAGCTTTAAAAGTAGACAGGGTGTCTGCCTCACGGACTAAAACTGGTAGTTGGTTCCACAGGAGAGGAGCCTGATAACTAAAAGATCTGCCTCCCATTCTACTTTTAGAAATTCTAGGAACCACTAGTAAACCTGCAGATTGAGAGCGAAGTGCTCTGTTAGGAACATAAGGAACAATCAGATCTCTGATATCAGATGGAGCTTGGACATTTAAAGCTTTAAATGTGAGAAGGAGGATTTTAAATTCTATTCTGGATTTAACAGGAAGCCAATGAAGAGAAGCCAGGATAGGAGAGATATGATCTTAAATAAAAAAATAAAATCTTTAATTTTCATCAGAACTCTGGCTGCAGCATTTTGGATCAGCTGAAGGCTTTTAACTCCAGTTTGTGGACTTCCTGATAGTAAAGAATTACAATAGCAATAGAAATACAATATCACATCCTTCAACAATTAAACATACCGTAAAAACCAGTGCTGACAGTGTCAGTACTGTACCATCACTTAATGTTGTACATTAAGTGATGGTACAGAGAAGGACTGACGTTTTTAACATTTTCCCCCCTGAACCCCTCCTGACCCTCCCGTACTCCCCCCCCCCCCCCCCCCCCC
The DNA here is from genome assembly GCF_016077235.1 of Cyprinodon tularosa. Lineage (NCBI taxonomy): Eukaryota > Metazoa > Chordata > Actinopteri > Cyprinodontiformes > Cyprinodontidae > Cyprinodon > Cyprinodon tularosa. Next base: position 904,456 of record NW_024038819.1, read on the forward strand.
GCCCCCCACTTCAGCCAGCAGAAGAGACTAAAGCCAAAAAAAATAAAAAATCTCACACACTGCACACACTTTGAGTCTTTCCTCTCTGCTTTTAAAAACAGTTCCCACGTGCTCTGATATAACTCAATCTGAATATGTAGGGGTGTTTTGACCCTTCCAGTGTCTTAATATAATATAATATAACTTGCCTTCCTGTGGTAAGGGCTATTTTTAACCATTGTGTTTTTTTGTTCCTATTTTGACCTCATAATCTAAGAAGTTAAGAAGATTGATTTTTCCCATAACCGCCTGCCAATAAGAAATCCGGTTCGGACACATTAGGAACATATGAAGCATGTCTCCCCGACTTTGTTTACATCGCCAGCATATCCGAGTTACTTATTTTAGCTCTAAAGAGTTTAACTGGTGTCCAATATAATCGATTCAGAATTCTGAACTGTATCAGTTTGGAGCGCGCATCCCTCATTGGCTTTAACATTTGTTTGACTATTGCACTCCACTGTTCCTCTGTGAACTTTTTGTTTAATTCTGATTCCCACACCTTTTTAAGTCCTTTATTAATGTTGCAAGTCTTTCCAATCAAGTAGTTATAAATATGACTTACGGTACTCGTCTTGGGGAGTCTTTCAATTTATTAAACATAATGTGTATTGGCGATTCAATGGGTATGGTTACCCTGGGATTCTTTAATATCCTGAGGCAGTCCCTTATTTGCAAAAACTTCCAGAAATCTGTGTGAGTTAGATTGTATAATTCTTAAAACTGTTGGAATGACAGTAAGATGCCATTTTGGAAGAAGCAATTTATACTGTCAATCCCTTTTGTATGCCAGCTCCTCCAAAATATCATTTTCCCCTCTATTTTTATTTTTTGGTTGTTCCACACTGAGGCTGTTCCTTGAGTGAAGGAAAAGATATCTGCTTTTTTGTGTAAGTGCTGCCAAATGTTTTTAGTGTGACTTATAATTGGATTGGATTTAACTCCATCATTTTGACTCTAACCCACAGCGATATTGTAGCTTGTCCCACCTCTTTAAAATCAAGCTTATTTTATTTATCACAGCTTTAAAGTTGTCCAGAATAATGTCTTCAAGGCCAGGGTTCAGCAGACTGCCTAAGTATTTAAGGTTTTTTGGTACCCACTGACATTTCCACTTTTGTATATGGCTTTTATAACATAACTTTGATAATGGCATGGCCTCTCATTTAGACCAGTTGATCTTGTATCCAGATAATTTAGAGAAACTGTTTATCAAATCGAGTAGAGCAGGTAATGATTCCTCAGGGTTCGACAGTGGGAGTACATCATCCACAAAAATCAGCATTTTCTTGTCTAGTTCGCCCATTGTTATACTTTTTTATCATTTTGCTTTGTCTGATGGCTTGGGCCAAGGGTTCGAGTGCAGTAATAAAGAGCAGCTGTGACAATGGGTCTCCCTGTTTAGTCCCGCGTGTGATTAAGATTGAGATCATCTTGATCCATTGGTTGTTACAGTTGCTTTTGAGCCTGAGTAAATCATTTTGATTATTTCTAGAAAGAAGAGTGCTGAAACCCAAATTTTCCAAGGGTATAATACAGGTGCTGGTCATAAAATTAGAATATCATGAAAAAGTAGATTGATTTCAGTAATTCCATTTAAAAAGTGAAACTTGTATATTATATTCATACATTACATACAAACTCATATATTTCAGATGTTTATTTTGTTTAATTTTGATGATTACAAATGACAACAAATGAAAATCTCAAATTCATCATATCAGAAAATTAGAATATTGTGAAAAGGTTCAAAATTGATGGCCCCTGGTGCCACACTCTAATCAGCTAATTAACTCAAACCACCTGCAAAAGCCTTTAAATGGTCTTTCAGTCTAGTTCTATAGGCTACACAATCATGGGGAAGACTGCTGACTTGACAGTTGTCCAAAAGACGACCATCGACACCTTGCACAAGGAGGGCAAGACACAAAAGGTCATCGCTAAAGAGGCTGGCTGTTCACAGAGCTCAGTGTCCAAGCACATTAATAGAGAGGCGAAGGGAAGGAAAAGATGTGGTCGAAAAAAGTGTACAAGCAAGAGAGATAACCGCACCCTGGAGAGGATTGTGAAACAAAACCCCTTCAAAAATGTGGGGGAGATTCACAAAGAGTGGACTGCAGCTGGAGTGAGTGCTTCAAGAACCACCACACACAGACGTATGAAAGACATGGGTTTCTGCTGTCGCATTCCTTGTGTCAAGCCACTCTTGAACCACAGACAGCGTCAGAAGCGTCTTGCCTGGGCTAAAGAGAAACAGGACTGGACTGCTGGTGAGTGGTCCAAAGTCATGTTCTCTGATGAAAGTAAATTTTGCATTTCCTTTGGAAATCAAGGTCCCAGAGTCTGGAGGAAAAGAAGAGAGGCACTTCATCCACGTTGCTTGAAGTCCAGTGTAAAGTTTCCACAGTCAGTGATGGTTTGGGGTGCCATGTCATCTGCTGGTGTTGGTCCATTGTGTTTTCTGAGGTCCAGGGTCAACGCAGCCACATACCAGGAAGTTTTAGAGCACTTCATGCTTCCTGCAGCTGACCAACTTTTTGGAGATGCAGATTTCATTTTCCAACAGGACTTGGCACCTGCACACAGTGCCAAAGCTACCAGTACCTGGTTGAAGGACCATGGTATCCCTGTTCTTAATTGGCCAGCAAACTCTCCTGACCTTAACCCCATAGAAAATCTATGGGGTATTGTGAAGAAGAAGATGCAATACACCAGACCCAACAATTCAGAAGAGCTAAAAGCCACTATTAGAGCAACCTGGGCTATCATAACACCTGAGCAGTGCCACAGACTGATCGACTCCATGCCACGCCGCATTGCTGCAGTAATACAGGCCAAAGGAGGCCCAACTAAATACTGAGTGCTGTACATGCTCATACTTTTCATGTTCATACTTTTCAGTTGGCCAACATTTCTATAAATCCTTTGTTTTTATTGGTCTTCAGTAATATTCAAATTTTCTGATATGATGAATTTGAGATTTTCATTGTCATTTGTAATCATCAAAATTAAACAAAATAAACATCTGAAATATATGAGTTTGTATGTAATGTATGAATATAATATACAAGTTTCACTTTTTAAATGGAATTACTGAAATCAATCTACTTTTTCATGATATTCTAATTTTATGACCAGCACCTGTAGATGGTTCCAGTTGACCCTGTCGAACGCTTTTTCCGCATCGAGTGACAGGGCCGCTACGGGAAAATTTACATGTTGGGCCTTCCAAATCAGATGTAATAATCGTCTTAGACTGTCAGAGGAGGTTCTGCCACTAACAAAGCCCGTTTGGTCTGTGTGTATAATAGATGTTATGACCTTATTAATCCACAATGATACGGAGGAGGATTAGGGCTAATGAAAAAAACTTAAAAAAGTTAACCGATTTTAACATTTTATTTCAGTTTAATATGGGAAAAAGTTGAAATTCTGAAATTAACGTCAGAATTATGATTTTAATCTCAGAATTATGAGAAAGTCATAATTCTGACTTTTTCCCGTATTAAACTGAAATAAAATAAAAAAATCAGTAAACTTTTTTTTTTTTTTTTTTTTTTTTTTCCCAGTGGCCCTAATCCTCTTGAAAATGATATTTTTGTGAATAATTTTGCACAGTAGGCTTTTTGGCCTGTAGCTTGAGCATTCCAGAGGGTCTTTCCCTTTTTTCGGAATGACCGTAATTAACGATTCCTTCGTTGATAAGGGAAGTCGGTGTGATTCAGTAGCTGAGTTAAATGTTTTTAGTATTTCTGTGCCCAGTTCAATTGTAAATTTTTTTTATAAAACTCGTTAGGGGTGCCGTCCAGGCCCGGGGTTTTCCCATTGGGTGACACTTTAATGGTTTTAATGAGTTCTTCCATGGTTATAGGTCTTTCTAGTTGTGTGGTACTTTCTTTGGGCAATTTTTGAAGGTTTAGCCCTTCAAAAAACTCTTCTGCTGAATTTACATTAAATTGTCCTTGAGAATACAGGTGCTTATAGAAATCTTTGAATACTTTAATTTCTTTCTGACTAGTAACTACACTGCCAGCCCCGTTCTTTATCGCACCAATTTGACGTGCTGCTTGTTTGGCCTTTAATTGACCGGCTAGTAATTTATCGCCTGATTCATACCATCTGTTTGATCCTGAAAGGAGAGTATTCTACTTTTTTTGTTGAAAATATTGCATTTAGCTCATATTTGGCTCTGACTAATTTATCAAAGATGAGTTAAGATTTTCTGAATATTCCCTCTCCAGTTTCTTTATCTCATTTTCATATAGATTTATATTTTGTGAATCTTGCTTTTTCATCCAGGAGGAATGTTGTATCAGTATTCCCCTAATGTAAGCTTTGAATCCGTCCCAGATTGAGGTTTGGTCTGCAGTATTGTTATTTGTAAAGTATTCAGTAATTAGTTCTGAGATTTTTGCATAGGTCAGCATAGATTTTTGCATAGGTATTCATCCTCCATCCCCTATCCCTTTCATAAGATCCCAGTTGTAGGACTAGGTCTATGGGGGCATGATTGGTTAATGCTATTGAACCAATATTGCAGTTCCCAACGTTTTCAATGAGAGAGTGTGAAATCAGAAAATAGTCTATCCGGCTATAAATGGAGTGCCTACTTGAGAAGAAGGTATAGTCTCGCGCTGAAGGTTAAGGAGTCTCCAAACATCTGATAGACCAGCATGTTTGCACAAAGCTTTAATTGCTCCCTGGGTTTTGCTGGTTTTAGGAGTTGATTTCCCAGATCTATCCAAAACAACATTTAAGACTTGATTGAAGTCTCCTGCTAAAATAGTTGGAAAGTCTCCAAAATCCATAAAAATCTTCCTTAGGTGTAAGAAAAAATATGGGTCCTCTATATTAGGAGCATATATATTGGCTATAATAACGTTTTGTCCAGAAATATTGGCTAGCAGAACAGTTACTCAGCCTTCTTTGTCCTTGTATTCTTTCTCTACATGGATTGAGAGATGTTTAGAAAAAAGAATGGACACGCCCTGTTTTTTCTGTTTGAAAGTATTATGGTAAGCGGGCCCCACCCACCTGTCTTTAATTCTGTTAACATCTTTCTCTAACAAGTGCGTTTCTTGTAGCATCATCACATCTACTTTTTTCTGTTTTAGATATTTAAGTACTTTGTTTTGTTTAGTGTAGGAGCCCAGACCATTAACATTCCAGGAGGATACTTTAATTCTTCTCCCCATATTTTATGTTCTTTTGTCAATAATAATGTTAAAACCCATCATATCTTGAGATGTAGCAGTTGTGTATTTACAAAAAATCAAAAGAAGCAACTGGCTGAGATAGAGGACCCCAAAAGCGGAAATTAAAATTGAACATGAACAAAAGTATCTTTTGTAAAATAATCGCACCTTATTCCTTATGACGAGCATGGAGGTTTTCAGAGTGAGCCTTCTCGGCCAATAATATATAGAAATATGTATCAGAAACTTGTGCCAGAACTTTGTTAGCTCAAGTGTCTCAGGCAAGCAGAAAAGTGCTGAAGGAAAATTGTTCCTTTTTCCCCCAAACCCCATTAATTAACATAAATCTGACCAGTTTAATAGAGTCCAGTTTCCGTGAGTATAGTATGATAAACATTTTGGTCTTAATAAATTGGAGGTTGTGATGAGTGTTCTCAAAGAGGAGATAACACCGCTGATCATCAGTGTGGTCGCTCATTCGCCTTCCTCTGGGGGTTGGTATTTGCTATCATCATCTTTGCTGCAGCAGGGTCTTCAAAACGGAGGCGTTCCTTACCGAGGGAGATCCAAAACACAGCGGGGTACTGCGTGGTGTATTTCAGACCCTTGGCTCTGCACAAACGTCTGATTTCGTAGAATTTATTCCTTTTTTTTTCTTGTACTCCCCTCATGAATTCAGGAAAAAAATCTATTTTATTTCCCCTCCAGTGAAAAATTCCAACCTTTCTAGCTCTGAGTCGTATTGTCTCCCTGTCTGCGAAGCGGAGGAATCTCACCAGAATGTGGCGGGGTCCGGCTGGCGTGTTTCGTCTCTTCTTTTACCTGCGTAGCAGGTACAGTATTGTGTGAGCCCTCTCAATGGCTATTTGATCTGTGTCCTGATCTTGTGGGACTAGGGATCGTAGAACCTCCATGACACACTCCAGTACGTTATTCACCTTCTCCGAGAGCTCCGGAACACCCTTGATCCTCAGATTATTTCTTCTGCTGTATTTTTCTTGGTATTGAATCTGACCTTCCAGCTGTGCAACTTTAGACTTCAGCTCGGCAGTGAGCACCGCATTCTCACCTTCGAATTGCGACACTCTGTTTTCGGCTTCCCCAATCCCGCCGCTAAGGCTGGCCACATCCGACATCAGAGAGTTCAGACAGTCTTTAATAGTAGTCACGTCTGCCGCGACATGCTGTATTTTGTCTTGAAAATCTCGGTTCATAATGCGATTCTCATTTATGATCAGCGAGTTTGTCCCTAATACCCCATTTACACTACCCTTGAAAAACCGTGCCGAGACCGGTCCGAGCTCAGTAACTGAGATAACTTATCATGTGTAAATGGAAAGCAAACTGAACTGAACCGAGCTAGACACAACCAAACCGAGATAACTGCAGACCAGTTCCAGAGGTGGGCTCGATTTTTTTTTTTTTTCCCCTGGCTCGGTTCTCTGATAACAAGAGCGCATGAGCAGAACGTGTCATCTCTGTCTGGCTTCACATCGCAATTCACAGTCCATTCCAGTATTGGGCGGTATTGCCTTTCCAGAAACAGAAGAACTGTTGGCATGGATCGGTTTTTCAAGGGTAGTGTAAATGGGGTATAAGTCGGCGGGCGTGTCCATGTTAGCGTTAGCCTCGTTAGCTCGTGAGCCTGACAGTATCATTTGATCAATTTTAGGGCCCGGTGTGCTCTTTAGCCTCAAATTTTTCCCTCTATTCATCTAATAGTCCAGCCTTGAAGTAACAAATGCATGGACTAATTTCTCAGCATCACCCTTGGACAGGATATTTTTAATTTTTGCAATATTCCTCAGATGAAAGAAGGAAATTCTAGAAACCTCTTTGATATGGGATTTAAATGACAGGTCCTGATCAAAAACAACACCAAGATCTTTTACTTTATAATCTGAAATCAGTTTAATAACATGTAAATGAAGTGACTGACTAATCAGCTTCTTTTTCAAAGACTCTGGTCCAAAGACTATAACTTCTGTTTTGTCTGCATTCAGAAGGAGAAAGTTAAGAGTCATCCAGGTTTATGTCTTCAAGACATGCCTGTAATCTATGTAATGGGTTAGCTTCATCTGGATTTATAGACAGATATAGCTGGGTATCATCAGCATAACAGTGAAAATTATTCCCGTGATGTCTAATAATTCTACCAATTGGGAGCATGTTTAAAGAGAATTGGTCCTAGCACTGATCCCTGTGGTACTCCACAGCTAACCTTTGAGCATGTTGAAGATCTGTCATTAACATGAACAAACGGAAATCGATCAGATAGAGAAGATTTAAACCGGTCTAGTGCTGTACTTTAATTCCAACAAAATATTCAAGTCTTTCTAAAAGAATGTTATGGTCAACTGTATCAAATGCAGCACTGAGATCCAGCAGGACAAGCACAGATAGAAGTCCATTATCTGAGGCCATGAGAATATCATTAGTGACTTTCACCAGAGCTGTTTCAGTGCTATGATGAGCTCTAAAGCCAGACTGAAACTCTTCAAAAAGTTCATTATGGTGGAAGTGATCGCAAACTTGTTTGGCAACTACTTTCTCAAGAATTTTAGATAAGAAAGGAAGATTGGATATAGGTCTATAATTGACCAAGTCATCTGGGTCAAGAGACGGTTTCTTAAGCAGAGGTTTAATTACAGCAACCTTAAAAGCCTTTGTTACATATCCCTGTAACAGAGATAGATTAATCACATCTAATATTGAGGAGGAGATCAAAGGGAATACCTCCTTAAATAACCTGGTTGGAACAGGATCTAACATACAAGTTGAAGGCTTAGATGAAGACAATAATTTTGCTAACTCAAAATTCAACTGGATCAAAGCAGTCTAAACCCGGTTCAGATTCCATGACTACCTCAGATGCAATCGCGGATAGAGGAGTGCTTATGATCTTATTTTTAATAAGATCAATCTTATTTTTAATAAGATCAATCTTATTTTTAATAAGATCAATCTTATTTATAAAGAATCCCATAAAATCATTGCTGCTAAGAGCAGGTGGAATGGACGGTTCAACAGAGCTATGGCTCTGGGTGAGTTTGGCAACTGTATTAAAAAGAAATCTAGGATTATTCTTATTCTCCTCTATTAACGAGAAGTATGCTCCTCTTGCTTTACAAAGGGTCCTCTTATACAGCAGTAAACTATTTTTCCAGACTAGGAAGGACTCCCGCAGGCCTGTGGAGCGATATTTTCTCTCCAGTTTCCAAGTACGCAGCTCTGCATTAAACCAAGGAGCAAGCTTTCTATTTTTAACGGTTTTCATTTTCAAAGGAGCTGCGTTGTCTAAGGCAGTACGCAGAGAACTAGCAACCCCATCAACAAAATCATCAACCTGTTAAGGGGAATAAGCTAAGCTTTTGCACTCTGCAGCACTGCTCAGCGACACGGAGGAGAGAGAAAGTGAAGCAGATTCTTTAAAATGTATAATTGCACTATCTGAAAAAGATCTACTAAAATTGAACCTTCTTTTGGGGGAGGAGAACTCTGTTAAAGTAATCCTGAAGGTTATTAGAAAGTGGTCAGAGAGGACAGGGTTGTGAGGAAATACTGTTATTTCAGCACATTCTATGCCGTATGTCAGCACAAGATCCAAAGTATGAAGATGAAAATGTGTGGGACTATTCACATTTTGAACAAAGCCAATAGTGTCTAAGATAGCATTAAAGGCTGCTCTTAAGCTATCGCCTTCAAATATCAGCATAGATGTTAAAATCTCCCAGTATGATGACCCTGTCAGTTTTTAATACCAAATCAGAAAGGAACTCTGAAAACTCATCTAAAAATTCATAGTGAGGACCTGGTGGACGATACAAAGTTACAAAAAGAAGAGGTTTTCTTGCTTTGAAATTTGGATCAGGGAAATTAAGGGTTAAATGTTCAAAATATTTGTAGGTATTAACTGTTTTGGCAGTAATCAGTAAGTCAGACTGAAAGATTGTTGCTATTCCTCCTCCTCGCCCAGAACTTCTGGGTATGTGAAAATTTAAATAGCTTGAAGGAGTTGCCTCATTTTTGCTCACGTAATCCTCTTGCTGCAGCCAGGTGTCTGTAAGGCAACATAAGTCAATGTGATTATCACAAATCAAGTCATTAGCTAGCAGACTTTTAGAGGAAAGAGATCTTATGTTAAACAGACCACATTTAATCGTTTTAACTTTTTCCCCAGTTATTTTAATTGTAATTAGATTATCAAGATTTACTCCTTTAGGAATATTTGCTAATTTATTAGATTGTGGTCATGGGCAAGACACTGTCTGGATGGAGTAAAGGGTGGGTAACGGTAGAGAAGCTGCAGAGATATGTGTTAAACTACAACTTTGCTTCCTGGTCTGCACGCTGGGTGGTCAGGGTTTTGGAGGAATAATAAATGTGACCAGATTCCTAGAAAGAAGAGCTGCACCATCCAAAGTGGGATGGATGCCGTCTCTCCCAATCAGACCAGGCTTTCCCCAAAAGGATTGTCAATTATTAATGTAGCCCACGTTGATTTAAGGATACCACCTAGACAAACAGCGGTTGAATATGAAGGCAGGCGGCTTCTGGAAGTTTGTTCCAGATAAGACCTGGGTGGTCTGGAGGGTTGATACCCTGATAGCAAGTCTGTGGTGGATTTAGTTGCTAAGCCATTCAGAGATTTATAGACTAACAGAAGTATTTTAAAGTCTATTCTCTGAGATACAGGGAGCCAGTGTAAGGACTTTAGAACTGGGCTGATTTGCTCTACTTTCTTAGTTCTAGTGAGGACATGGGCAGCAGCGTTCTGGATCAGCTGCAGCTGTCTGATCCACTTTTTAGGCAGACCTGTGAAAACACCGTTGCAGTAATCAATTTGACTAAAAATAAACGCATAGCTTAGTTTTTCCAGATCATGCTGAGTAATTAGTCCTTTAATCCTGGAAATGTTCTTCAGGTCATAGAAAGCCGACCATATAATTGTCTTTAAATGCTTTTGGAGGTTCAAGTCTGAATCCAGTACTACACCTAGATTTTGAGCCTTATCAGTGGTTACTAGCTGAAGCGACTGAAGCTGTGTGCTAACTTTAGATCTCTCCTCTGTTGGTCCAAAGATTATTACTTCAGTTTTGTTTTTATTCAGTTGAAGAAAATTATGGCACATCCAAGCATTGATTTTTTTCCAAGCATTTCCTCAGTGCTTGAATTGGTTCATAGTCATCTGGTGACATGGTGATGTAAAGCTGTGTGTCGTCTGCATAGTTATGGTAGCTGATGTTGTTTTTTATTAACTGGGCGAGAGAGAGCATGTAGATATTGAATAGGAGGGGACCCAGGATGGACCTTTGGGGAACCCCACATGTGATTTTTGTCATCTCTGATGTAAAGTTGCCTACTGATAAAAAAAAAAAAAAAAAAGTCCCTGTCCTTTAAACCAGTTGAGAGCTGTACCAGAGAGGCCGACCCAGTTTTCCAGGCACACTAACAGGATGAAGTAGTATCGAATGCTGCACTGAGGTCCAATAGTACCAACACTGTGGTTCTTCCGCAGTCTGTATTTATACGGACGTCATTAAACACCTTGATAAGGGCGGTCTCTGTACTGTGGTGAGCACGGAAACCTGACTGGAAAATGTCAAAGCGGCTGGTCAGACTTAAGAAAGTGATTAATTGTTGAAGTACAGCTTTTTCAATAATCTTACTGATAAAGGGGAGGTTTGAGATGGGCTTGTAGTTCTGGAGTAGTAGTTTGACTTAACTTTTTCAGCAGTGGTTTGATATTTGCTGTTTTTAGGGACTGCGGGAAAACACCTGACAGAAGGGGCGTGTTGGAGTCAAATCAGACGCTATGAAAGGCAACTTTTTTTTTTTACTTTTTTTTTAATTGTTTTTCTTTTGCAATGAACAAAAACCAGAACATTACAGCCCATACCAAACAAAACAGTCAGAGCATCTACTATATACAAAAGGACACTACATCAATAAGAAAACTACAAAAAATACAGACCAGTACAAAACAACCGAGTAAGTGAGAGCGGCAAACATATAGTAGGTGTTAAATTACAATATATTCTGGTTTAGATAAAGAAACCATTTAGCCCAATATTTCTCGCACTTATTAGGAGGTATCTGTCTGATTTCCTCAGTCCTTGGGGTAGATCACATAGGTAGGAAACAGTGAAATCAAACGCTAAGTTCAGGCCCATGACAGTGTTAATTTCTCTCATGACTTCTGTCCAGTAGGGTGCGATCTAGGTACAGTCCCAGAAGATATGGAAATGTCCCGCTGACATACTCCCACAGTTCCTCCAGCACTGAGCCCTGTCAGGGTCTTTACGTTATTTGCTCTTAATACTAGGTGTAATAAAAAAATCGTACCATGTTCTTCCATGAGAAATTTCGCCATAAACCTGAGCTGGAAATAACTATGACAGCATTACATATATTTAACCAGTCCTCATCAGTTATTGATATTTTTCCTTCTTTTTCCCCATCTAGCCTTAATGCATGTTGTATGATGATTTCTTCCCACTTGTAAACATGAGTATAGTCTGGATATCTGTTTCTTTGGAGCATTTCCTTTACATGAATTCAGAAGAATATTGAATAGGCCCAGGTCCTCCTCTCCTACAAACTTTATATTTCTGTCATAATGGTGTCTTAACTGGAGGTACCTGGAAAAAGTCCTGTTTTTCCAAATTGTACATTTTCACAAGTTGTTGGTAATCTTTTAGTACATTCCTGTCTGAAATCTTCCAGTAACCCCTTAAGCCCTTATGTGACTTTTGTATGAATCTCTTATCTATATTTGCAGGTAGAAAATTTGTGTCGTATGCTGGCCAACGCAAAATGCGGGCACTTCTTTCAATTTTATCGTCTTTAAGTAATTTATACCATATGTCTATTGGTACTTTTTGCCACATAGGGATTTGGTCTGCATCTAAAAGTCTTTTAATTTGAGATGGATCTCCAAGCAGTGACTGAAGGGGTGTCTCAGAGTAGGACTGATCTCTCTTTCCATTTAGCCTCACATGGAGGATCATACCAACCAATCAGAAATCACATCTGAGCTGCCCGATAATCTTCCAAGCATGACATACCCAATCCACCCTCGTCCTTTTTTAATTGTAATGTCTGAAATTTTACTTTCGATTTTTGTTTTCCCCATATAAATTTCCAAATTGTCCTGTTCCAATCATTGAATTGCTTGGTGGGTACATAAATAGGGAGTGCCTGAAATATGTAAAGAAACCTAGGTAAAAGATTAATTTTTCTTATAAGAGGACCACATAATTAACTTCCCTCTAAGAACAGCTTTTGCTGTGTCCCATAAAATACTTGGAGAAACATCATTTATGTTGTTGTGATCCATGCATTCTTTGAATTCTATTTCTACAAAGTTATCAAATTTATCTTAATTTGATAAACTACTATTAAGCCTCCACAGGGTTTCCTTAAAGAGCATTATCTAAATGCAGCATCAAGTACACCCCTGCATGATTGGAAATATCTGTAACCCCTAAATCACAATTTACTATTTTGTGCCTATCAAAGTTTGACATAAAGAAATAATCCAATCTTGAGTACCTGCGATGAGAGTGAGAGAAAAAAGTTCAATTTTCTGTCCAGTGGGTGCAGCTCCCTCCATACAGGTGCTGGTCATAAAATTAGAATATCATGAAAAAGTAGATTGATTTCAGTAATTCCATTTAAAAAGTGAAACTTGTACATTATATTCATACATTACATACAAACTCATATATTTCAGATGTTTATTTTGTTTAATTTTGATGATTACAAATGACAACAAATGAAAATCTCAAATTCATCATATCAGAAAATTAGAATATTACTGAAGACCAATAAAAACAAAGGATTTATAGAAATGTTGGCCAACTGAAAAGTATGAACATGAAAAGTATGAGCATGTACAGCACTCAGTATTTAGTTGGGCCTCCTTTGGCCTGTATTACTGCAGCAATGCGGCGTGGCATGGAGTCGATCAGTCTGTGGCACTGCTCAGGTGTTATGATAGCCAAGGTTGCTCTAATAGTGGCTTTTAGCTCTTCTGAATTGTTGGGTCTGGTGTATTGCATCTTCTTCTTCACAATACCCCATAGATTTTCTATGGGGTTAAGGTCAGGAGAGTTTGCTGGCCAATTAAGAACAGGGATACCATGGTCCTTCAACCAGGTACTGGTAGCTTTGGCACTGTGTGCAGGTGCCAAGTCCTGTTGGAAAATGAAATCTGCATCTCCAAAAAGTTGGTCAGCTGCAGGAAGCATGAAGTGCTCTAAAACTTCCTGGTATGTGGCTGCGTTGACCCTGGACCTCAGAAAACACAATGGACCAACACCAGCAGATGACATGGCACCCCAAACCATCACTGACTGTGGAAACTTTACACTGGACTTCAAGCAACGTGGATGAAGTGCCTCTCTTCTTTTCCTCCAGACTCTGGGACCTTGATTTCCAAAGGAAATGCAAAATTTACTTTCATCAGAGAACATGACTTTGGACCACTCACCAGCAGTCCAGTCCTGTTTCTCTTTAGCCCAGGCAAGACGCTTCTGACGCTGTCTGTGGTTCAAGAGTGGCTTGACACAAGGAATGCGACAGCAGAAACCCATGTCTTTCATACGTCTGTGTGTGGTGGTTCTTGAAGCACTCACTCCAGCTGCAGTCCACTCTTTGTGAATCTCCCCCACATTTTTGAAGGGGTTTTGTTTCACAATCCTCTCCAGGGTGCGGTTATCTCTCTTGCTTGTACACTTTTTTCGACCACATCTTTTCCTTCCCTTCGCCTCTCTATTAATGTGCTTGGACACTGAGCTCTGTGAACAGCCAGCCTCTTTAGCGATGACCTTTTGTGTCTTGCCCTCCTTGTGCAAGGTGTCGATGGTCGTCTTTTGGACAACTGTCAAGTCAGCAGTCTTCCCCATGATTGTGTAGCCTATAGAACTAGACTGAAAGACCATTTAAAGGCTTTTGCAGGTGGTTTGAGTTAACTAGCTGATTAGTGTGGCACCAGGGGCCATCAATTTTGAACCTTTTCACAATATTCTAATTTTCTGATATGATGAATTTGAGATTTTCATTTGTTGTCATTTGTAATCATCAAAATTAAACAAAATAAACATCTGAAATATATGAGTTTGTATGTAATGTATGAATATAATATACAAGTTTCACTTTTTAAATGGAATTACTGAAATCAATCTACTTTTTCATGATATTCTAATTTTATGACCAGCACCTGTACATCTACTAATCCTGATTTTTACATATTTTGCCTCTGATTGGGGCTTTTTCATTTTACTAGATGTATCCAGAAAAGGATTTGGATGAATGTTCCAGTCTCCTCCACATATTAGCACCACTGAAGTTCATGTTGCAATTAAGTCAAACATTTTCTCAATAAAATTATCATTTCCAGGAGGTCTATATATATTAAACAGGGTAACTTCCTTATGGTTTACAGTATGTGTCCTTTAACCAGTATATAACATCCTTCTTTGTCGCTTATTTGTTAGGAGAATTGGAAATGTACTTTTTTTGACAATAACATAGCTACTTCTCTAGATTTACCTTAAGATTTGAAGAATAATATAGGTTTGTAAACCCCATTTTATGTAATTTTTCATGCTCAGTTGAAGAAAGGTGAGTTTCTTGCCAAAAAATTATATCTTGTTTTTCTCTTTTTATTTTAGAAAGAGCTTTCGTTCTTTTAATGGGTTGTGTAAACTGTTAACATTGAGGGTAACTATCTTATATTTCTGTTTTGCCACCATTAGAAAAAGAAAATACAGCATACACATAAACCTCTAGATGCTCTGAAAAACTAACATGGGTCTGTAAAAAAGAAGAATAACACCTGAACAAGTAACAAATGTGAATACCATACATGAAGTATAAGTACACCTTCTAAACAGAGAGGAGAGTACCTAGAGTCCCAGGAGGCCTCTCGCTGTGCTCTGCTCCTCATAGCAGCATGCATGAAGAAAGCAAGTGTTTCCCATTCTCTGGTCAAAGGATTACACTACAAACTGTTTGGGGAAAGTTCTCTCTCAGTACGGAAATGATTAGTTGATGCATTTGTTACGTTTAAATATGTTCAGTTTTTCCTGGATGTATTTCACTCGTGTTTCCCGTGTCCATCGTGATGATCCGCTCGCTCTTTCCCAAGAGGGCGTCCTCGGTCCGGGCATCTGGGTGTGCCACGCTGGGTCCTCCTGTCCCGTTTCCATCATGTTCCTCTTCTTGAAGTCATCAGATGCGTCTTTTGCATTATTGTAAATCACGGGGCCATTATCATAAAACAGGCGGAGCTTGGAGGGATTCAGGGTCTGAAAGCGATAGCCCTTCTCTTTTAAACTCTAATAGGGTTGTATGCTTTACGTTGGGTGAGAATATCTGTCGGGTAATCTTGGTCGAAATACACGTCTTCCTTTCAGTTGTATCTCTTTTTTTATTCCATGCAGAACGTAGCACCAAGTCCTTTGTTTTAAACTACAAAAAATGTACTACGATAGACCTCAGATTGGAGCTCGGTGGCGGCTTGGGGCCGAGTGACAATGGCAGCGCTGTATACCCAATGTAAGGGACAGCGCAGTCTTTATAAAGTTTTCAATAAATTGTTGCATTGCCTTCTTCTCCCTCTGCTATCCCGTGGATACGTATGTTGTTTCTGCGTCAGCTGGCTTCCAGGTCGGCTTAACGCGCTTGGAGATCTTTTTTTAACAGCAGAGTATGGCCCAGCACTTCCTTGACATCCGCGTTGAACTCCTCCACTTTGGCCACTCTGTTCCGCCTCCTCGACTCTGTTCGTTACGTCTTTTAAGTCAATTCAAAAGTCAAAGTCAAAAAGCCTTGTCATTATATTCTGTGACAGATACAATGAGATTTGGGACTTCCATAACAGCTACCGTGAAATAAAAATAAAAATAAAAAATATATAAAAAAAAATATATAGATATATTAAAAGGAAATGTAAACAGTGAAAAGGAAATGTAAACAGTGAAAAGGAAATGTAAACAGTACTGGCACAGATTGTGGGGGGGGGGGGGGATAGTGCAAAACATGTGTAAAGTGACCGACAGTGCAGGTCGGAGTTGAGGGGGGGCAATGGCTAAATTTAAGTCCGCAACGATATCATCAGGCCATTCTTATCCGTGATTTCTTTTTTCAACTCAGCTTGAACTTCTTTTAGCTTAGCAAGAATGTTGGCTTCCATAGCCTCCATGGCCTCGCATGTTTCTAGCTTGCTGGCGCTGTCAGCTTCTTTGGGTGGAAAAACGTCGTCTTTTGCGTTTTCTTGACCAATTCCTCTAGTCTTTCTCTTAGTACCCCTTGACATACTATTGTGAATACTATTTGTAGCGACTCCTTAGCAATCCTTGTCGCTTGAGAGGTGGAGATAGAGTCCTGTATGTGTATGACGCGCTGCCGTCTTTGATCAAAAATGCACACGGAATCCAGGAATAAGCTTTGGTGTTTTAATCCTGTCCAGAGGCTTATGTAGTCACTCACAACAGATTGGAACGTACATGAAGTGACATACTGATTGAGAATATAAAGCAAACGGTCAACAAGAAATACGGCTACCCCACTCCCCTCTCTCCTCCGGAGTGCAGGTAAACACACCCATTTAAGCAATCAGCTGTCACCGCATGTGTCACCACAGCAACTATGCCCACGTGATACATACACATGCACACCCATCATTATGGCTCCTACACACCAGCCCCTTAATTATTATTCAATAATTACCAATTAACGAATAGGTGACATAAATGCAACAACAATAACCAACTTTTTTTTAAAACCTGGGAACTAGTGTCCGTCAATAATACAAAATTTTATATCCACACTGAAATCTTCATTCTTCAAGATGAGGTCACAAGTCAAACAACAAATCCATAGTAACAAAGAAATAGAATTAAACTCTTACAAAGTCCAATCAGGAAAGTAATGAAAAGACTTCTGCAGCAATCCATAGAGTCCACAGAATCCTTTGTCGCTGTTAAGGCTAGTTCGTCCTTAATCATCTTCAGCCTCCTGCACTAAACAAACCTTTGTAATAGGCCTGTCCAAGCAGCTAGTCCGAGTTTTTATCCGCACCTGATGAACAAATCCTCTTCGGTCTGGGAATGTTTGAATCACTCGTCCCATCAACCATGAGTTTCGAGGCGCTGTGCTGTCCATAAGGAGAACAAGGTCACCTACATTGATGTTCCTCTTTACTCTTGTCCATTTCTAGCGCTCCTGCAGCTGAGGTAAATATCCTTTCACCCATCTCTTCCAAAAAAGATCAGACATATATTGGACCTGCTTCCATCTCCTGCGTGCATATATGTCCATTGGTTGAAAGACTCCTGGTGGTATGGATGGACAGGTTTTTAACAATAGGTGATTAGGAGTTGGCGCTTCCAGGTCATTCACATCCATTGAGGCTTTTGTGAAATGTCGGCTGTTGATGATGGCTTCAGCTTCACAAAGAACTGTGTGCAAGCCATCCTCATCAAGGCTTTGTGCTCTTAAGGTGGAGTTGAGTACTTTGCGGATAGATCTTATTAGCCGTTCCCATGATCCGCCATGGTGTGAACCAGCTGGTGGATTAAAGTTCCATTTTATTCCCTTTTGTAGCATAACATCCATAATCTGCTCCTTGTTCCACTGTTCAATAGCTGTCCTCAGTTCTCGCTGTCCAAATCTTCCACCCCGAGTGGCTTGGTCACAGTACTTTTCTTGAAGTTGTTCATCTCCTCTTTTACAAAGGACTCTATTTGCTCTCCAGTGAGGTCAGACTTTTCCAGAGTTAGATGTAAATGTCTCCTTTTCTCCACACAGGACAGAAGCCAGTTTTTTATTTTCAGAATCCATGCAACAGATCTCTTTAAATGTGTCCAGGAAGAAAAATACTGGATCAGGCGAGACAGAGGCTCTTCTTCTGTATGTATGGCATTAACCACTGATATTCTTTTTACCTCAGGATCTTCAGGTGACAGCACAATGATATTTTGTGGACTGACAGGCCATTCACTCATAGGCTGCAGCAAGAACTGAGGTCCTGACAACCACGCATGATGTGTGATCAATGCATCAGCTTTCACTCCCCTGGAGGCTATGTCTGCTGGGTTACTAGAACTGTCCACATATCTCCATTGTGTGGCATCAGAAACCTTGAGAATTTGTGAGACTCTGTTGGCCACAAATACTTTATAGCATGAGGTCTCATTTTTAATGTACTTGAGAACTGATTCACTGTCTGTCCAGAATATAGATTCCAGCAGCTCCATTTGGAGCTCCCTTCTCCACAGTACATCCATACGGCTTGCTATAGTTGCAGCTATTAGCTCCATCCTAGGGATGGTTACAGATTTCAGAGGAGCAACTCGAGATTTTCCCATTACCAAGGCAGAATGACACTCAGAATTCTGGTTCTTTGACACCAAGTAAGTAACTGCTCCGTATCCATCCTCACTGGCATCACAGAAATGGTGCAGCTGTGCTGTCTGGTTCTTTCCAAAATTGATTGGTTTGAGACACCTACTGACCTCAACTTTGTCCAGCAAATGGAGTTGTTTTAGAAATTTCAACCAGCTCTTCGAGACTGACTCGGGTAAAGTCTCATCCCATCCTGCACAGGTCTCTAAGGATTTTCTTTGCTGTCAAAATCACTGGGCTCAGCATTCCAAGAGAATCATAAATGGAAGCGATGGTTGAAAGTATTCCTCTTCTGGTAAGTGGTCTATCCTTAAGCTTCACCTTGAACCTAATTGAGTCACTTTCAATAGACCATTCAACTGTCAGAGAATCCAACTCCAGGTCCAACTTCTCCATGCATCCTCTCTATGACTCACAGGGATTATTTTGAGTACATTTGGTCTATTACTCATCCATTTAACGAGAGAAAACCCTCCTTTGGAGCATAAAGCAACCAATTCCTGGTATGAGGTCACCGCTTCTTCCTCTGTGGAAACTGATACAAGGCAATCATCAACATAAAAACTGTTATTTAACTTGTGTACCACTTCCTTACTGAAGAGATGCCCATAGTCTTCAGCACATCTCCTGAGAGCATAGTTGGCACAGCTGGGAGAGGATGCAGCCCCAAATAAGTGCACTTTCATCCGGTACTCGGTAGGTTGCTGTTGTAGATCTCCATCTTTCCACCAAAGAAACCTGAGCAGATCAGTGTCATCAGGCGTGACTCGTACCTGGTGAAACATAGACTCAATGTCGGCCATTATCACCACAGCTTCCTTTCTGAAGCGAGTCACAACTCCGATCAGAGAGCTAGTAAGATTAGGGCCTTGGAGCAGTTGAGCATTCAGTGATGTCCCTTGGTAACTTGCTCCACAGTCAAACACAACTCTGATCTTCTTTTTTGTGGGATGGTAAACTCCATGGTGTGGAATATACCAAACCTTTCCATCAGCTCGATCTAACTCCTTCTCTGGAACCTTCTCAGCATAGCCTTTGGTCAGAAGCTCCTTCATAAAGGTGTTATAATCGTTGTAAAAAGTTGAGTCTTTCTGCAACCTCTGTTTAAGGTGATTTAGACGCTGCTCAACGAGTTTTCGGTTATTTGGCATATGGATGGTACCTTTTTTCAGTGGTAGACCAAGCTCATAATGGCCGTTTGAATGTGTAATTGAGTTATTGGCCATTTCCAGAAAACGCTGATCATCCCTTGACATGGCTGGTTGTTCATCTAAACTGTTCTCTGGAAAGCCATTTTTAAACTGCAGTTGCCAAAGTTCTTCTAGATTTACAACAGAAACTCTGTTAACAGTTATCTGTGGTTGTTTACTGTGCCCAACATCATCACTGCCACCTCCAAGTGGTCCATTTACAGTCCATCCAAGCACTGTCCGAGTTGCAAATGGTCCTCCATTCCTACTGCAAACCACTTCAAGTGGCTCCAAGGCTTTTGGCACATTGGTCCCGATTAAGAGCTCAATTTCTGCATCTATCTGGGGTAAATGAATGTGAGTTAAGTAAGGCCATTTTTTAATATCCCTTTCAGTCTGAATATTTCCTTTGTACACTGGCATAGACTCTTGTGTGTACACTTTGGGAAACTCAACAAACTCTTCTCCGTGCAGTGCAGCAACCTCCAGTCCAGATACAGTATTGCTGCTCACAACCCTCTGTTGGCCCATAGTGCGAAGTAGGATGTGTTCTTTCCTCCCAGTAAGATGCAGCTTATTTACAAGGCTCTCTGAACAAAAGACAGCTGTGCTTCCTTGGTCCAAAAAGGCATATGTTGTAACAATTTTACATCCACTTTTAGATTTTATCTGGACAGGCACAATTGGCAGCTTGCAATCCTGGTCTCCAGCCCCTGTAAGACCACTTGACACCAGCATGTTCATACAAACATCTGACTCTTTCTCAGCTTCCTTTGAATCTTTATCTCTGTGGAGTATAGTAGGGTGTTTAAGACTACACTTTAAACAGGAAATCCTATTGCGGCAATGCTTACTAATGTGTCCTATACACAAACAGCCGAAGCATATGCCATTTCCCTTTAAGAAATCAATCTTCTTATCGTGTGCCATTTTCCCCAACAGTGTACACGTAGTCAATTTGTGCCCTGCTCCACAGAAAATGCATGTATTCATTGCATTTATTCTGATTTTGTTCTCTTCCTTCACAGGCTGAGATTTGTTCTCCACTGGTCTGACAGTAGTTGCAAAGCTGGCTCCTTTGGATCGAGGTATTAACTTTGGCTTGTATGATACTTTATTTGTTATCTTTGGAGAATCTTGTATATTGCCAAAGACAGGATCTGTCAGAATCTTGACTTGTTTTTCAAGGAAATCTGCAATATCACTGAACTTGACTCTTCTTCCCTGACATTCCTTTAGCTCACATGCTTTAGTTCTCCATCTGTCTCTCAGCTTGTATGGCAGCTTCTTTATGATATTCAGCATATTAGAAGGCATGTCCAAATCATAAAGATACTGCATATCCTCCATTACATTACAGCAGCTTCTGAGGAATAGACTGTAGTCCTGTAGAGCCTTCACATCCTCTGACTTTATCGTTGGCCATGAAAGAGCTTTGTCCATGTAGCAATGTGCAACCTTCTGCTCATTCCCAAATTGTTCCTTTAATAAAACTTTGGCTCTTGAATATTCATGATCAGGATTTAAATGTTGGGAACTTCTTACAAGTTCTTTAGCATGACCTTTAGTATGCTGTTCCAGGAAGTATAAACGGTCAGAATTATTTGATGTGTTCCTTTCAACTCCATTCTCAAAGGCCTTTATGAATGTATAATATTTTAACAGATCACCATCAAATATTTGAATCTCTCTCTTTGGAAGAGAAGTGAGGCGTTGTTGTATTAACAAAGTAGTTATTTCGTTTTGCTTCCTCATAATGTCAAACATCATTATTTTCCACAGCTGATGGATTTGAATTTATGTTTGCACCAAGTTCTTGATTGATATATTGGTTATTGACTGGTTCCTTATGAAACACGGACAATTGTGGACCTTTGTCAAATGAATATGTCATGCTCTCTTTCACAGTGTGTTTTATAGATTCTTTTTCATCCTTCTGCCATTCTTTCAGCAATTTCAGTATCCAGTTGTAGTTTCTCCTTCCTTTTGCGCAGTTTTTCCTCCTCTTCCTCTAGCTGCAATCTTGCTTTTCTTTTACGGAGCTCTTTCTCTTCAATTGCATGCTTTTCTTCCAATAGCCTTTGTCTTGCAGTTAAAGCAGCAAGCTCAGCTTCAGCTCTTAAATGTGCAAAAGAAATAGTAGAGATGTTGCATGAAGATTTATGAGATTCCACATTTGAAATACTATCACTTGGTTTAATGTCATCTCCATTTATATCACAAATGTTTAATAAAACTCCATTTGTTCCTCTTTGCTCCACAATATGCCTGGATTTATTTGTTTCAGTTATATCCTGTTGTTCATGTGAACTGTTGTGGTGTTCAGTTTTCTTTATCCATTCTTTTATTTCATTTTGAAAAGTTTCTGTGTATTTCATTATGCTTGACAACCATTCAACTTGTTTATCAACTTCTTCTTGTGGCAGTAGAAGCAACAATTGATCATGAGCAGTATAATTCTTTTATTTCTGGTATCAGTCCTTTCATTTTATTCACAAACCGTTTGCGCTCTGAAACATAGTGTGCGAAAAGAGAAAGCAAACCTACTGAGAAGAGTTTGTATAAGGTTGAAAGATTGCAAAATGAACGCAAAGTATCACTGTTTGTTTGACTCATTTTGATTTTCCTTTCTATTCTGGTTGGTTCTTCAATAAAAAATATCAAATAGTCATAGATTCTCAGTTTGTGATAAACAGAGTAGTCAATTTCAACAAAGCATCATAATCCTTTGAAATTCCAAAGCATCGCATTATTCAAACCACCATAAGCAAATAAAGTGTGCGCAGAACCCTCATTGTACGTCATCCTTATCCGATCAGCATTTTCATTCAGAAGCGGAGGGATTGGAACGCTCCAGCATTAATGCTCACGGATTCCTTTTCGCAAACAGATAAGAGACAGGTGGCTTACCTGTTCTTCAGTGAATGACGTTTGGGTGTGGCGCGTTTCCACATTAACACTGGCGCAGCAGGCACTTACTTGGCGTTCACCTGATGCCGCTGTGGCTTGAATTGCGAGTGATGGCTTTCATTAAAGGCCTTTCTTGTTGACAAAATTGTAGCAACTCCTTAGCAATCCTTGTCGCTTGAGAGGTGGAGATAGAGTCCTGTATGTGTATGACGCGCTGCCGTCTTTGATCAAAAATGCACACGGAATCCAGGAATAAGCTTTGGTGTTTTAATCCTGTCCAGAGGCTCATGTAGTCACTCACAACAGATTGGAACGTACATGATGTGACATACTGATTCAGATCATAAAGCAAACGGTCAACAAGAAATACGGCTACCCCGCTCCCCTCTCTCCTCCGGAGTGCAGGTAAACACCCATTTATGCAATCAGCTGTCACTGCATGTGTCACCACAGCAACTATGCCCACGTGATACATACACATGCACACCCATCATTATGGCTCCTACACTATTAACTGTGATATAATGTTAGTTATCAAGAGATAAACTAGACCGTCTGGGGGCTTAAAATTATGCTGTCACTCCAGGCAAAACTTTCTTAGAGGAAATCATTCAGCAGCAAAGTTCCTCCTCCTGCTGCCTTGATGTTTTACCCACAGCTTTCTTTAAGCTTTTGTAGTTTATTTGGCTGAATTGGGACATTTGGTCAAGATCAATTCCAGTTGGAGACAACTTTGGTATTGAACTTGATATGGATGTATAAACTGATCCTCTGATCTTTAGGATTTTCTCAGTAAAGAAATAAGCAAATTCATTGCAGGCCCTGGTGGAGTGGAGTTCAGGAGCCACGGGCACAGGAGGGTTTTCTAACTTGTCGACTGTGGCAAATAACGCACAAGTATTAATGTTTTTGTTAATGATTTGAGAGAAGAAAGATTCTCTTGCATTTTTCAGTTGTAAGCTATATCTGTAAAGTCTCTTTATAGATGTCATAGTGAACCTGGAGTTTCGTCTTTCTCCACCTGCGTTCAGCTTTTCGACACTCCCTTTTTTCATTTCTAATTGCTGGAGCATTTCTCCAAGGAGATTTTTTCTTTCCGGAAAAGACTTTCACTTAAAATGGAGCAATGCAGCTAATGATGTCTGAGACTTTAGACTGAAAGTTATCTACTAGCTCATCTACTGAGTTGCAGCCCAAGGTTGAAGTAGCAGAGTAAGCTTGAATAAAAGTTTCTGTGGCATTTTCCTTAAAGGTGCGTTTTGTTATGATGTCCCTTTGGCTAAATGAGTCACTGGAAATGATGCCCTCAAAGGTAACAGAAAAGTGATCAGATAGGGCAACATCAGTAACACTGACTTTAGAAATCTTCAGACCTTTAGTGATGATCAAGTCTAAAATACACTCACCGGCCACTTTATTAGGTACCCCATGCTAGTAACGGGTTGGATCCCCTTTTGCCTTCAGAACTGCCTCAATTCTTGGTGGCATAGATTCAACAAGGTGCTGGAAGCATTCCTCAGGGAGTTTGGTCCATATTGACATGATTGCATTACACAGTTGCCACAGATTTGTCGGCTGCACATCCATGATGCAAATCTCCCGTTCCACCACATCCCAAAGATGCTCTATTGGATTGAGATCTGGTGACTGTGGAGGCCATTTGAGTACAGTGAACTCATTGTCATGTTCAAGAAACCAGTCTGAGATGATTCCCACTTTATGACATGGCGCATTATCCTGCTGAAAGTAGCCATCAGAAGTTGGGTACATTGTGGTCAAAGGGATGGACATGGTCAGCAACAATACTCAGGTAGGCTGTGGCGTTGCAACAATGCTCAATTGGTACCAAGGGGCCCAAAGAGTGCCAAGAAAATATTCCCCACACCATGACACCACCACCACCAGCCTGAACCGTTGATACAAGGCAGGATGGATCCATGCTTTCATGTTGTAGACGCCAAATTCTGACCCTACCATCTGAATGTCGCAGCAGAAATCGAGACTCATCAGACCAGACAACGTTTTTCCAATCTTCTATTGTCCGATTTCGATGAGCTTGTGTAAATTGTAGCCTCAGTTTCCTTTTCTTAGCTGAAAGGAGTGGCACCCGGTGTGGTCTTCTGCTGCTGTAGCCCATCTGCCTCAAAGTTCGACGTACTGTGCGTTCAGAGATGCTCTTCTGCCCACCTTGGTTGTAACGGGTGGTTATTTGAGTCACTGTTGCCCTTCTATCAGCTCGAACCAGTCTGGCCATTCTCCTCTGACCTCTGGCATCAACAAGGCATTTCCGCCCACAGAACTGTCGCTCACTGGAAGTTTTTTCTTTTTCGGACCATTCTCTGTAAACCCTAGAGATGGTTGTGCGTGAAAATCCCAGTAGATCAGCAGTTTCTGAAATACTCAGACCAGCCCTTCTGGCCCCAACAATCATGCCACGTTCAAAGTCACTCAAATCACCTTTCTTCCCCATACTGATGCTCGGTTTGAACTGCAGGAGATTGTCTTGACCATGTCTACATGCCTAAATGCACTGAGTTGCCGCCATGTGATTGGCTGCTTAGAAATGAAGTGTTAACGAGCAGTTGGACAGGTGTACCTAATAAAGTGGCCGGTGAGTGTATGTCCCTGTTTGTGCGTTGCTTGTTTAGCATGTTGAGTTAAACCAAAGTTTCTAAGTGTGTCACACAGTTCCTTTGCACTTGTGTCTTCAGGGTTGTCAACGTGAAAGTTGACAACCCCCCCCCCCCGTCTTTACAGTGGAACACTTTTGTGTAACTGTATTTTTTTCATAGTTCTATAATGTAGATTAGAAGAGGATTCTTTGTTGTCAGTGAAAACATTGAACCCTGAGAGTTTTTTCTTTGTACTTTAATCCTCCCATCTTTTCAGTGGCTGTAGTGAGCCTGCTTTTTGCTGTAGATCTTCTCAAATCTGGGTTGCAGTGTCACAACTGTCCATTATGCTCAGTCAAGCAAGCGCTGTTTTTTTTTTTTTTTTTTTTCTTCATTCATCCATACCGCTTCCCGCGCCCCCCCTGCAATGGCATTGCGCCCCCTCTAGGGGGGGGGAGGCTTTAGGGAATCATTAAATAATGTTGCCACTCCTTCACCTTTCCTTTGCTGTCTGCTCTTACAAAGACAATTGTAGTTTGGAGGAGACGACTCCAACAGAATGCGCTTCATTAAGTTCATGTAAACATGTTTCTGTTAAAAAGATAACATCAACATTATTGTCAATAATGAAGTCATTAATTAAAAGGGATTTTCCTGACAGAGATCTAATTTTTAATAAAGCCAGTTTATATGACTTAGTGGTTGATGTTGTCTCTGTAGCAGGCTGCATCTGACAGTTCATGACTCTTGTCTGTCCCCGTTTGTTCCCATTTTGTTTTTCTTATTTCTGCCACGTATCATCACAGATATTCCATAATCTCGGGTAGAAGGCCCTAACTGATGCTGGAAACTGTTATGTCTCATAAGCTTGTTGCCAGGGTGCCCAGTGTGTACCACGGAGAAGTTATCTGAAGGTCCTGAGCACAAGCACGTTAAGTGAAAGGTGAAGGAGGATCTGGGGCTCTGTGGCTTTTAGAAGATGCTGGTTTTTTCACTTTGTTCATGTTATGAGAAAATTCCAGAAAAGGAACATCTGGACTTTGTGGAGAAGAGGGGGAGTTGGGTGCAGTCTGGACTGGTGTATGTAGGGATGGAGGTTTCTGGTTTTCTTTGGAATTTAAAGGGGAGTCCTCTTTTTCTCCTGCTGAGATCTGGGATGAATCCTCTTGTAGTTCTGACGTAGGCTCTTTCTGTGTCACCTTTCTGGCTATCTTTGTCTTGGCTTGGTCGGGCTGTACTGGTCTTGTTTAGGCACTGGTTGAGCTTTGTTTTGGGACAAAGCTGATGGTGCATGGTTCACAGAATAGAACATGTTTGATATCAGCCGTTTTGCGCCTGACCTATTGAGAGAAAAACCATCTCTGTTGAACAGATGTCTCCTCTCCCAAAAGATGTTAAATTTGTCTATGAACATTACAGCTGTTTATTTGCCAAGGACGAACCAAGGTCCAGCCAAGGATCAGCCATGGTGGTCCTCTGCTGCTGCTTGGTTGCTCCTTGGCTGGTCCTTGGTTTGTCCTTCGCTGGTCCTTAGCAGGTGTTTGCTTGGTCCTTGGTTGGTTCTTGGCTGTTCCTTGGTTGGTCCCCACTATCCTTGTTTGGTCTTTGGTTGGTCCTTGATTGGTTCTTGGTTGGTCCTTGGTTGATCATTTGCTGATCCTTGGCTGGTCCTTGGTCTGGTCCTTGGCTCATCCTTGGCTGGTTCTGGGTTTGTCCTTGGCTGGTCCTTGGCTTTTCCATGGCTGGTCCTTGGCTTTTCCTTGGATGGTCCCTGGTTGGTCCCTCGCTCCTCCTTGACTGGTGCATTGCTGCTCCTTGGCTGGTCCTTGGCTGCTCCTTGGCTGGTCCTTGGTTGGTCGTGGTTGATTCTTGGCTGGTCCATGGTTTGTCCCTGGCTGGTCCATGGTTCCCTGGCTGCTCATTGGTTGGTCCTTGGCTGGTCCCTGGTTGGTCTTTTGTTGGTCCTTGGCTGGTCCCTGGTTGGTCTTTTGTTGGTCCTTGGCTGGTCCTTAGCTGGTTCTTGGCCAAGGGCAAGCCATGGACCAATCAAGGAGCAGCCAAGGATCAATCAAGGAGCAGCCAAGGATCAATCAAGGAGCAGCCAAGGACTAATCAAGGAGCAGCCAAGTGCTTGCCAAGGACCAACCCAGGACTAGCCAAGGAGCAGCCATGCACCAGCCAAGGATGAGTCAGGGACCAACCAAGGACCAGCCCAGCACCGGCCGTGGATCAGCCAAGGAGCACCCAAGGAAAATCAAGGACTAGCCAAGAACAAACCAAGGGCCAGCGAAGGACTAGCCAAGTACCAATCAAGGAGCAGTCAAGGTCCAGCGAAGGAAAAGACAGGACTAGGACTACCAAGGACCAACCACTGACAAACCAAGGATCAATGGCGCAACCAAGGACCAATCAAGGTGCTGCCAAGTGCTTGCTTAGGACCAACCGTGTATCAGCCAAGGACCAGCCGAGGATCAGCCATGGACCGACTAAAGACCAACCAAGGAAAGTGGGGACCAACCAAGGGCCAATCAAATAGCAAACAAGGGTCGACCAAGGACCAACCAACGACCTGCCAAGGACCATCCAAGGTAAGTGGGGACCAACCAAGGACCAATCAAGGAGTAGCCAACAGTCAACTGAGGACAAATCAAGGAGCAATTAACAAGCAGCCATAGACTAGCCAAGAACCACCCAAGGACTAACGGCTGCTCCTTAATTGGTCCTTGGTTGGTCCTTGGGTAGTCCACCAAGTACTTGCTAAGGACCAACCAAGGAGCAGCAAGGGCCAACGAAGAACCAACCTTGGACAAGCCAAGGACCAACCAAGGACACGCCAAGGGCCATCCAAGGTAAGTGGGGGCCAATCAAGGAGTAGCATAGGTTAAACCAAGGACCAATCAAGGACCAATTAACGAGCAGCCATCGACCAAACAAGGACCGGCCATGGACCAGCAAAGGACCAACCAATGACCAATCAAGGAGAAGCCAAGGGTCAACTGAGCACCAATCAACGAGCAGCCATGGACCAACCAAAGACCAGTCATACACTAACCAAGGAAAGAACAATGATCAAACAATGACCAACCAAGGACCAACAAAGGATGAACCAAGGACCAGCGATGGTCCAACCAAGGGCTAGTCAAGTAACAACAAATAGCAGCCAAGGACCAGCCATTGACCAGCAAATGACCAATCAAGGAGCGGTTATAAACCACCCAAGGACCAGCCAAGGAGCAGCCAAGGACCAATCAAGGAACAGCTAATGATCATCCAATGATCAACCAAGGACCAACCATTACCATCCAAGAACCAACCATGGACCAGCCAAGGACCGGACAAGGACTAGCCAAGAACAAACCAAGGACTAGCCAAGGAAAGTGGGGACCAACCAAGAACAAACCAAGGACTAGCCAAGGAAAGTGGGGACCAGCCATGGACTAGCCAAGGAAAGTGGGGACCAGCCATGGACTAGCCAAGGAAAGTGGGGACCAACCAAGGACCAGCCATGGACTAGCCAAAAAAAGTGGGGACCAACCAAGGACCAGCCATGAACCAGCCAAGAAAAGTGGGGACCAACTAATGGCTAGCCAAGAACCGACCAAGGAGCAGCCAAGGACCAACCAAGGAAAAGCCTAGGACCATCCATGAACTAGCCAAGCAGCAGCCAAGGACCAGCCAAGAATCAGCCAAGGACGAGCCAAGGACAAACCAAAGACCAACCATGGACAAGCCCTGGACCGGCCATTGACCACCCAAGGACCAATTAAGGTGCACTCAAGTGCAAGCTAAGGACCAACCAAAGAAAAAACAAGGTCCAGCCAAGGACCAACAAAGGACCAGCCAAGGACCAGCCGAGGATCAGCCATAGACCAGCCAAAGACCAACCAAGGAAAGGGGGGACCAGCCAAGGACCAATTAAGGAACAGCCATGGACTAACCAAAGACCAGTCATAGACTAGCCAAGGACCATCCAAGGTAAGTGGGGACCAACCAAGGACCAATCAAGGAGTAGCCAATGGTCAACTGAGGACAAATCAAGGACCAATTAACAAGCAGCCATAGACTGGCCAAGAACCACCCAAGGACTAACGATGGACTGGCCAAGAAAAGTGGGGACCAACCAAGGACCAGCCATGGACCAGCCAAGAAAAGTGGGGACCAACTAAGGGCTAGCCAAGGACCAACCCAGGAGCAGCCAAGGACCAACCAAGGACCAGCTAAGGACCAACCAAGGAGCAGCCAAGGACCAGCTAAGGACCAACCAAGGAAAAACCTAGGACCATCCATGAACTAGCCATGGACCAGCCAAGACGAGCCAAGGACAAACTAAAGGATAACCATGGACTAGCCAAGGACCAACCATGGACAAGCCCTGGACCGGCCATGGACCACCCAAGGACCAATTAAGGTGCACCGAAGGACCAATTAAGGTGCACCCAAGAGCAAGCTAAGGACCAACCAAAGAAAAAACAACGTCCAGCCAAGGACCAACAATTCCAGCCAAGAACAAGCCATGGACAAATCAAGGAGCAGCCCAGTGCTTACTAAGGACAAACCAAGGAGCAGCCAATGACCAACCAAGCAGCAGCCAAGTGCTTACTAAGGACCAACCAAGGAGCAGCCAAGGACCAGCCATGGACCAGCCAAGAAAAGTGGGGACCAACCAAGGGCTAGACAAGAACCAACCCAGGACAAGCCAAGGATCAATCAAGGAGCAGCAAAGGACCAAGCAAGGAAAAGCCTAGGACCAGCCATGGACTAGCAAAGCAGCAGCCAAGGACCAATCAAGGACCAGCCATGGACCAACAAAAGACCAGCAAAGAACACGCCATGGACAAACCAAGGAGCAACGAAGGACCAACCAAGGAAAAGCCTAGGACCATCCATGAACTAGCCAAGCAGCAGCCACGGACCAGCCAGGAATCAGCCAAGGACAAGCCAAGGACAAACTAAAGACCAACCATGGACAAGCCCTGGACTGGCCATGGACCACCCAAGGACCAATTAAGGTGCACCCAAGAGCAAGCTAAGGACCAACCAAAGAATAAACAAGGTCCAGCCAAGGACCAACAAAAGACCAGCCAAGAACAAGCCATGGACAAATCAAGGAGCAGCCCAGTGCTTACTGAGGACAAACCAAGGAGCAGCCAAGGACAAACCAAGGAGCAGCCAAGGACCAGCCATGGACCACCCAAGGACTAATTAAGGAGCAGCCATGGACCACCCAAGGACCAGCCATGGACTAGCAAAGCACTCACCAAGGACAAACCGAGGACCAACCGAGGACCAGCCATGGACAAACCAAGGATCAATCAAGGAGCAGCCATAGACCAACCAAGGACCAGCGATGGACTAGCAAAGGACCATCCAAAGTAAGTTGGGATCAACCAAGGACTAATTACAGGCGGCAATGGACCAACCAAGGACCGACCATGGCCAACCAAAGATCAGTCATAGACTAGCCAAGGAAAGGCCAGGGCCCAACCAAGGACCAGCGACGGACCAATCAAGGATCAACCAAAGACCAACCAAGAAAAGTGGGGACCAACCAAGGGAGAATCAAGGATCAACCAAGGATCAGCCAAGGACCAGCTGAGGATCAGCCATGGACCAGCCAAAGACCAACCAAAGACCAACCAAGGAAAGTGGGGACCAACCAAGGGCCAATCAAGGAGAAGCCAAGGGTCAACTGAGGATCAATCAACGAGCAGCCATTGACAAACCAAAGAACAGTCATACACCAACCAAGGAAAGAACAATGATCAAACAATGACCAACCAAGGAACAACAAAGGATGAACCAACAACCAGCGATTTTCCAACCAAGGGCTAGTCAAGTAACAAGAAAAGACAGCCAAGGGTGAACCAAGGACCAGTCATTGACCAGCAAAGGACCAATCAAGGAGCAGTTAAAGACTACCCAAGAACCACCCAAGGACCAGCCAAGAAGCAGCCATGGACCAACAAAGGACCAGTGATGGACTAGCCAAGGACCAACCAAGGACACGCCAAGGGCCATCCAAGGTAAGTGGGGACCAACCAAGGACCAATCAAGGAGTAGCCAACAGTCAACCGAGGACAAATCAAGGACCAATTAACGAGCGGCCATGGACCAAACAAGGACCAGAGATGCACTAGCCAAGAACCAACCAAGGTAAGTGGGGACCAATCAAGGAGTAGCATAGGTTAAACCAAGGACCAATCAAGGACCAATTAACGGGTAGCCATGGACCAGCAAAGGACCAACAAAGGACCAATCAAGGATCAGCCAAGGACCAACCAAAGACCAACCAAGGAAAGTAGGGACTGATCAAGGGCCAATCAAAGAGCAAACTAAGGTCAACCAAGGTCTAGCCAAGGACCATCCAAGGTAAGTGGGGACCAACCAATGACCAATCAAGGAGAAGCCAAGGGTCAACTGAGGATCAATCAACAAGCAGCCATGGACCAACCAAAGACCAGTCATACACTCACCAAGGAAAGAACAATGATCAAACAATGACCAACCAAGGAACAACAAAGAATGAACCAAGGACCAGCGATTTTCCAACCAAGGGCTAGTCAAGTAACAACAAATAGCAGCCAAGGGCGAACCAAGGACCAGCCATTGACCAGCAAAAGACCAATCAAGGAGCAGTTATAGAGTACCCAAGAAGCACCCAAGGACCAGCCAAGAAGCAGCCAAGGACCAATCAAGGAGCAGCTAATGATCATCCAATGATCAACCAAGGACTAACCAAGGACCAGCCATGTACCATCCAAGAACCAACCATGGACCAGCCAAGGACCGGACAAGGACTAGCCAAGAACAAACCAAGGACTAGCCAAGGAAAGTGGGGACCAACCAAGGACCAGCCATGGACTAGCCAAGAAAAGTGGGGACCAACCAAGGACCAGCCATGGACAAGCCAAGAAAACTGGGGACCAACTAAGGGCTAGCCAAGAACCAACCCAGGACCAGCTAAGGACCAACCAAGGAGCAGCCATGGACCAGCTAAGGACCAACCAAGGAGCAGCCAAGGACCAGCTAAGGACCAACCAAGGAGCAGCCATGCACCAACCAAGGAAAAGCCTAGGACCATTCATGAACTAGCCAAGCAGCAGCCAAGGATCAGCCAAGAATCAGCCAAGGACGAGCCAAGAAAAGTGGGGACCAACCATGGACTAGCCAAGGACCAACCATGGACAAGCCCTGGACCGGCCATGGACCACCCAAGGACCAATTAAGGTGCACCCAAGAGCAAGCTAAGGAC
The DNA here is from genome assembly GCF_016077235.1 of Cyprinodon tularosa. Classification (NCBI taxonomy): domain Eukaryota; kingdom Metazoa; phylum Chordata; class Actinopteri; order Cyprinodontiformes; family Cyprinodontidae; genus Cyprinodon; species Cyprinodon tularosa. Next base: position 937,067 of record NW_024038819.1, read on the forward strand.
CAACCAAAGAATAAACAAGGTCCAGCCAAGGACCAACAAAGGACCAACCAAGAACAAGCCATGGACAAATCAAGGAGCAGCCCAGTGCTTACTAAGGACAAACCAAGGAGCAGCCAATGACCAACCAAGGAGCAGCCAAGTGCTTACTAAGGACCAACCAAGGAGCAGCCAAGGACCAACCAAGGAAAAACCTAGGACAAACCAAGGACCAACCAAAGATAAACTCTAGGACCAGCCATTGACTAGCCAAGCAGCAGCCAAGGACAAACCCTGGACTAACAAAGGACCACCCCAGGACCGGCCAGGGACCAGTCAAGGATTAACCAAGCACCAAGCAAGGACCAACCAAGGACCAACTAAGGACCAGCCAAGGAGCAGCTAAGTGGTTACAAAGGACCGATCCAGGAGCAGCCAAGGACAAACCAAGGAGCAGCCAAATACAAACCAAGGAAAAGCCTAGGACCAACCATGGACTAGCCAAGGAGCAGCCAATGACCAACCAAGGATTATCCAACGATCAACAAAGGTCCAACCAAGGACAGACCATTATTATCCAGTTATCAACAAAGGACCAGTCAAGGCCCAACCATGGACCAGCCGAGGACCAACCATGGACCAGCCAGGAACCAACCATGACCAACCAAGGACTAGCCAAGAAGCAGCCATGCACCAGCCAAGAATCAGCCAAGGACAAGCCAGGGACAAACCAAAGACCAACCATGCACTGCCAAGGACTAGCCAAGGACCAACCAAGTACCAGTCGCAGACCAACCAAGGACCAACAATGGACAAGCCCTGGACCAGCCATGGACCACCCAAGGACCAATTGAGGTGCACCCAAGGACCAATCAAGGAGCAGTCAAGAGCAAGCTAAGGACCAACCAAAGAAAAAACAAGGTCCAGCCAAGGACCATCAGAGGAAAAGCAAGGACCAGCCATGGACTAACCAAGGACCAACAAAGGACCAGCCAAGGACCAACAAAGGACCAGCCAAGAACAAGCCATGGACAAATCAAGGAGCAGCCAAGTGCTTGCTAAGGACAAACCAAGGAGCAGCCAAGGACAAACCAAGGAGCAGCCAAGGACCAACCAAGGAGCAGTCAAGTGCTTGCTAAGGAACAACTAAGGAGCAGCCAAGGACCAACCAAGAAGCAGCCTAGGACAAACCAAGGTCCAGCCATGGACCGGCCATAGACCAACGAAAGACCAGTCATAGGCTAGCCAAGGAAAGGCCAGTGACCAACCAAGAACCAGCCATGGACCAAGCAAGGATCAACCAAAGATAAGCCAAGGACCTGCCTAGGATCAGCCATGGAGACAAACAAAGGAGCAGCCAAGTGCTTACTAAAGACAAACCAAAGAGCAGCAAAGGACCAACCATGGACCAGCCAAGTACCAACCAAGGAGCAGCCAAGTGCTTGCTAAGGACAAACCAAGGAGCAGCCAAGGACCAACCAAGGAGCAGCCAAGTGCTTCCTAAGGACAAACCAAGGAGCAGCCAAGGCTCAACCAAGGACCAGCCATGGACCATCCAAGAACCAACCAAGGACAAACCAAGGACCAACCAAAGATAAACTCTAGGACCAGCCATTGACTAGCCAAGCAGCAGCCAAGGACAAACCCTGGACCAACAAAGGACCACCCCAGGACCGGCCGGGGACCAGTCAAGGATTAACCAAGCACCAAGCAAGGACCAACCAAGGACCAACTAAGGACCAGCCAAGGAGCAGCCAAGGACCAACCAAGGACTAATTAAGGAGCAGCCATGGACCACCCAAGGACCAGCCATGGACTAGCAAAGGACTGACCAAGGACCAACCAAGGACTAACCGAGGACCAGCCATTGACCAGCCATGGACAAACCAAGGATCAATCAAGGAGCAGCCATAGACCAACCAAGGACCAGCGATGGACTAGCAAAGGACCATCCAAAGTAAGTTGGGATCAACCAAGGACTAATTACAGGCAGTAATGTACCAACCAAGGACCGGCCATGGCCAACCAAAGATCAGTCATAGACTAGCCAAGGAAAGGCCAGGGCCCAACCAAGGACCAACAACGGACCAATGAAGGATCAACCAAAGACCAACCAAGAAAAGTGGGGACCAACCAAGGGAGAATCAAGGATCAACCAAGGATCAGCCAAGGACCAGCTGAGGATCAGCCATGGACCAGCCAAAGACCAACCAAAGACAAACCAAGGATAGTGGGGACCAACCAAGGGCCAATCAAAGAACAAACAAGGGTCAACCAAGGAGCAACCAAGGACCAACCAATGACCCGCCAAGAATTGGCTAAGGACCATCCAAGGTAAGTGAGGACCAACCAAGGACCAATTAAGGAACAGCCATGGACCATCCAAGAACCAACCATGGACCAGCCAAGGACTGGACAAGGACTAGCCAAGAACAAACCAAGGACTAGCCAAGGAAAGTGGGGACCAACCAAGGACCAGCCATGGACTAGCCAAGAAAAGTGGGGACCAACCAAGGACCAGCCATGGACCAGCCAAGAAAACTGGGGACCAACTAAGGGCTAGCCAAGAACCAACCCAGGACCAGCCAAGGACCAAGGAGCAGCCAAGGAGCAGCCAATGACCAACCAAGGAGCAGCCAAGTGCTTACTAAGGACCAACCAAGGAGCAGCCAAGGACCAACCAAGGAGCAGCCAAGGACCAGCCATGGACCACCCAAGGACTAAGGACCGGCCATGGCCAACCAAAGATCAGTCATAGACTAGCCAAGGAAAGGCCAGGGCCCAACCAAGGACCAACAACGGACCAATCAAGGGTCAACCAAAGACCAACCAAGAAAAGTGGGGACCAACCAAGGGAGAATTAAGGATCAACCAAGGATCAGCCAAGGACCAGCTGAGGATCAGCCATGGACCAGCCAAAGACCAACCAAGGATAGTGGGGACCAACCAAGGGCCAATCAAAGGGCAAACAAGGGTCAACCAAGGAGCAACCAAGGACCAACCAATGACCCGCCAAGAATTGGCTAAGGACCATCCAAGGTAAGTGAGGACCAACCAAGGACCAATTAAGGAACAGCCATGGACCATCCAAGAACCAACCATGGACCAGCCAAGGAATGGACAAGGACTAGCCAAGAACAAACCAAGGACTAGCCAAGGAAAGTGGGGACCTACCAAGGACCAGCCATGAACTAGCCAAGAAAAGTGGGGACCAACCAAGGACCAGCCATGGACCAGCCAAGAAAAGTGGGGACCAACTAAGGGCTAGCCAAGGACCAACCCAGGAGCAGCCAAGGACCAACCAAGGAGCAGCCAAGGACCAGCTAAGGACCAACAAAGGAAAAACCTAGGACCATCCATGAACTAGCCAAGGACCAGCCAAGAATCAGCCAAGACGAGCCAAGGACAAACTAAAGGATAACCATGGACTAGCCAAGGACCAACCATGGACCACCCAAGGACCAATTAAGGTGCACCGAAGGACCAATTAAGGTACACCCAAGAGCAAGCTAAGGACCAACCAAAGAAAAAACAACGTCCAGCCAAGGACCAACAAAGGACCAGCCAAGAACAAGCCATGGACAAATCAAGGAGCAGCCAAGGACCAACCAAGGAGCAGCCAAGTGCTTCCTAAGGACAAACCAAGGAGCAGCCAAGGGCGAACCAAGGACCAGCCATTGACCAGCAAAGGACCAATCAAGGAGCAGTTATAGAGTACCCAAGAAGCACCCAAGGACCAGCCAAGAAGCAGCCAAGGACCAATCAAGGAGCAGCTAATGATCATCCAATGATCAACCAAGGACTAACCAAGGACCAGCCATGTACCATCCAAGAACCAACCATGGACCAGCCAAGGACCGGACAAGGACTAGCCAAGGAAAGTTGGGACCAACCAAGGACCAGCCATGGACTATCCAAGAAAAGTGGGGACCAACCAAGGACCAGCCATGGACCAGCCAAGAAAACTGGGGACCAACTAAAGGCTAGCCAAGAACCAACCCAGGACCAGCCAAGGACCAACCAAGGAGCAGCCATGGACCAGCTAAGGACCAACCAAGGAGCAGCCAAGGACCAGCTAAGGACCAACCAAGGAAAAGCCTAGGACCATCCATGAACTAGCCAAGCAGCAGCCAAGGACCAGCCGAGAATCAGCCAAGGACGAGCCAAGAAAAGTGGGGACCAACCATGGACTAGCCAAGGACCAACCATGGACAAGCCCTGGACCGGCCATGGACCACCCAAGGACCAATTAAGGTGCACCCAAGAGCAAGCTAAGGACCAACCAAAGAATAAACATGGTCAAGCCAAGGACCAACAAAGGACCAGCCAAGAACAAGCCATGGACAAATCAAGGAGCAGCCCAGTGCTTACTAAGGACAAACCAAGGAGCAGCCAAGGACCAGCCATGGACCACCCAAGGACTAAGTAAGGAGCAGCCATGGACCACCCAAGGACCAGCCATGGACTAGCAAAGGACTGACCAAGGACCAACCAAGGACTAACCGAGGACCAGCCATTGACCAGCCATGGACAAACCAAGGATCAATCAAGGAGCAGCCATAGACCAACCAAGAAAAGTGGGGACCAACCAAGGGAGAATCAAGGATCAACCAAGGATCAGCCAAGGACCAGCTGAGGATCAGCCATGGACCAGCCAAAGACCAACCAAGGACAGTGGGGACCAACCAAGGGCCAATCAAAGAGCAAACAAGGGTCAACCAAGGAGCAACCAAGGACCAACCAACGACCCGCCAAGAATTGGCCAAGGACCATCCAAGAAAAGTGGGGACCAACTAAGGGCTAGCCAAGGACCAACCCAGGAGCAGCAAAGGACCAACCAAGGAGCAGCCAAGGACCAGCTAAGGACCAACAAAGGAAAAACCTAGGACCACCCATGAACTAGCCAAGGACCAGCCAAGAATCAGCCAAGACGAGCCAAGGACAAACTAAAGGATAACCATGGACTAGCCAAGGACCAACCATGGACCACCCAAGGACCAATTAAGGTGCACCGAAGGACCAATTAAGGTACACCCAAGAGCAAGCTAAGGACCAACCAAAGAAAAAACAACGTCCAGCCAAGGACCAACAAAGGACCAGCCAAGAACAAGCCATGGACAAATCAAGGAGCAGCCCAGTGCTTACTAAGGACAAACCAGGGAGCAGCCAATGACCAACCAAGGAGCAGCCAAGTGCTTACTAAGGACCAACCAAGGAGCAGCCAAGGACCAGCCATGGACCAGCCAAGAAAAGTGGGGACCAACCAAGGGCTAGACAAGAACCAACCCAGGACCCAAGCCAAGGATCAATCAAGGAGCAGCAAAGGACCAAGCAAGGAAAAGCCTAGGACCAGCCATGGACTAGCAAAGCAGCAGCCAAGGACCAATCAAGGACCAGCCATGGACCAACAAAGGACCAGCAAAGAACACGCCATGGACAAACCAAGGAGCAACCAAGGACCAACCAAGGAAAAGCCTAGGACCATCCATGAACTAGCCAAGCAGCAGCCACGGACCAGCCAGGAATCAGCCAAGGACAAACTAAAGACCAACCATGGACAAGCCCTGGACTGGCCATGGACCACCCAAGGACCAATTAAGGTGCACCCAAGAGCAAGCTAAGGACCAACCAAAGAATAAACAAGGTCCAGCCAAGGACCAACAAAAGACCAGCCAAGAACAAGCCATGGACAAATCAAGGGGCAGCCCAGTGCTTACTGAGGACAAACCAAGGAGCAGCCAAGGACAAACCAAGGAGCAGCCAAGGAGCAGCCATGGACCAGCCAAGGACTAATTAAGGACCACCCAAGGACCAGCCATGGACTAGCAAAGCACTCACCGAGGACCAACTGAGGACCAGCCATGGACAAACCAAGGATCAATCAAGGAGCAGCCATAGACCAACCAAGGAGCAGCGATGGACTAGCAAAGGACCATCCAAAGTAAGTTGGGATCAACCAAGGACTAATTACAGGCGGCAATGGACCAACCAAGGACCGGCCATGGCCAACCAAAGATCAGTCATAGACTAGCCAAGGAAAGGCCAGGGCCCAACCAAGGACCAACGACGGACCAATCAAGGATCAACCAAAGACCAACCAAGAAAAGTGGGGACCAACCAAGGGAGAATCAAGGATCAACCAAGGATCAGCCAAGGACCAGCTGAGGATCAGCCATGGACCAGCCAAAGACCAACCAAGGAAAGTGGGGACCAACCAAGGGCCAATCAAGGAGAAGCCAAGGGTCAACTGAGGATCAATCAACGAGCAGCCATGGACAAACCAAAGAACAGTCATACACCAACCAAGGAAAGAACAATGATCAAACAATGACCAACTAAGGAACAACAAAGGATGAACCAACAACCAGCGATTGTCCAACCAAGGGCTAGTCAAGTAACAACAAAAGACAGCCAAGGGCGAACCAAGGACCAGTCATTGACCAGCAAAGGACCAATCAAGGAGCAGTTATAGACTACCCAAGAACCACCCAAGGACCAGCCGAGAAGCAGCCATGGACCAACAAAGGACCAGTGATGGACTAGCCAAGGACCAACCAAGGACACGACAAGGGCCATCCAAGGTAAGTGGGGACCAACCAAGGACCAATCAAGGAGTAGCCAACAGTCAACCGAGGACAAATCAAGGACCAATTAACGAGCGGCCATGGACCAAACAAGGACCAGAGATGCACTAGCCAAGAACCAACCAAGGTAAGTGGGGACCAATCAAGGATTAGCATAGGTTAAACCAAGGACCAATCAAGGACCAATTAACGGGTAGCCATGGACCAGCAAAGGACCAACAAAGGACCAATCAAGGATCAGCCAAGGACCAACCAAAGACCAACCAAGGAAAGTAGGGACTGATCAAGGGCCAATCAAAGAGCAAACTAAGGTCAACCAAGGTCTAGCCAAGGACCATCCAAGGTAAGTGGGGACCAACCAATGACCAATCAAGGAGAAGCCAAGGGTCAAATGAGGATCAATCAACAAGCAGCCATGGATCAACCAAAGACCAGTCATACACTCACCAAGGAAAGAACAATGATCAAACAATGACCAACCAAGGAACAACAAAGAATGAACCAAGGACCAGCGATTTTCCAACCAAGGGCTAGTCAAGTAACAACAAATAACAGCCAAGGGCGAACCAAGGACCAGCCATTGACCAGCAAAGGACCAATCAAGGAGCAGTTATAGAGTACCCAAGAAGCACCCAAGGACCAGCCAAGAAGCAGCCAAGGACCAATCAAGGAGCAGCTAATGATCATCCAATGATCAACCAAGGACTAACCAAGGACCAGCCATGTACCATCCAAGAACCAACCATGGACCAGCCAAGGACCGGACAAGGACTAGCCAAGGAAAGTTGGGACCAACCAAGGACCAGCCATGGACTAGCCAAGAAAAGTGGGGACCAACCAAGGACCAGCCATGGACCAGCCAAGAAAACTGGGGACCAACTAAAGGCTAGCCAAGAACCAACCCAGGACCAGCCAAGGACCAACCAAGGAGCAGCCATGGACCAGCTAAGGACCAACCAAGGAAAAGCCTAGGACCATCCATGAACTAGCCAAGCAGCAGCCAAGGACCAGCCGAGAATCAGCCAAGGACGAGCCAAGAAAACTGGGGACCAACCATGGACTAGCCAAGGACCAACCATGGACAAGCCCTGGACCGGCCATGGACCACCCAAGGACCAATTAAGGTGCACCCAAGAGCAAGCTAAGGACCAACCAAAGAATAAACATGGTCCAGCCAAGGACCAACAAAGGACCAGCCAAGAACAAGCCATGGACAAATCAAGGAGCAGCCCAGTGCTTACTAAGGACAAACCAAGGAGCAGCCAATGACCAACCAAGGAGCAGCCAAGTGCTTACTAAGGACCAACCAAGGAGCAGCCAAGGACCAGCCATGGACCACCCAAGGACTAAGTAAGGAGCAGCCATGGACCACCCAAGGACCAGCCATGGACTAGCAAAGGACTGACCAAGGACCAACCAAGGACTAACCGAGGACCAGCCATTGACCAGCCATGGACAAACCAAGGATCAATCAAGGAGCAGCCATAGACCAACCAAGAAAAGTGGGGACCAACCAAGGGAGAATCAAGGATCAACCAAGGATCAGCCAAGGACCAGCTGAGGATCAGCCATGGACCAGCCAAAGACCAACCAAGGACAGTGGGGACCAACCAAGGGCCAATCAAAGAGCAAACAAGGGTCAACCAAGGAGCAACCAAGGACCAACCAACGACCCGCCAAGAATTGGCCAAGGACCATCCAAGGTAAGTGAGGACCAACCAAGGACCAATTAAGGAACAGCCATGGACCATCCAAGAACCAACCATGGACCAGCCAAGGAATGGACAAGGACTAGCCAAGAACAAACCAAGGACTAGCCAAGGAAAGTGGGGACCTACCAAGGACCAGCCATGGACTAGCCAAGAAAAGTGGGGACTTACCAAGGACCAGCCATGGACCAGCCAAGAAAAGTGGGGACCAACTAAGGGCTAGCCAAGGACCAACCCAGGAGCAGCAAAGGACCAGCCAAGGACCAACCAAGGACCAGCTAAGGACCAACCAAGGACCAGCCAAGGACCAACCATGGACCAGCCAAAGACCAACCATGGACCAGCCAAGGACCAACCATGGAGCAGCCAAGGACCAGCCAAGGCTCAACCAAGGACCAGCCATGGACCATCCAAGAACCAACCAAGGACAAACCAAGGACCAACCAAAGATAAACTCTAGGACCAGCCATTGACTAGCCAAGCAGCAGCCAAGGACAAACCCTGGACCAACAAAGGACCACCCCAGGACCGGCCGGGGACCAGTCAAGGATTAACCAAGCACCAAGCAAGGACCAACCAAGGACCAACTAAGGACAAACCAAGGAGCAGCCAAGGACAAACCAAGGAGCAACCAAGTGCTTGTTAAGGACAAACCAAGGAGCAGCCAAGAATCAACCAAGGAGCAGCCAAGTGCTTGCTAAGGAAAAACCAAGGAGCAGCGAAGTGCTTACTAAGGACCAACCAAGGAGCAGCCAAGTGCTTGCTAAGGACCAACCAAGGAGCAGCCAAGTCCTTGCTAAGGACAAACCAAGGAGCAGCCAAGTGCTTGCTAAGGACAAACCAAGGAGCAGCCAAGTGCTTGCTAAGGACAAACCAAGGAGCAGCTAAGTGCTTACTAAGGACCAACCATGGACCAGCCAAGGACCAACCATGGACCAGCCAAGGACCAACCGTGGACCAGCCAAGGACCAACCATGGAGCAGCCTAGGACCAGCCAAGGCTCAACCAAGGACCAGCCATGGACCATCCAAGAACCAACCAAGGACAAACCAAGGACCAACCAAAGACAAACTCTGGGACCAGCCATTGACTAGCCAAGCAGCAGCCAAGGACAAACCCTGGACCAACAAAGGACCACCCCAGGACCGGCCGGGGACCAGTCAAGGACCAACCAAGCACCAAGCAAGGACCAACCAAGGACCAACTAAGGAGCAGCCAAGGAGCAGCCAAGGACCAATCAAGGAGCAGCTAAGTGGTTACAAAGGACCGATCCAGAGCAGCCAAGGACAAACCAAGGATCAGGCAAATACAAACCAAGGAAAAGCCGAGGACCAACCGTGGACCAGCCAAGGACCTGCCAAGGACAAACCAAGGACCAACCAAAGACAAACTCTAGGACCAGCCATTGACTAGCCAAGCAGCAGCCAAGGACAAACCCTGGACCAACAAAGGACCACCCCAGGACCGGCCGGGGACCAGTCAAGGATTAACCAAGCACCAACCAAGGACTAGCCAAGAAGCAGCCATGCACCAGCCAAGAATCAGCCAAGGACAAGCCAGGGACAAACCAAAGACCAACCATGCACTGCCAAGGACTAGCCAAGGACCAACCAAGTACCAGTCGCGGACCAACCAAGGACCAACAATGGACAAGCCCTGGACCAGCCATAGACCACCCAAGGACCAATTGAGGTGCACCCAAGGACCAATCAAGGAGCAGTCAAGAGCAAGCTAAGGACCAACCAAAGAAAAAACAAGGTCCAGCCAAGGACCATCAGAGGAAAAGCAAGGACCAGCCATGGGCTAACCAAGGACCAATCAAAGACCACCCAAGGAAAGTGGGGACCAACCAAGGGAGAATCCAGGGTCAACCAAGGATCAGCCAAGGATCAGCCGAGGATCAGCCATGGACCAGCCAAAGACCAACCAAAGACAGTGGGGACCAACCAAGGGCCAATCAAAGAGCAAACAAGGGTCAACCAAGGAGCAACCAAGGACCTGCCAAGGATTAGCTAAGGACCATCCAAGGTAAGTGGGGACCAACCAAGGACCAATTAAGGAGCAGCCATGGACAAACCAAAGACCGGTCATAGACTAGCCAAGGACCCGCTAAGGACTGGCCAAGGACCAATCAAGGACATGCCAAGCACTAGCCAAGGACCATCCAAGGTAAGTCGAGACCAACCAAGGACCAATCAAGGAGTAGCCAATGGTCACCTGAGGACAAATCAAGGACCAATTAACAAGCAGCCATGGACTAGCCAAGAACCACCCAAAGAGCAGCCAATGACAAACCAAGGAGCAGCCAAGGATCAATCAAGGTGCAATTAAGTGCTTGCTAAGGACCACCCAAGAAGCAGCCAAGGACCATCCATGGACCAGCACAGGACTGGCTGTGGACCAGCCAAGGACCAATCAAGCAACAGCCAAGGGCAAGCTAAGGACCATCCAGGGAAAAACTGAGGTCCAGCCAAGGACCATCCATGGAACAGCAAGGACCAGCCAAGGACTACCCATGGACCAACCATGGTCAACAAAAAACCAGGCAAGGACCAGCCATGGACCAACCATGGACCAGCCAAGGACCAGCCAAGGCTAAACCAAGGACCAGCCATGGACCATCCAAGAACCAACCAAGGACAAACCAAGGACCAACCAAAGACAAACTCTAGGACCAGCCATTGACTAGCCAAGCAGCAGCCAAGGACAAACCCTGGACTAACAAAGGACCACCCCAGGACCGGCCAGGGACCAGTCAAGGATTAACCAAGCACCAAGCAAGGACCAACCAAGGACCAACTAAGGACCAGCCAAGGAGCAGCTAAGTGGTTACAAAGGACCGATCCAGGAGCAGCCAAGGACAAACCAAGGAGCAGCCAAATACAAACCAAGGAAAAGCCTAGGACCAACCATGGACTAGCCAAGGAGCAGCCAATGACCAACCAAGGATTATCCAACGATCAACAAAGGTCCAACCAAGGACCAACCATTATTATCCAATTATCAACAAAGGACCAGTCAAGGCCCAACCATGGACCAGCCGAGGACCAACCATGGACCAGCCAGGAACCAACCATGACCAACCAAGGACTAGCCAAGAAGCAGCCATGCACCAGCCAAGAATCAGCCAAGGACAAGCCAGGGACAAACCAAAGACCAACCATGCACTGCCAAGGACTAGCCAAGGACCAACCAAGTACCAGTCGCAGACCAACCAAGGACCAACAATGGACAAGCCCTGGACCAGCCATGGACCAGCCAAGGACCAATTGAGGTGCACCCAAGGACCAATCAAGGAGCAGTCAAGAGCAAGCTAAGGACCAACCAAAGAAAAAACAAGGTCCAGCCAAGGACCATCAGAGGAAAAGCAAGGACCAGCCATGGACTAACCAAGGACCAACAAAGGACCAGCCAAGGACCAACAAAGGACCAGCCAAGAACAAGCCATGGACAAATCAAGGAGCAGCCAAGTGCTTGCTAAGGACAAACCAAGGAGCAGCCAAGGACAAACCAAGGAGCAGCCAAGGACCAACCAAGGAGCAGTCAAGTGCTTGCTAAGAAACAACTAAGGAGCAGCCAAGGACCAACCAAGAAGCAGCCTAGGACAAACCAAGGTCCAGCCATGGACCGGCCATAGACCAACGAAAGACCAGTCATAGGCTAGCCAAGGAAAGGCCAGTGACCAACCAAGATACAGCCATGGACCAAGCAAGGATCAACCAAAGTTAAGCCAAGGACCTGCCTAGGTTCAGCCATGGAGACAAACAAAGGAGCAGCCAAGTGCTTACTAAAGACAAACCAAAGAGCAGCAAAGGACAAACCAAGGAGCAGCCAAGAACCAACCAAGGAGCAGCCAAGTGCTTGCTAAGGACAAACCAAGGAGCAGCCAAGGACAAACCAAGGAGCAGCCAAGTGCTTGCTAAGGACAAACCAAGGAGCAGCCAAGAACCAACCAAGGAGCAGCCAAGTGCTTACTAAGGACAAACCAAGGAGCAGCCAAGGACCAACCATGGACCAGCCAAGGACCAACCATGGACCAGCCAAGGACCAACCATGGAGCAGCCAAGGACCAACCAAGGAGCAGTCAAGTGCTTGCTAAGGACAAATCAAGGAGCAGCCAAGGACTAGCCAAGAACCAACCAAGTACAAGTCACGGACCAACCAAGAACCAGCCATGGACCAAGCAAGAATCAACCAAAGATCAGCCAAGGACCTGCCTAGGATCAGCCATGGACCAGCCAAAGACTAACAAAAGACCAACCAAGGAAAGTGGGGACGAACCAAGGGCCAAAAGAGCAAACAAGGGTCAACCAAAGAGCAGCCAAGGACCAACCATGGACCATTCAAGGACCAACCATGGACCATTCAAGGACCAACCATGGACCAGGCAAGGACCAACCATGGACCAGCCAGGGACCAACCAAGGAGCAGCCAAGTGCTTGCTAAGGACAAACCAAGGAGCAGCCAAGGACAAACCAAGGAGCAACCAAGTGCTTGTTAAGGACAAATAGAGGATCAACCAAGGATCAGCCAAGGACCAGCCGAGGATCAGCCATGGACCAGCCAAAGACTAACGCAAGACCAACCAAGGAAAGTTGGGGCCAATCAAAGAGCAAACAAGGGTCAACCAAGGGCA